>NC_037596.1:16772242-17128446 GCF_003073045.1 Pomacea canaliculata | reverse complement strand
CAAAGGCATCATTCAAGAATGTTGGAATCTCCTTGTGCGTAGTTACATTACCTGAAGTTTATGTTTATTCAAAAGACGTTGAAAAGCTTACATATTTTAAAGGCGTCTTGTCACATGCTGAAAACTGGATTTGTGTTTTTCCTGGCTCGTCAATAATATAACAGGATGTTAAAGTCCCTATTGTTGTGTGATGTGCATAAAAGTGATCATATTCAGTAATGAGTGTCAATAGTATTTACTTTTTAAATGGTGAAGCTCTTCTTATTTTCCTTCTTCAAATAATTTAGGCAACATTTATAGGAACAATTTTCGGGCTTTATTCTGATAATAATTGTATTTAACCTAAATTTGTTTTCCCTTAGGTATTAAAGACAGCAAGCAACATCTGCAGTAAGTTTGCATAGTACATTTTTAAATCATTTGTTCATAAAATAACTCATATAAAAGAGTAGGCCACATTTTTCTGCATTTTAAACAGTATGTCTGCATTGTTCTTCAAATCAGTCTGTCTACCTGGACATTCTTTGATTTGCAAACCACAAATTGTTATATTTTAAAGTACATAAAAATTTACTTATTTAAAGGCAAAATCCAATGCATAGTAAATATATTTTTGAGTCACATCTTTCCAATGATGAACTGGTGGTTAATGGGATGTGCATACTATGTCAGCAGTTATTAAAGAAAACAGTGTTTCATTGAATAGGTTGTTTATTTATCTTTCATTCATTAGGTCACAGAAAACTGACTTTGAGTTTTTCAAATGTTTCCATTCAGCATGAAATAACTATTTTGCAAAATGATTTTCTGACTGGCATAGACATTCATGCAAAAAGCTTTTGAAATCCTTAAGTTAATGTGATTACATTTTCAAAAGTGCATATAATTTATGATATTTAAAATGATCAAGCTTGCTTAAAGCCAATACATTCTATGATATAACTTTTTTCACATCAAATGATCTCTAATGTTTGATTATAACAGTCTGTTTAACATGCCCTTTGCAACAATTTCACAGTTTAGGACACAGTTGTTGCAGTTGGTTTCAAACTCCCAAATTTCCTTTCACACATATTAAGAATTTTTCTTAGAAACATTTGGTGTGGTTTGCAGAGAACAGTGTGACACAGTGATTACTTTTTCAAACGAAGGCCATTACTTTCCTCTTCCTCAGTCAGATGCCTTCGAAAAAGAGGAAATCAGGTAAAAGAAGAGTATACTCTAGGATGAGTTTCTGAAAACATGCAACTCTTTCTCATGCTCTGCTTTTTAAATTATTATTTTACTAAGGTGCCAGAAACTCTCTTATTTCAACAAATTTCTCTAGTTTATGGCAATCCATGTCTGTAATATTTTTTACAGCTGTAGATGTTTTCTCCTCAGACAACTCACAAATACTTCATCAGAAGGTCAAGAGGAGGCTACTAAATGGAAACATTTTAATATATCTAGTCTATATTCATTCCACAAACATGAAAAATTACGATTTGGTATATTTTAAGTTGGAAACCTAATGCTATGTACATGCTAAGCTACGTATTAAGTCCAATTACAAATTAATTTACATACAAACTTTTTAAGACATAGAAAATACTGTTTTACAAAATGTGTAAGCAAACTAAAAGTGTGCTGGTGTTACTGTACTGAAGAAAGTCATAAGTTAAATCATCCTTTACACTCCAATATTTTGGTAAAGGAGGCAGTTTATCTTTTGAGAACTGCTTTACCCTTATTTTTTTTAAATTCTACTATACTTCCCAGTCATCCACCCTTAAAGTATAGAGAGCTCATAAAATACTACATGTATATATTATGGTGTAATACTACTTTGCTGTCTTTTGTATAAATTTCTATAAAACTATATATGTACCCAAAGGAAAAAGTTTCTTTCAAAATGATTTTGATAGAATTTTTCAACTATCAAATATCTTCCAGCAATATTCATGTAATGTGCAGGAACATCCGGATTGTAACACCGGACAGCCATGAGCTTCACTCAGATATCTTAACAAACGAGCAGATTCCTGGGTAAGGAGAACACAAACAATTTTTTTGTTAATTTCTTCATTTGTATTGAGCCTATTTTTATTAAATAATAATCAATATTAGGGAAAAACATTTCATGCTCAATTTGTAAAATTTGAATTGCTTTCAGATTTAGTCTTTAATTGATGCAATGTATCTCTTATCAAACAAATTTTCAGATAAAGCACAGCTCCAGTAGTCCTGACTAATAACAGAAATGTATGTCTAATACTTCTTTTCAGAATGTATTCGATTCAAATAATGAGATGGGCCTTATTTTATCCTATGTGCAGAAATGAAGAAGTTAACTGGAGGCTAGGCAAAAGAATCAGTCAAGAGCCAGTACTATATTACGACAGAGTTCACTCCATCAAAGCTCAGACAAGGAAAGAACAAGATGTGTGAGTTGTTCTCATGACTGCTTCTTTCAAATTTGTGTCAAAAATTCATACACGTTGTGTGCATGTGTGTGTTTTCTCTAACACCAATTGTTTTGATATGCAGGAACAGCAGAAACAAAGAGGAGAATTGGGATTCCACAGAAGAAGACCTCAGTCCAGAGGAAACTACACCATCTTATCCACTCGACATTATTAAAGATCAGAGTGGGTAAGGAATGAAACAAGTTCTTTCACAAAAACTTGTTTTTTTTTCCCCCTTAACATTTTACAAATTGTTAAATAGCATTTTGACATGCTAAGAAAATTGTTTTTTATTAATAAGCCAAAACGTTTTTAATAGTTATTTTACTTAGTTATCTAAAACAAATATGATCAGAAACAAGTGCCATAATAAGTTTGTTTTAGGCATAATGTGGCAATGGCATCATTTCCGTTATCATTGACACAGTTATCCTTTATGTAATTTAACAAATCTTGGCTTTCGCATTGCCTCTACAAAGTCAGATTATGTGAGTAATAAAGAACCAACTTATAAAACTTTGTTTCCTGATTGCAGTTAAAATACCATTATCACTTGGTTCTTTACTTTATAATTAAAAAGTCAAAGCTTAATAACCTTCTTTCTCACACATCTTATACTTAAATATGCAATCACCTGCATAGAAAATAATTTAGTCTGCTTGTTGTTTATTTTAAATGAACTATTTACAGACACAGCGATGGAAATATTTCTACAACCGAAAGCAATGACGCAAAGAATCTTCTTAGAATTGGTTTAAAAGAGGATTCGATCTGGTTAGTAGTTTTCCTTCAGTCAACAAATTCTGGAATCCAATCTTTTTTTTTCTCATCTACCCCACTGTTTTCAATCTCCTCAATAGTAGGATAGCTTCTGCTTTAAAGCTAAGTCAAACAGCGTAGTTTTGGTTTTCAAAGGATCACATCATACATTTTTAAGGATTTTAATGACATATTTGAACCCTAGGACAAAAAGGAAAATGGAACAAAACTGTTCTGCCAAAAGGCAAGAAGTGTTATTGACTTGAGTGTATGCTACTTGTCTTCTCTTATAATGTGTGCATGTTGAACAACATATCCTCTGTACACAACAAAATTCATTACATTCAAGGGAGGCCATTATGAAGGTCTTAACATTATAAGTTCTTATTTAGCTTGTTTACCACTTAGCACATAGTGGCTGCACTTAATTCATGTGAGTACTACTGCTTAACTATCCTGAATATATATACATGATTTTTTCTTGCCTCAAATTTTGCCTAGCACGAAGAAAAGTATGACAGGTACTATCTATCTGGAATAGGTTACATTATTTAAAAATCTTAAAAAAAAAAAGAAAAGTGGGAGTTTGCTTTTGGATATAACGTTTATGTGAAGTTATTACCCATTATTACAAAATTGTATAGATTTTCTGACACAGATAATCTTAATTTAAATGTCCAAACTGATGTGGAAGATGTTTAATGTTTACATTAACTATGGAGGCTTATTTGTAAAGACAAACATCTTCTATATTAATGAGGGCACTTTATTCAACAGAGCTAGGTATCTAGTTCTTTATTAAATACTTTTGGGGGTAAAGAGTGTTTTTAATGGCATCAACCATCAAAACGCTAATGACTGTTGGAGTTCTGCACAACATATTATGACCCACTTCCATTATATAATTCTCTTCATTTTGTGTACTTCGTATTATCCCCAAGCACCTGCATCATTCAAAAACTAAAAAAATGAAGGCAGCTGTAGTGACTTTTTAAACAAAGGAACCCTTCAAACAATATGCATGTCATTTTTCTTCAAATAGGTATTTTAAATGAGGGATTATTATTTTTCTCTTCAGTTTAGAGTGCCCATGAGTTAGTTTATATACACATGCATTTATATTTTTAGCGACAATTTTACACAATGAAATGCATGAATATCTGCATACACATATAAATAACTTTTGCATAACAATGTTACATATCACTTTTTTGCTTTTTATGTTTTATGCCGACTAGTTCCTCACAAGAAAGCGAGAAATCAGAGGAATGCCTACCATCAAGTAAAGGAGCAAACTTCACGTGACTCGATCAAGTACAGAGGATGTGATGAAAAGGCACAGAAAAGATTTTCCCTAAAAAACCGTTGAGAACATGACATGCTGCAGTTTTCGAATAAGATCGTCAGGACAGCAATAAATTAAAGTGTCCGCCTCACTGGCGAGAACAAAAACACAGACACTACATGGTGGATAGCAACGATCTGATGTCTGTTGATATTTGTGCCCTAGTGTACCGTGATGACTGCTCTTGTTGCTAAATTACGTTAATTACATTGATGATGTGTATCAGCGAAAATTTGTTTAATTTGTTTGACACGGCTGATACGTACTTATAGACTTCGGAGCGACTATCCCACACTCCGTCAACACAAAAACTTTCAAAACTGTGACAGCGACAAAGAACGATAACTTTGTCATTGTTAATCAGAGTTAGCTCTCTTCGACAGGACTGGCTGAAGGGACAGGTTTCCCAGTAAATTTGTGTTTCTCTTGCCTTATATTGTGATTTCCCAGCTTTCCACTTTCCCATTGACTTTTTCTTTAACGGTCAAGTGTATTCGTTTGTGAAACTCGCCAGCAGATGGACATTAACTATGCAGCTATACTGTGTTGTTTTTGTTTGTGTGCTACTTATGTGTGTGTTTCTTAATGTCGCGGCCGCAAGCTCCTTTATCTTGTATCATTCTGATCAACGACACTTGTGAACAATGTCTGTAGGAAAGTTGTCCCATTGACAGTAGCAGGCAACGCAGCAAGGACTGCAAACCCTTCATGCTCATTACTTTCAGTCTCTCACAAGCTGCAGTGTTCAACCATCCACATCGTCAAAGTGAACAGTTTGCATTTGTTTTTTGCCAGGCTGTTCCTACTTGAACATATGCCTTAATAATGCACGGTACTCGCTTTTTAATCATTATGCCACCACCCTATTATAACAAGAAATTCCTACATTAAAAAAAAAAAATCAGAAGGCAGATATGTTAAAGAATTTTTGTTTGTGCGTTCTTCTAGTAAAACTTTCCCATTTTCTCTTATGAAAGAACACCCCTGTCCATAAAAAATTGAAAGATAGTGTTGTCTGCAATAGCTTCCTACTTTTAAGTTTCTTTTGTAAATTGAAGAAATTTAAAGACGGCCTACTTAAGATGGAGTAGTTATAATTATTTGTTTCATCAGCAAGAAAAATGTGTTTCTCTCTCTGTCTTGATATTTAAAAAATAGTCTGCAGTTTATGTTACATTTGTTCATTTGTCTTGGTCTGTACACAATTATTATTATGTTACCGGTGTATTTGTGTGTGTGGGTGTGTACATTGCTTATCTGGCCTACTCAGAGTAGTACAGCTTCATTCTCACTCTCTTCGTGCTTTAGAAATATATTTTTATTGTCCACCCGAGTGTCGCTGTTGCTAGTACTGTGTCTTTAGAATGCCATTTTGTTTTCACAATTTGTCATTTGGCTCGTTTCTAGAGAAAGTGCTTCTAGCCAGCGGTGATTTCTCACTATAAAGGAGATTTGTAAGGATGTGAATCACCTTGTTAAATATAAATTCTTGTTTACAGTGAGGCTGTGGTGGTCTTCACCATCTGATTTGCTATAGCAGCACAAATTATATTCTCTGTAACATGGCCAGGCCTCTTCCTCTTGCGCATTGCAGTAAGACGACACACAGTGCATATTATCAACCAGGTCAAAGGTTTTCTCTGAGTGCCACACTTCAAAACTGCGAATGATAAACGAAGGCGATATACCAAGCTGGAACATCGAGTGCACGGTTGACAACTTCACTGATGCTTGAAATACTTTCCTTCAACTAAACACTAGTCCTCCCTGCTATAGAACATTAGAGAACATTCTTGTGCCCTAGAAATCCACAGTGATGTTGCTAAATGATTACAGATGTGTTTAATTAACTCCCCTATAATATTAGTGAATGTTTACAAACATGTTTAATGAACTGTGATCAGTGTGTAAGGGAAGCGTGTGTACACGGCACGACACCCTGTCGAAGACTGTCCTTCCATGCACCTTGGAGGGTGGCCGGCATGCGGTGGCCAGAAGGAAGAACTGACTAACGAACCTCTGAGTGTTCTTTCTTCTCTGTATCAAAGTCACGTGTTTGTAGAGAAACAAGTAGAAAGTCAGATAAACATAAAGAAGCAGTGCAACAACTGCACACCTCATTAACTTCAGCAAGGACGGTTGAGTTGTACAGGTTATAGAAAATTATTTTCTTGAAAACTGTATATAACGTAAGAGTAAAAAGTGCTGTGACGAGTGAAGAAAAGATATAAAGGAATCGAAAGATGGAAAAGGTAAGTAAGCACAGACAGACAAACAGTGGTCACGAACTTCCCGCGGACATACGCAACTCTTCAACTAAACAACATGAGATGGCTTCAGTTTAGGACAACATACTTATTAAGCAAAGCGTCAAGTGACATTTTTCCAATACAATAGTCAGGAGCAAGGCAGTGCATGCAATAGTCACTCCAAAGTTCAGTGGTACAAAATTTAAAAGACTACACAGCCAAAAAATGCAGAAGCCAAAATTATAGCAGTTACTAAAGAATATCAACGAGGGCTGGAAACCTCGCTCTTACTGCAATATGGTAAAAGAAAGTTTCTTGTGGAAGTTCTACACAGAGAATTCAACAGGTGTCGTCTGGTGTATGTCGCCATTTTGCTAGCGCCTTGGCTATTAGAGCTCTTCAGTGTAGAAACAAATATTAAAATTAGTTTATTTGTTTGTACAATTCAAGTAATACATGTGATGTAAACAACTACCGTTATCATTAGTTTAAAGGGGATAATATAGTACATAGTGATGTCATCACATTTAGTCAAAGCGGCAAATACGAGCAATACTACTTATAATTTTTATTTCCTTTTATGAAAATATTTGTTCATTCTTCGCAATAGTTATATTTGATTTTACGAAAAGTATGCTTCGCTCATACGTTTGTGAAATGTCAGTTTTGCTTAAATAAGCAAACTGAAGATAAGGTAAAGTTCTCACAACATAATACAATTAAATAAACTTAAACCCTTTTCAATACCAAAACAATTAGAGAATGTTAGCAATCTGGAATCATGTTCAGTTATCGTCAGTAAGGAAATACATGAACAGCAAGTGTTTGATACAACCAGATATCCTGTGTTTGCATAATTTGAAAATGAAACTCTGTTATCTTTTTCCCACTGAGTCAACTGTCAACATTGCATAAAACTATTAGTGTATAGTCATGACAGTTCATGACACGTTTACAACTAGGCACAATTAAATGCTGAATTAATTAATTAAACTTAGAGTTTACGTTTGTAAACATGTTAGTTTGTCCAAGCAAAATCCAAATCTGAAAGCACAATAATACAATACATGTATAATAGAATCACTAGGCAATATACTCAAAGTAAACAATTAAAGTACAGTAGTCGCCACTAGGTTCAGATGGTAGAATATTGCGAAAGATTAATGTACACTGAGCTCACATCATCAGTGGAAACTGTAGTGAACAGTAGACTGGCGGTGTTAGCAGTGAGTACAGGAGACCAGGTGTGTTACACTTTGCTTCATCTTCATCTCCGAGAATGTCACACGCCGATGTCCCCCCAAGTCATGCGACTTTTATTCATAGCTGTTGATTAGTGCTTGCTGGAACAGTCATCCAATGGTACCACCAGCCTCCCTTACTAATGTGAAACAGCCGTTACTCGTTTCGGTCATAGGTTTTTGAAACCCACTTCCTTTAATAAATTCCCATCCCCACCTCTGTAAACACACAAACACACACAATGTATATACTATTAGACACACAAAGTCCTAAGCACAAATATATTATCACTGCAGAACATCTATAGAAACTTTTATTATTAAATGTGTTATTTCTGTGTTGTTCATCATAAAAGAAGCCAAACACCACGCAACACAAATACAAAAAAAGATTTTATTTTAAATTATAATAATGCTTAAACCCAGCATATTCAAGAACATAAGAGTGAAGAGAACATTTTTAAACAGAAGAATTCCTCAGCTAAAATATGTAAAATGAATGAGTATAATTAACTCTCCCCTGTGGGACCCCCTGGTAATGCTTGCCTAGCGAGCATTTATGAATGGGGGGGGGGGGGGAATTGGTGTTTTAGCCGCTGCCAGCAACTAAAGGCTATATTACGCAAGCCGCCAGCCCTGTAAACAGATGCCACGTGCAGAGAAAAACAGCGTCCCCAGACGAGAAGATGAACTCTGGGCAGCCAACCTTCACTGATATGGTGTCCAATAATAATAATAATAATAATAATATAATTAATACGGGCGATCACTGTAGATCTCACCCGGTGACGACTCCAGTTAACAAGGATCGATGACAGTCGGAAAAATATTAGAATATACTGAGTATCTTACCGAATATGATTTGAATCATTATCATATATCACAATGAAAAAGGGGATCGTACTTCACATTCTTTACTACAACTCAAGTTCCTGCAGGCATGTGAGTGAACACAGCGAGAGCGATCGACATCCAGCCTGTAGATCAGTTCGCAGAATGCAAAACACAAGACACTTAACTCATCGCTTGTAGATGTTGATCACAATCATCAGAGGTGGTCATCGTGCAGTTTGCACCACAGTCGTGATTGCGTATCGATCAGCTATATACAGGTCACAGAGATACGACCAAGCTGTAGCTCAGCACTAGTCAAGAGGACTGTGGACTGACTGCAGGGCCAAGCAACCTGATGATCTAACCCTTCACTTTTGCCCATGCAAACACCTTTTTTTTTTTCCTTTTCTGATTTGTGGGTCCTGTGTTGTGAGTAGTGGTCATGCGCTTTGCAGCAGCAGATCGTTCGCTCACAAACTGTGGTCCTTTTTTAGCCGTCCGATCGTTTGATTCTAACTTTCCTTTTGGTTTTTTGCAGCTGATAATGTGGATTATGTTTGTGTACTTTTCTGATAACATTTCGGGCATTGAGCGTTCTCAAGGATTCGGATTTTGCGCGTTAAAGACTCTTCATTCATTCATTCATTCAGGCGAATACCGTTGCGCCACCGCTACTGTAAGAATAGGTCCCTGCCATCAGCCAGGCATGCCGTAAGAGGCGACTAAGGTGGACACCTCACCTAGAGGTACAGTAGATTGTGGTAGGGCTCACAACGCGCACCATGTAAAAAAAAAAAAGCCTGTTACCGAAACTAAACAACAAAGAATTCGTCACAGATGGCGGAGTAATGAAGCACACCAAGAGACTGGCATGACGGACGACAGCCAAACCCGAGAAATTACTCTTTTAAACAAGTCTGGTCAAGACTGAACGATAAGGTTAGAAGCCTCCTAAGAACGCCAAAAAGAAAACAAATCCGGACAAGAAAGAAACCCGAGAAATCGTTTTCTTTTCTCTTTTTCCCTGATCATTACACTTGTTTTTTCTAGTTACATCAAAGGAAGCGCACGCGATAGGAGACGCTGTCACCCACCACATATCATGCACGCGAAGCTACAACACTCAAAAAACGTAGTGATCCACTTATTTCTTCACCAGCCAGACAGGCAGTCTGCCATCTAACATGCGTCTCACTCTTTCTTACTGTTCAGTGGTCACGTACGTACCCGCATCACCCGAGTACCCGTCCGCGTGAAGTGCGTAGTTATTCCTAGGACTGTCCACATAGAACCACCCATACTGAGCCCAGTGACGAGTTCCTGACTCAGCTATGAAGTCCACTCTCAAGCGCCAATCTCCATAATACGACAGTATGTGAAGTGCGGACAGGCCTGAGACAAAACAAGGCAATGATCTCATGTTAAACAGATAAGTCGAGCAGTGAAATATTTGTAGGGATCTTGCTCAAGAGTTCTCAAGAACCAACAGAAGTAGTCGCTGTGTCATTACCTTACTATGATGTTATAAAGATGTTGACATTACTGCTAGACTTTAGATGATAAAAAGGTAAGTCACAAACTTATTGAGTTTTAGTATTGCTGTGTTATTACTACCAATAATAAAGCGTGTTTTCCATGTAAGTACGAGCTCAATGCGCTGTATACAAAAAATAGCAAACTACAGTCAACCATACGAAAACATTAGGATAAGCATCAGAAATATACATGAACGTAAATTGTTTACAACAGATAACACCCAGCACTGGAAGAAGAATAAATAGTGGTAGAACTGTACTCCTGATTTGAAAATATATTTCTGAAAGAGAAAGGTTTTAAGGAAGTATTTGAAGGCTTCGGATGTAGGCACAAGGTGAAGAGAGGGAGAACATTTCAAGCAGTGTGGCCTGAGTAGGAAACTGAGAGTTTGCCGGTCTAGTGTAGGACACAGAGAAGACTGCAAAACAGTCTAGAGTGGTAATCTGTCAATACAAAGACACGCACACAGCTAGGGTGGTAAGGTGTCAACACACACACAGACTAGGGTGGTAAGGTGTCAGTACACAGAGACACACATACAGACTATAATGCTAAGATGTCAACATACACACACACACAGACTAGGGTGGTAAATTGTCAATACACAGACACACACACAGAGACTAGGGTGGTAAGGTGTCAGTACACAAACACACACATGCAGGTGTAAACTCAGATACATAGAGTTGTATTTACACACAAAGCGATATATCTTTAAAATTGTATGAAACTAAAATCATGACACATATACACAGGCGGTTATAAGACCATTTTCACAGACTAGATGTAGACAAATATAGATAAAAAGATTGCTTGAAGGACATTTTTACACCCTATATCCTTATTCACAACAAAACAAAATTATAAACTGTAATACAACTGCACGAAATGTTTTAGCTACTGTGCATTAATAAAGTTCTGAACAAATCCACACCATGCAATCAGATAATCCTACAGAAAACAACACAAAACAAATAGAAAACAAAATAAAAACAAACCACATAATGTGCCGCAGGGATGTATTTCCTCGCAACCTTTGTCTTTCTTTGTTTTTGAGACTTTGGCAACTTAGACACTACAGGATCATCACCCATCCATTCATTCCATTACTAGTACCATCATTATCACAGCAAACAGAGCATGCTAAGAAATAGTACACAATAGTGACAAGATGCAGTAGGACAAAAATATAATAGAACAACAGAAACAGCAACCTTTGTATTAACCACTATACATCACACAAACAACACAATGAAACAGAATACCTGATTACAGCCTGACTTTGAATGTAAAACAAATGTCGAGGTTACAATTATGCAGGAGGAGAGAGTAATGCAAGAGAATGAAAGAGATATGTCCAACATCTTACCCAGCCAGAAATCTCCAGAGATGTTACCAAACCCGTTTTCATATTCTGTCCAGTTCCGGTGGAAGTTAACTGAGTTGTCGCGACGTCTCTGGATGACCTGCACATCACACAAGTTCACAGGTCGTTACTATGGTACCAAAGCGCAGCATGCTCGACAGGATTCAGCACTAATCACACCTTAATGAGTTGACAGAGGATGAGTCAAAATTGATAAAATGTAACAGCTTACGACTTTATTAGCTGTGATCATGATTATAATGTCAACACTTCACGGTTACGATAGACTATGTGAACCTTGTATAATAGTATAATAGTGATATTCATGTGAACATAATATACACTTTCCTGGCTATAAATGTGTGGCATCAAGTGGTTTTGATCAATTATATGGTAACATAATAAACATGACAAACACATGATACACGCTGCGATTACAAATAGCGTTTTTTTTAACTCCTTGTCAAACCTACAGTCCCTGATCATGAAGCAGGAATGGATGCAAGGGGTTAAAGCTTGCGACTACAAACAACGACACACGACACCACACACTAAATGTAGGCCTGTCTACAACCACCCCTCAATCCACGGAGTCTACCAGCGAGATAGACAAACTGTTGGAAACAGAAGGTGGACTATGATACTATGAGCTGTAAGTATGTGACCCTGGGTATAAGTGGTGTCACACTTTTGCGAGCAGGGTACAGTGTGCAGGAGTGATGTTACCTGAGTCGTGCACACTGACCACCTGACTCATACACACTGACCACCTGAGTCATACCCACTGACCACCTGAGTCATACAGAGTGATAAACACGTACCAGCCAGCCGCGCCGCTAGACTCCATGTCACACATACTCCAGAGGTTTGTTGTTCGGTAGCTGAATGGTGTAGACACCACTCCTGGCTCCTGTTGCCTGCCAGTCTTGACGATGTCCCTATTATTTCACAAACAAATCATTCCGTTGTAAGAATAGTTATAATCGGGGCGGAGTGGAACTTCGTACAATGACGAAAACAATCGAGGACATGTTGGGTAATAATCACAGACAACTTCAAAAGCAAATCATACAACAGTCAAAGTAAAGACTGAGTGCCTCGGGCAAACTGTTTATATGTGCATGCAGTACACAGTTCACACTGACAGTCCTACTTGTTGACCGCCGGTAACACTAGCCACCCCCCAATTCTAGCTCTATGTCTACGAGTATCTGACTGCCATGTGAACATATTCTTGTTCCTCCTCTTTAATGTCACTTCTGCCTCCTCATCTTCATAGCCACTTCCTCCTCTAACCTTTACAATGAGATTTTTATGAAGTAATGAAGTCACAGTTTAGTAACTACTTTAGAGTCTTTGACAACTAAGAAATGTGTAGTGGCAGCTAGAATGTTCTTCATCGATACATTCCCCTCTGTGGTGCACTAGTACATTAACCCTTAACCCAATGTATCTTAGGTTCATTGCCATCTTACAATTATTGGAAAGGAAGAAAACTGTTAGCTTGTAGCCATGAATAAACACTGAATGCTCAACATTTTAAACCTGAAATATTATGTAAACATTGAGATGACAGTTGTTTAATGAAAATAATAACTTTAAACAACTTACTAGAGTATCTTTACTGTAAGAAACAGACAAACTGACGGTATACAACGTTTGGGGAGAAGCTGAATACTAATCATAATTCTACTACTTCAAACTTACTTGGAGCATGACACTCCTTCGTGGCTTCATTGAAGTTGAAGCCTGAATGACATAAACATCTGCCTGCCAGACAATCACTGTTGGGGTCTGGGCAGTCCATCCTGGTGTTACACAGTAAGTTGTACCAGGTATGGTGTGAGGCAAAAATGGACTTGCAGGATCTCTGGTAGTGGGTCCAGTCTTTACTCCTCTTAGGAGACCAGTTTGAGGGAGACTCAAGAGCGGTAACATTATGAAGCCGACAGAGACGTCCATTAGCTGGCACGGGAGGTAGAGAGAGAGAGACATAAGTGAACATGATGCTAAACATTTTGAACAACGAAGACTGAAAGCAAGTTATCTGAACATTTCCCGAAAGGTTATTCTATTACTTAAATGTTTTCATCAAAAGGCGTGGTAAGCAGTTGTATATTTGTAATTCTTTACTGTTGTCTTGCTAGGAGCATTCTTGTCACACACTAGTTTGACAATAATTATAAAGTGGAATGTTTTCTCCATTCCTGTTGTGCTCTCCCAGTTGTCAGTCAATAGTCTTGATGCTAGAGTCCTGGATGTCTTGTTCTCAGTGTCCAGAGCTGCAGGGCGAGCTGAGGAGGTCTGGGCACTTATCTATCATTAGCGATGACAATACATTTTCCAACAAATGACAGTGTTATTTTCCCAGATTGTATTCTCTTTATAAATATGAGATAAGTGTGACAAGATAACCACTATCCAAGTTCTAATTACAAGATCATTGTATTTGAGTTAAAGACTTTAAAAAG
This sequence comes from Pomacea canaliculata, assembly GCF_003073045.1. Taxonomy (NCBI): domain Eukaryota; kingdom Metazoa; phylum Mollusca; class Gastropoda; order Architaenioglossa; family Ampullariidae; genus Pomacea; species Pomacea canaliculata. The sequence continues at coordinate 17,114,198 of NC_037596.1, read as the reverse complement.
TCACGATACTTGTTTCTTGTTTACCTAAACCACTCGTCATTCATTGTTCATGCAAGAACAATTGTATGCAAGGTGTGCCAAGATAGATAAATGTTAGTTGCAAGGTGGCTTAAGTCAGAATAAATAATAATAAATGTGTGATGTGTATAGCTCATACTCACGCTCCTAAGTAGTGTGTTCTTAGTGATTGAGAGAAGAAGGAGACACGGACAGCAAAGGAACAGAATGATGAACACGACTGATGACTCATAAAAACAAACGTAGGAAACGCAAGGAGAAATGATGATGATGATGATGATGATGTAGTTTTATAGCGCGCCAGTATCCGCATCACAAAGATGCGCTCAATGCGCGGTGATCCCAGCAGCCACCAAACTGCAGGTCAAATGAAAACTTCAAAAAAGTTTAAACAAGTGAGTCTTCAGATTTTTCTTGAAAGATCCAATACTATCAGACTCCTTGGTCGAGAGGGGAAGCGAGTTCCACAAAAGCGGGGCTACATTGGAGAAGGATCTGAAACCCGCAGTCTTCTTATTAGCATTCCCCTGACTGAACACTCGGTCGTTCAAGTCTGAAGTGTGCTGCTGAACGAAGGTTCCGCTGGGGTTGGTAACAGCGAATGAGTTCTTGCAGATAGGCAGGCGCAAGGTCGTGAAGACAGCCATAGGTTAAGGTTAACAATTTATGCTCAATTCGCTTCTCCACAGGAAGCCAATGTAGGTCACGAAGTACAGGAGTAATATGGTCAGTTGTTTTTCTTTCCTGCCACTATCCTCGCAGCCGTATTCTGCACTCGCTGTAGCCTCGACAACTCGCTCTTTGAAATCCCCAGAGGCAGCTGTTGGCATAGTCTAATGTAGAACCGATGAGGGACACAGCAACTGCATTTGCAGTCTTCTTATTAAGACTGGGTCGGAGTCGTCCAAGAGTGCGGATATGGAAATAAACATGCCTTGACTACAGAACTGACATGATCAGACATAGTTAGAAGATTGTCAACATAGAGTTCCAAGGTTCCGTACGGAGCTGGAGAGAGGAATTCTAGCTTGACCCACTTGGATGGAGTCTAGAGAGACTTTACTAAGGCTAAGCTTGGACCACATAGCATCGCCTCTGTCTTCTCATCATTAAGCTTGAGTTTATTCCTCAGCATCCATGACTTGACCTCTAAGCAACAATCTTCTACAGCACAAACTGCCTCACGCACCGACTCACTGTCAGTACTAAATGAAAAATAGAGTTCAGTGTCATCTGCAAACATCTTACGGTTCAACATTATGCTTCTCAATGAGAGGACCAAGCTGAGATGTGTAAATAGAAAATAGAACCGGGCCCAAAACAGAGCTGCGGGACACCGCACAGCAGTGGAACTGTCACTGAAGAAGCTTGATTGACCATCACCCTTTGTGTGCGATCACTGAGGTAGGAATGGAACCACTGCAAGGCGGAACCACCATGCCACCTCCATTTGGAGACGAGTCAGTAGAGTGGAGTGATCAATGACATCGAAGGCCGCACTCAGATCAAGGAGGACCACAAGAGTCACTTTCCCTGCATCCGCACTGCACAGAAGATCGTTCATAAGACGCAGAAGGGCTGTCTCACAGCTGTGCTTGGGTCTATACGCCGACTGGAATTTATCCAATAAGCTGTAGCGGTCCAGGGTGGAATGTCAACTGCTGAGCAACGACACGCTCCACAAGTTTCGAAACAAAAGGCAAATTCGAAACAGGTCTATAGTTTTTACACAAGTAGGGTCCAAGTTGTGCTTCTTTAAGATAGGCTTGATCACAGCTGTTTTTTAAATGTCTGGGTACAGAGGCAGAGAAAAGGCTAGCATTGACTATGCGAACTAGTACAGGAAGTAGAATGTCAAGGTGCTGGAGAAGAACACTAGTGGGGATAGGATCATCCACAGACGTGTTGGGCGACAACGCCGAACTAATTTCAATAGTTCATCCTCTGTCACTGGTTGAAAGTTAGAGAGGGGCATGCCACAAAACAAGTCACTGGTTTGCTCCACAGTAGCAACCGAGTCACTGAAGCTGTCCATGATGGTTTATTTTGTCTTCAAAGTAAGCACTTAGTGTACTGGCAGCGATCTGATCATCCATCTCTGGAAGAACAGGCTGAGTCACATCTTTACCAGGAGACCATTCACAACTGTGAACATCTTGCGAGAATCAGAAACTGCAGAGCTTAGAATATTCATAACATACCGCGACCTAGCTTTGACAATGATGGCTGAACACTGGCTCCTTGTATGGCGAAAATCTGACGATCCACCTCCAGTCTACTCTTGCGCCATCTGCGCTCCGCCTGACGCCTGACCTTCTTGCTCGGCGTACCTCTGGAGTAAACACGCAGGGTATCAGGACGCTCAGTAATGCACCTCTTTTTTCACAGGCGCAAACTTGTCAAGAAGAGCAGTCAGGGTGCTGTTGTACAGAGCCACAAGCTCATCCACATTGTCAGGAGGGGAGACCAGGAAAGCAGAACGCTGAAGTTCAGTACGAAAAGAATCAGAATCATGCCCCGCACATTTCTAGTGTACACAGTCTTTCTCGGTAAGCCAGGCCTTGACATGCTGGTAGTAAACAACACAAGAAAATGATCCGAAGTTGCAAGTCTTCCACAACAATAGACCTAACAGTGTGATGGCCGGGTCTCGCAATAACCCAGTCCAAGGTGTGACCCTTACAGTGGGTAGGGGAGTTGACATGTTGAACAAGATCAAGGGAATCCAACAGCTGACAAAGTCTCTTCGTATCAGGGTCAGATGGCACATCAAAATGAAGATTCACATCTCCAAGAATTAACAAGTATTTGTTGGCAGCAGCTAGGTTGGAGACCAGGGGGAATAAACTCTTCACAGAAGCTGAATTTAAGTCACTTTTGTTATTTCTAAGTAAGGAGGGCGATATAGAAGCAAGACATGAAACGTCAGTGAACCACGAGTGAGGGCAAAACTGAGTGACTCAAAAGTCTTGAACGTTTTCTGACACCAACGGCCTCAGAAGCACGGATTTCTTGTATACAGCAGCAAATCCCACCACATCTATCTCCAGACCTGGATTGTGAATGAAGAATATCCCACAGGAGTGATTTGCCTAATAAACAAATTCATCTCCAGCCTCCCTAAGCCACGTCTCAGTGAGCAACAGCAAATCCAGTGACTTGTCAATAATCATATCGTGAATGTCCACAGCTTCCTGACGACCGACTGGGGCGTTGAGAAGGCACATAACAATTGAGTCTGAACTATCTGACTCTCAGACGAACTTGTAATATCGAGGCGTTTCTGATGTAAGGGGGTCAACACTAGACCCATCTTCATTCACAATAGACGTACAGTGAGGGGACAGGTCTGTAAACTGGAAAGGGAATGCCGGAGTAGGGGAGGAGGGCGGAGGAACAGCAGGAACACTGGTGTCACAAGAAATTAATGAGATGTCAATAGGCACAGGGTTGTCATCATTCACCAACACAGTGGTGAAGGGGCCATCAAGGACAGATGCACTGGAGCATGAAGAATTACAGGTGTCCACTAAGTCGTTCAGAGTAGGACATGCTTCTAAAAAGACATCCCAGTTAGTACACTGAAAACAGTCCTGTAAGTGTGCAACATTGTCGGCAGCCCAGCATTTAGTGGAATGAACTGTTCGGCGTACCGCCTGATCACAGGTTATAAACGGGTATACAGTGTAACACTGAGATGATAGGACGCACCCAGACTGGGCAGGGTAGAGACTGTATGCATGTGGTACAGATCCGTACACAGGTCGAGTGTTGTCTGACTCAGTGTAGTATGAAGTCACAGTACTGGTACGTCACAGTTTAGGGAGAAAACTGATGTCAGATCACAGTGTTAACATTCCAAAAGTAATTTTTGGAGCATCAAGACAAAGCGAGTCGAGATCCGTGAGTCACCTCTGCAAATGCACTGTAACGCATTGGAAAATTCGCCCTGGGATGAATATACACAAGCGTGAAAAACAGCTGGGGGAATTCTCGTCGGGAGGTAAAGATGGCGAAGCGAAATTGTGAGAAGTTCAAAGGTTCAAAGTAACATTTTTAACGAAGAATACCGTTTTACAGTACGTGTTGTTGACATAGAAACACCTCCGCCGCCACGCGCCTTGCCAGTAATGAGAGATCTTATCAGTCTAAACGGGCCAGAGAAGCAGCGATGTCTAGATCAGCGTCACCGTCGTGTTAGCATTTTCCGTAAACGCCAATCAACAGTATCCCTGTGCAATCGAAAAGTTGTGTATGCAACACCTCAAGCTCATCAATTTGAGCCAACGAATCGACTGGACATTGGATGAGCAGGATAGAAGGAAGAGGTGGAGATCTGCGTCGACGTCAGTATCGAACTTCTTGAGTCTCGCTTCAACGTCTTCTGCGTCCCTCACTTCCTTCTTGATCTGCGAAGTGGAGGGAGCCCGTTGCGATGTCGACTTGCAGGCGCCCAAACTCCGGGTAACAGAGGGAGTATGAACGAAGATCGGAGCAAGAGCTCGCGGGATAGAGATTTCCGTGGACCAGCATGAATACAGCTGACCGCCATCATTAATAATGTCGGCTAGTGGTAACGGCCACAGGCCATCCAAAATGATAAACGCATGCCTAAACACAATGAACGTAAAATCATCATCATAGACACAGACGCAAGACACCCTAAGTCTATAACTTGACAACTAACCTACAGGGTGAGACGCAAGCGATGAAAATTTGAAATGAATTTGAATCCGAAGTGAGAGCTGCAGACGTCGCACAGCTAGGAGCGGCCATCTTAGTTCTTTCTCGAGAATCAGAGAACAAGAAACGCAAGGAGAAATCAGAGAACAAGAAACACAAGGAGAAATCAGAGAACAAGAACTAAGAGTGTCGGTATTCAGCAGAGGAGGACGAGGAGGGAAGAAGCAATAAACGGAAAAAGTGTAGAAAGGACTGCTTGACAAAGGACGAGAATGATGTGGAGTGTGTTAGTATTGTTCAAGGATGAGGTGTGTCTTCAGTGCAAGTTGAACAGGTTCCATGATGGATAGGTAAGGAAATAGAATAGAAGAGTTCTATTGTTTAGCTGCCCACTAAATAAACATTCCGGGACCTGAAGAAGTAAAAGTGAGTCATTGTGTGCAGGGCTGTGAACCACGAACTGTGCAGGTGGCAATTGATATTAGCATCGGTTCATACCATTGTTATTTATTTCTTTATGCTTGTGCACCTGCAAATGTTGGAACATCATTTCAGGCAAGCAGACCCAAGAAAACAAGTTCATTAGTGGACCATTGATCTATTCTTCCACTTCTGACTTGTATTCAGTCCTAATTAAAGTGGAAGTCTGTAGTAAACACAGGAGTTTGTCTCTGTATATGTGGTGTAGTACATTCACACTCCACTGCTGTAATAACTAGATAGTCGTGGGTTCAGTGTGATCTTACCTTTACACTTTCTTCCTAAAGAAAGCAAGCAACTATCAAATATTAATTAGCACACAAGCAATGTTATAATTCCATGCAATTTCACATACTTTGTTTTTAACTAAATGTATTAACTACCTTTTGCATTCCAAAATAACTGTAGATTATGGCGCGTTAAGTATGCTCTGAAAATGTTTTTCGTAGTCTTTATCTAGGCGTCTACAAGTGGTAAAATTATCAAGAGACAACATATTTCAAGATTTTTCCCATTTTTTACAGGGGGAAATGGGGGTTTCCCTTGATTTTCTTGATAAAGCGTGCTATTAATAGAACACAGCACAGGACACGTGAAGCAGACTTTAGCAGTTCTAGAGTACACAGTCACCTGCCATCTCCAAGATCATGTTAGTATACCAATATTTCAAGGCTTTTCCCATACAAACTTTGAAATCAAAGGTGAGGCAACGCGTGTCAGTCAGGCACCTGTCCTTGCAGTCTTTCAGACTGACTCCATCCCAGCTAGCAAGGTGGTTTCCACGTAGAGCGCTGTCAGGATACTCTGTAAAATTGTTCTGCAACTCGTCCTTGCTGCAAGCTAATATAAACAACTGTGGTAAGCAATTATTTACATACTTTTTAAAGTTCAAGTTAATTGTTCTACATTTCACGCATTTCGAACAACATCCATAATCAAGTCAATCAATTTCTAAATTTTTTTTCGGCCCACTTGTATTCAGTCATTCTTTCTTCCTTTTATTCAGTCTATCTAAATGCGGCTATATTGTTTTACAACTTATTACTTAAAGAATGCGAAAATCACAGAAAAGCTCTTTTGTCCCTAACTGTAACAAGCCGAATACAAAGTCGAGTTTCCTGCGGTCAAGCACACCACACAGAACCATTGTCTACTCACTGCTAGTGCAAATATCAAAAGGTGTTGTGAAGAAGTACCAGGGTCACACTGACACTTGGCGTTTGTAGCACACAGCGTGTGGCTCATCGCAGTCGTTGTCTGTCATACAGCTTACATTGTGCCACTTGATAAGCTCGCCTACAAGATAGTCATACTTGCTGACCGTTGTTAGCAATAGACACCCTAATTCTAGCTCTAAGTCTACGACTATCTGACTGCCATGTGAACATATTCTTATTCACTGCTTTAATGTGACTTCATAGTCACTTCCTCCTCTAACTTTTACAATCAGTTTCGTTATAAAGAAATAAAGTGACAGTAAATAACGACTTTCACGTACAATCTCGACAACTAAGATATGGGGTAGTGGCAGCTGTAATGTTCTTCATCGATACATTCCCCTCTGTTGTACACTAGTGCATTAACCCTTAACCCAATGTATCTTAGGTTCATTGCACTCTTACAATTATTAGAAAAAAAGAAAACCATTAGCTCATGGACATATATTAACAAGGAATGCTAAACTTTTTAAACCTGAAATATTATGCAAACATTGAGATGACAGTTGTTTGATGAAAAAAATACTTTAAACAACTTACAAGAGTATCTTTACTGTAAGAAACAGACAAACTGACGGTATACAACGTGTGGGGACAAGCACAGTACTATTCATAATTCCACTACTTTTCACTTACTTGGAGCACCACACTCCTTCATGGTATCATTGAAGTTGAAGCCTAAATTGCACAAACATCTGCCTGACAAACAATCGCTGTTTAGGTCGGGACAGTCCACTTTGCTGTTACACAGTAAGTTGTACCAGGTATGGTGTGAGGCAAAAGTGGACTTGCAGGATCTCTGGTAGTGGGTCCAGCCTTTACTCTTTGGGAGACCAGTGTGAAGGAGACTCAAGAGCGGTAACATTTAAGCCGACAGAGACGTCCATGCTGGCATGGAGGTAGAGAGAAAGACAATCAGTGAACATGAAGCAAACATTTTGAACTAAGACTGAAAGCAAGTTATCTGAAACATTTCCCGAAAGGTTATTCTATTACTTAAACGTTTTCAGCAAAAGGTGCGTAAGTAGTTGTATATTTGTAATTCTTTACTGTTTGTCTTGCATTTTCTTGAGAAAGCATGCTATTAATAGGACACAATGCAGGACACGTGAAGCAGACTTTAGCAGTTCTAGAGTACACAGTCACCTGCCATCTCTAAGAATCTTGTTAGTATACCAATGCTTGAAGGATTTTACCCCATACAAACCTCTAAAATCAAAGGTGAAGGCAACGCTTGTCAGCCTGGGCACCTGTCCTTGCAGTCTTTCAGACTGACTCCATCCGCTAGCTAGGTGGTGTCCACGTAGAGCGCTGTCAGGATACTCTGTGAAGTTGTTCTGCAACTCGCCTCTGCTGCATGCTAATATAAACAACTGTGGTAAGCAATTATTTACATACTTTTTAAGTTCAAGTTAATTGTTCTACCCTTCACGCATTTTGAACGACATCCATAATCAAGTGAATAAATTTCTAATTTTTTTTCGGCCCACGTGTATTCAGTCATTCTTTCTTCCTTTTATTCAGTCTACCTAAATGCGGCTATAGTGTCTCACAATTTATTCCTTAAAGAATGTGAAAATCATATAAAAGCTCTTCCATCCCTAACATGTAATAAGCCGAGAACAAAGTCGAGTTTCTTGCGGTCAGGCATACCACACAGAACCATTGTCTACTCACTGCTAGTAACGTATCATGTGTTGTGTAGAAGTAGCCAGGGTGACACCGACACAGGTGTTTGTAGCACACGGTGTGTGGCTCATCACAATCGTCGTCTGTTGTGCAGCTTTCATTGTGCCAGGTCTTTAGCTCACACAGTTTTGCCTTGGCATCTAGAATTTGTACTTTTGAAAATTATTAATAATTCAATTTTATCAATTATTTATTTTTGCTTTTACTTTAACACCCCCCCTCCCACAAAACACTCGCACCTCCTCAGATCCATTATTGTGAAAGATATACCTTATAAACTTTTAGACCATAGTTTTTGAATTAGTGTCGTATTAGGGCTATATATTCCTTTTACAATAATGCTTAATATTTTAACTCCTCTTTCACGTCGAGACCTTATACTATATTGATAGTGTATAGGACATAGCTGCTTTACTTCTCTCTTTTCTCATAAGCTTGGCAATGAGTCAATAAACCTTAACTGCATCTAAGAGAGTTAAGTTCCAGTCATAAAAGAATTAAATAACAAGCTAAAGGAACCCAGTACTGTTTGATAACAAAATAGAGAATATTTGTATACTACAGTATATGCACGTCGAAGGTGACCCACATCAAATATATGTGTGTGTGTGCTTTACATTTTTTTCTTGGAGACCATCATGCATGAAACCATCCAAGGCCATCACACTTCCATTTCCATCAGAAAACCTGATTTGCAGCCTACGCTTTGCATGCTACTTATAGTAGTCACTAACAAAGATGTCACCATCAGACTTACAGACAATTTGAACACACAAAGGAGACTAGCACGATAAAGCAGACATCTAGATGACTGGGATGCCGATGGAAGAGTTAGGAAGCTTTAAATATTTAAACGTCACCTTCTCCAGCACCACCCAAGGTATCCACAACAACAGAAGCGGAAATGGTTGGACATGGTCTGGTGCACTCATAAAATTAGGTTTAGTACAAAAATCTCTACAAATCCCTTGTGGTACCAACCTTGCATTACTGATGTGCAACATGTACTCTGCTTGCCGATAAGGAGAGGAGAATACGAGAACATGTGGCTGAGAGGACTATTGGTGATCTTGTACAGGGAACATACAAATAATGACTTGGTACAAAGCTTGGTTGCAACACTCGTAGGACAGCAGGAAGTTCTTAGTCAAGTCACCTGAGATGGTGAGGTCTGGCCACATGACCCGACACGACTCTTTGTCATAATCTGTCCTTCAAGGTACCTAGAGGGGGTCGATGCCAGTGTTGCCAGAGGAAGAACTGACTCACAAACATCAAGGAGTTGATCTGTGCAGGACCACCTCACTAGCGCCCCCAACTACTGCAGTTGCAATACTTTATTACACGTCAGGAACTGATGCTCATTAGACATTTCGCTGGCGACTGTATGCCCTCAATATCACGCACTACAACACAACCTAATTAATCCTTTTCATGAAATTGTTTGTCTACCAGTGTTACCATTGCATAGCACATCAGACATCACATGATACCTCAAGTAAGACATTCAATGTTAACATACATACAAACAAACAAACAGAAAGACCGGAGCTCCGGGAAGTGAAGCCAGCAGTGTGAGACAATAGATTATGGTGAAACATGTCACTAAAACAACAATTCTTATTTTAAGGTTTGTCATTATTTACATATTATTTAGACGACTGACAAACGATCACATATTTCAATTTGTCACTTACTACATAAAAGCTGATTGTTAAACTTTTTGCATGTATTGTAAGCCAAAAGTCAAGAACACACAACATGTTTTACCTTCCTGTCTCCTTCGTCAGGAGACAAGGAGACAGGCACAGGAGAAATGAAAGGAATAGCAGCATTGTATCCACCTGCACATGCAACAATGAGAAGTTGTGTGAGTCTTTCTCGAATAATATTTCTTTATTATGTTAATTTAAATCAGCAAAATATTAACTCAGCGGTTCTCAACCTTTTACTTGTGGCGACCCCCCTGACGAACACCGGTACGTCCGCGACCCCCCTTAGCCAGCTAGGTCGGTGAAGAGCGGGGGGGGGGGGGGGGGGGAGGAGGGGGGGAAAGAAGCCTTAGCTAACCTCGAACGCCGCGTCGAGGAAATCAACAACGGAAGAACAAAGTTCGTATCTGCAAGAAGTATAACTGTTAATGAAATTTTACTAAAGCAAATTCTGCGGTGCTAATAAATAGTATTTTATTGGACACTCACTTTGATTAATGAGAAGGTTGAGCCTGCTTGCTGTTGCAAGCGGACCTGTGTGCGATGTTCGTACCCACTGCTATTCGCAGCTCAGCCTCTGCGTCCACACGATTTCTGTATTTCGACTTCAGTGCTGCCAATGCTGAAAATCCTTGCTCACACATATACGAAGTTGAAAATGGCAGAAGAACTTTCATTGCTTTCTCAGAAAGGAGAGGATATTCACCGTTGATGCTAATCCAGAATGTTGGCACTGGTGTTGTTTGGAAGACCATTTTCAGGGATTGGTCACTCGAAAGGTCGATGAGCTGCTCTTCTTCTTCCGTGGACAACCCGCTTGTGCTAGGATCAGCCAGAAATGGATTACGAATCCAATCGTATTTAGTCACATCAATTTCAGCGAAGTAATGCTGAAACCTTTCTTGCAGTCCGTTTAGATGGGCAATAATTACTTTCATCACCTGATCAAGATTCAAGTTGTCAGCCTTGCACTTACACAAGCACGGAAACATATCAAAAATATTTTCTTGGCGTATCTTTTGCGTCACAACGAAATTTGTCGGAGAAAGCATCATCTTGTCAGTTGTTTGTAATATGGTGGTGTCTTCCCTTGCCATAGAAGTATTCACAACGTTCAGCTTCTCAAATATGTCCGATAAATATGCCAGTAGCAGCAGTCATCGGTCGTTTCTTAAGCCCCCACCCCGCACTGTGTTGTCATGGCCTTCTGTCAGGGACTAGAGTACTTAGGACTGAGCACGTGCGAGGGCGAAAGGGTGTGGAATGGTGGACGTTTCCTGAGTGCGTGTCTTTTAGATGTTTTTTTAAAAAAAAAGAGGAGGTGTGACAGGAGAGGAGAGGGAGTCAGAGATGAGAGAATTGGGGGAGAGAGGAGGGCAAAAGGCGAGAGGAGGGAGATGAAGGCTTAATTGTTGAGAGGGGATTGTGTTTTGAGTTTTGGAAGTGAGAAGTCACTGCATGCCGGAACAGTGTACTTGAATAGGGAGAAGAGATTTGAGTTTGAGCCCCTCACCACTCGTTACACAATGTAAACTAATTTCACTAAATACCGTATAAGAAACTTTTAAAAAATGACCACCTTCGCGACCCCTTGTAGGCACGTCGCGACCCCCTGGGGGGTCGCGCCCCACAGGTTGAGAACCGCTGTATTAACTACTTAAAATAAAAAATTCAGAATAAAATAATTGGCAAATATGATTCTTAGAAACATACACAAAAGGAAGCTACTACTCAAAGCTTAAGACTAAAACTAGGTTAGTGTGTCTGGCATGCATGAACACACAAAGTACAAAGACACAGTGTCAAAGGTGACAACAAATAGTAATCAACAAAGTATAGGAAAGACAGCCTACTCAAGAGATAGGAAGATAATAATAAGAGAAACGGTGAGTAATGTAACTTGTTACAGCACAGTAGGTATGCTTTTCCCTTGCTACATTATTTCATACACATGTAAAGACAAAAATGACTAGAAGTGTCTAAGAAAGTGTTAAAAAAAAAAGAAATACAGAAGACAGAACAGCAGAGAAAGAAAGCTGATAGAAATCTGCTAACAGTAAAAAACAAAACTACAATCAATTAAAAATCAAGTCTCTAGAAAATGCAGTCAACAAACCAAAGGAGTTCTGGGAGGTAATGAGGAGATACAGCAGACGGCCTGTAGTGGACCAAATCAGTGAAGAGGGTGGGTAAAGCACTTCAAACAATATAATAAAAGGGTGATGGATGTGGATGGTCAAGATAACCCTTGTGAAAGTACCAGTAGTCAAAATGCACCTGTAGTCCAACCTTGGACAATCAGATAACAGAAAAAATCAAGAGGCATTTAGTGATTTAAAAATGTTAGCAGGCCCAGATGGTATTGTCAATAATATATTAGACGCTGCATCCCCTGTTATTACCCCTTGCTAAACTGTTCAATTCTATTACCCAAGGAATGAACTCAATCTATACTATCCCACTATACAAAAAAGGTGACAACAACCAGTCAGGTAACTATGGAGAAATCTCATTTACAGGAGAATTAGCTGGAAGGGGGAGGTGTGAAAGACAGCAATTAATGGGCTGTCCGTGTGCTGCAACTAGTGTTGATAGATTGTTTTTGTTCGAAGAACAAAGAAAATGGTGTTGGAGTGTTCTGGATTTTTGTGGTGTGACTGAGTTTCTTCTTGAGGGGAGTGGGGAGAAATAGCAGTCTCCTCAGTGTGTGGGGAGCGGAGGTTTTGTTTGTATTAAGTCCTCAACCAATTTGGTGTTGTAGTCCTGACTGGACTGTGCAAATCCTGACCAGATTTGTATCGTAGTGTAACACTGAACCTGTTGAGGTGAGTGTGTATTTTTGTTGATTTTCGGTGAGTTTGTGTTTTAATGTTTGAATAATGGGGAAATTTTTGTATTGGATGCGAGTGACATATATGTGTATATTTTATGGATATAGATAAAAATAGGTATGGTTTGAGTGAGAGAGGGAGAGTTAAGTTTTGAACTTGCCATTTGTCTAAATACTGGTCATTCTTTTCTCCATGGTTTTCTTTTTTTTTCGCTTGTTCTTCGCTTATTCATCATATCCTCCTGGGGCTCGCCGACCCGCGCAGAGTTAACACTAACTTCAGGAAAGGCGTCAGTGCCAGTGGAGATTTTGTTACTTTGAAGTGGAAACTTTGTGTCATTTTCAACTGGAGACTTTGTTGGGAACAACATAGTCGGAAGGGACATTAGATGTTTTGTGACAGTGGAAGTGTTCGGACTGTGGTTGAGAAATGTTGATTTGCTTTGTCTTTTCTTTTTCTTCAAGTTATATTTATTTTAAAATTTAAATTGTCGTTATTTTTATTTAGTTATCTTTCTCGTCTGAAAGGCACTGTAGATTGCAACATGACAAATGGAAATAGTAAGTTCTGGAGAAGTTCTAGTTCTTTTACCGTTTTTTTTTTAAATTATAAAAAATAACTAAAAGAGGTATAACAATAATTCAAACTGATAATGAAAAATCAAAATGTGTAAAATAGAAACAATCTACCTGAAACTTGCTTGAGAGCTCATTTTTATTATTGTAATCCATACAGAAGCGGGTAGATGAAGTAGAGTTTTTTTCTGAGCACGTGTTTACACAAGTTGTCCTCTATCAAGAAGTTAGACTTATAGGAACGGAGTTTGATCTTTGAAAACCCAGAACAAATGCACACACATTGTTCTTGTCCATAGAAATTCACAAATGATGCCAGAATTCTGATAATCCGAGGAACTAGCCGCACATTTCTCGTATATCGTCTCGTCATTTGTTTCAAATGGAAAAGAACGGTTACTCTGGGAAACTGACGATATTTCAGTCAAAACAGAGTGCCCTCCCTTTGAAAGGGAAGTAACTGTGTTTAGAAATGCCCAAGCTATCGTAACTAATCAATTTCTTTACTAAAAAAAGCGCTGTAAACGTCTAAAAAAAAATTAAAAACACGTCGGTTATGTACACCCTCCAACAGCCGCAACGTGGAAGGACGCCTTGACAGGAATAATGAAATACAAGAAGGTTTTTGTCGATATATTATATTTTCATATTATATGCGGCAGTAGAGAACCAATTATCCCAGAATATGAAGCTATAAGTAGCATTCATAGACTGTCAGAAAGCCTACAATAATGTGCAACAAGCAATATTACTACCCAAATTATAACAAGCAAGCATGCATATAAATTAGAAATTAGTGGCAGAAATAAGTTACCTTTACTTTAAACACACAGTAATTTAAATATCTCACCCATAGTCAAACATAAAATGACAAAAATGTCTTTAGGTCGACGATAGAGTCTCTAAAATAAATCCTCTTCAGATAAAACCCGGGAACTAAGTAAATTCACCTTGAGATCGAAGCGGCAGTACCTAAAATAACTGACATTTACATCAAAACAATGTGAGTAAAATAATTAAGCTGCAGATTAAACACACCATGATTAGAGTAACTCACCCGGAGATGATCTTTGTGAGAATGCTGTTAGTGGCAGGATGTCCCGAGGAAAGCAGCGTCTGAGACGAGGAGAGGTTGACAACTGCTGGTAGTCTGCACGTGTGGAGAGGGAGATACACCAGGAGAGAGTGAAGAACCTAACGACAGCAGAGATGCTCACAACATCAGCATACAGGCCAATACAGGCCACACATACATGAAGTACAGGAGGCCCCAATGCATGAAGCTCACGTGTCAACAGGTCAGTGAGGTCAGGCAGCGGGCCAGGTGTCAACAGACTTGGACGACAGTGAAATCATCATCATCGGAGAACGCAATGGACTGAGCAACCAACCTACAGAAAATACCTGAGTGAATTCCCTATTTTCCACGTACTGACCACTAAATCGCACAAACATGGAAACAAACAAACACACACATCATGAAGCCTTGACACAGACACACAAACATGATCTTGAATATACGTCTTACACCCCTCGCAACACGCAAGGTACGGACACACACCCATATATATATAATATATAGAAGCACGCACGCAAATGTATAAAAACACATTTCCTACCTCAGTTTCTCTCTCTCACACACACACACACAAACACAGAAAGACAGGGAACAATTTCAGGATATGAGAATGGTGGGCAAGTGTCTGAGACACAGAGCTCTGGCAGCTAGCAGTGGGCGAGGACAGAGAACATCTCATGAAACTCATCCTTCCCTAGTTTACACAACGGTCAAGGTGTTGTTGTGTAGCCAGGTATCTCAGGTGTGAAACACAAACTGTACGGCAGCTTAGTATGACAGTTATTAGGTATTTACAGACATTGCTTGTGTACACATCTTATTTGCTCTCTTTATTTATATTTATTTTGTTATCATAGTAGGAGCCATGTTGAAAATAATGAACATGCAGGACAACCTACTTTTTTGGACGTTACATTAATATTGTAGAAAATCGATCGTTCACACCAAACCTTACATAAATACTTCATTTGTCATTTTTAAAATGAACTTGCTGGTACATGTACAGGTACATGACTTGTCTGCCAACAAGTCGTTGAGGTCAGTCAGAGAGACAGGTGTCAACAGACAACAGGACCGACATCCCACCACCACGTGCATTGGCAGCGAGACAAGAATTCAAACTTTTTTGAAGTTTTCATTTGACCTGCAGTTTGGTGGCTGCTGGGATCACCGCGCATTGAGCGCATCTTTGTGATGCGGATACTAGCGCGCTACAAAACTACATCATCATCATCATCAACAGACAACAACGCCGACATCACACGACCACGTGAGGTCAAAGTGCACTGGGCAGCGTGGCAAGAATTCACTCACATACCACACAGATGCATGATTTGTCGGTGTCAACAAGTCTTTGAGGTCAGGCAGCCAGCCAAGTGTCAACAGACATTAGCACCGACACTCCACCACCACGTTCACTGGGGAGCGTGACAAGAATTCACTCACATACTGTATGTATTGCATCGTCTTCTCCACACCACTGAGGGATGATACTGAATGACTAAAATAACACACACACACACACACGCACAAACACACTGAAAACCTACAAAATTTAATTCAAACTCTGTGTAACACACGCACACGCGTGCTGCCCTCGCGCGCAGGCACAAATACATACACATGATCCAAACATGCGACGCTCCGATGCATGAAGTACTTGTGTGTGTGTTTGTGTGTGTTTATGGAGGATTTTTGTGTGTTTATGATTTTTTTCTTGATTTTTTTACTCCCATTCTGTACAATGAAAAGAAGCCAAACATATTGATACTTTCTCTACCTGGAGCTTCTTATGTCTTGATATGTATGACAGAGGACAACGGGAAAAAAAGCTGTCTCCTCATGCAGTTCATTCAGGGGAGGCAATTTCACAATATAATAAACTGGGGAGTTACTACCCCTGACTTTCTATGCCCGAACTTTATTTCCCGTGAAAGAAAGAAAATGAATAGCACCATCGAGTGAAGAAATTGTATTCTTGTGTTCGCTCCATGTGACACGAGGTTTTCTTGTTATCCTTGAAACCTGTTGGAGCGTGACGTAGTGTAACGGTCGTGATGAGCGGGTGTCATGACGTGACGTCACTTGTATCCGGGGGTGTCGTACACGTGTGTGCGACTACCTGCGTGATAAATAAACACTTTAGAAAACAGTCTCGTGAAGAAGATAGTGTGTTAGTCACGTGTGTCTGTAACTTTTAATTACAACGATGTGTCGTCATTGTTTTAATCCTTGTGTCTGTCAGTGTGTACGCTCAATGTTTGAGATTTCGCTTTCAACAGACGATGTCACGACGAAAACAACCGTCCCCCTAACCGTCGGCGGCACAATAACCACCCCTCCTCCCACCTGCCTGCGAGATGTGTTGATGGTGTGTGGGGGGTACGTCAGTGACAACTCGGGTATGGGGAGGGCGCTGAAGGATCGTGTCTCCCAGTGCGGGTGATGAAGGAGGATGTCATCGAGGACGTGGCCACAGTCCGCTGTGACGTGATGTGGGTGACGAATGGTCGGGCTGCTCGTGGTCTGCAAAATAAAGTCGTCGTCTGCATGGACCGTGTTGATGATGACTCAGATGATGAAATCTGTATTGTCTCCCCTACATCTTCACTTCCTTTTGTACGTCACAGGTTGTGATTGTCTCCCCTAAACTATAGTTGCCTGAAACAGCTCTAGTTCATTAATACACATTTCACATTTATTGTTAACATTTATTGAGAGTTAAATCCCTTGCTATTGTAGAGCATTGAATACTGAGTATGCGGTGAGAGACTACATATTATTATAATATTATTATAGTATTATAGACATGCTATTACTAACTCTAACCCTAACCCCGTGGTTCTCAAACGGTGGGGCGCGCCCCACAGGTTTAGAATCGCTGCTTTATATGAAAAGCAAGAACATCAGCATCGACAGCAAAATCATTATTGCCATTATCAGTAACATCGATAACTAAAACCTTAATACAGGTTCTGCTAAGGATCTGATGAATTAAATAAATTATTTCACATAGCAAATAAAACAATCGTTTTATTTGTTTGCTTAATTCATCTCAATTCCTTTTAAGTGAATATTTCTATTAAATTAAAAGAATTTAGTTTGCTCACCTGCTGTGCTTCCTGCCTCTCTCTCATTGCTTCCCCTTTTTATTCTTCCAGTGTTTCTCTGTGTTCTTCAAGCAATCGTTCATTGTATTTTTGAGAAAAATAAAGAAAATCCCGTGGTACTTGTTTGCACCTAATTGACTTTAGGTAAGGATGATTGTGTTTCTTTAGTTTGTAGGATTCAGTTGTAATGTTCGTGTAAGTGTTGCAATCTCTGAATATTTCTGTAGCAAACTCTACTCGGACTTCCCCGTCAAATGGGGGACGGTCGGCGACAGTTCCTAGCAAATTATCTCCTCTCGGTCCACATTCTCATGAACTTCCTCGGAAACGTTTGGCGATAGTCATTAGGCCAATCACAGCTAATGTAACTTATCAATCGTAGGAATACAAAGATCACCTGACCCAAGTGTGTACACACTTTATGCACAATTGTTACAAAAAGTAACTCAACAGGAACTAGGTAATATGATGTTCATTCCGGTAGTATTGGCAAGTACATGCAGTTTTGTTACGAATACTTACATTTTTGGGAAATGAACGGGAGATAACGCATTGTAAAAATGACTATGAAAAAGTGATGACGACCTAATGAATACTTTTAGTGTGTGGTTATATTTAGAGGTTTTCTCCAATTTGCCAAAATGCTTGCTGGTTACCAAAATCATCCATGTTTTGCACATTTTTACAAACAAAAACCCAGAATAAACAAGCTGAGCCTAGTGTGTTATGTGGCAAAGTTGAAGAAAGATAAAACTTTGTTGTCGCAGTCTTCTCCATTCTGCTTTTTGTTATCTAGTTAAAAATGTATGATATAAAAATAGTTCTATAATGTAAGATTTTAAAAGAAAAACTGAGAGTGAGTTCCTGCTACCATTGGTGTGGATGACTATCAACGATTAAACAATGCAGTTTACTTGTACCCCACAAAAGATGATTTAAGCACCTTTGTAACTAAGCTGCTGCTTTGCTGCCAGATATTGAGTTTGGTAAAATAATTTAGAAGATTAGTGCATTTACCTTGCATTCTCCTTTAATGGAATTGTAAAACTTTATAAACCACTTATTTAGTACTATTTAGAACGATCATCTTATTTCATTTTCTAATTAAAAATTTCTTCGGTTGACTTACTGGATGAATTGCATATGTTTATGGTGATGCTGGCAGCGCCTTGTTCATTCCGTAAAATTAATGTCCAGTTTTCTTGGTTTTCGATGTCTTCCTTGTGGACGTGAAGACGTAGGACGAGATCAGGCGGGGTCCCGCTTAGTGTGCAGTTGACTTTCCTGCTGGTGTCATCGTTGGACGAGGCTGGTGTTAAAAAACATCCATCAGCAACAGTTGTGTGAGCCTTGACACCAAGCGATAAGACTTTAAGGTTTGAAGGAATTTGAATTTTGCTGACCAGAAACTTTGGCAAACCTGCGACATTTCAAACAGCATAAAATATTACATCAGTAATTTTTAATTAGTTTATTAAATAAGAATCCTTTTATTTCGTTTAATACACACTTAAAGATAAATTCAAAATGATATTATTTATAATTTTACTATGTGCTGTGGTCTTTTTTCGATTTGGATATCAGTGCTGGATCTTTTGTGTTTACTTGAGCTGCGTTTTTTCCTCTCTTTTGTTTCACAGTTGAATTATATTTAATGTTCTATGTTAAAAAATAATCATCATCGTTTGTTGTAATGATGCGTTGCTAAATGTAGATATATTTTGTTTTGTGCAGTTTAGAGTACAAATATAGAAGGTGATTTCTATCCACCAATTATTAAATACCTACATTTGACTAGAAATGATGCTGATCTGTTAAACACTGAGCCTGCTGCTTCACATCGGACCTTCTGCCATTCATCTTCACATCTTGCAGCAAATAAGTGACTGATGCTGTTTCCGTGCTTAGCATGTTTCAAATCTTGGCCGAATTTATTCATCAGACGAAAGGTCGTGGGAGGGTTTCCCGCATCAAAGAAACAGATAGCAGTGACCTCCTGGCCTTCATCAAGGAGAAGATTACTACTTACTTCAATACCATCAAAAGTTAGATTGGTGGCTCTTGGGGGGTCTGAAACAAACCGTTGTAGACATTACTTTGACAATTGTCTAGCATCTGTTATTAATGAACATGAAAGAAACATTTCTTTAAGAGATCCTAAAGGTTTAATATTATCATCAAAACATTTATCAGCTGGCTCCAAATGAATTGAACTTACAGAGGACATCAAGGCGGAACATTCGCAATGTCTTAAAGATGTCCCCGCCGTCCGCAATAGAAAGTTTCATCATGCTGAACGACCGTCTCACGGGTAGAGAAATTTGTATCTCAAAGACCATCTCTGAGATGCTGAGGTTGTCATGCTTGGCAAAACATGTTGTTTCATTCTTTGGGCGCCAGTTGACGATGGACAGGTTGCTAGTCTGCTTTCTCCAAGCAAACACACAGTGAAGAGAGACTTTTTTGTTGTCGCAAATATCAAACACAACTCTGAATTTAGCCGAATAATTTGAACCATCCACAATGTTAAGGTCATAGCTGATATTTGCGAAATCATTTTCATATACCTGCTTCTTTTCATCAAAGTATTGAGATTCACCTGCAAGAAAAATAAACATATTATTTTTTTTGTATAAACATTTACATCTTGGTCTAAGCAGTACCAACACACTTCATAATCCTAACCATGCATCAACATTTTCTCTTATTTTGTTTGCATCTTATTACACTACTTCTTCACTCTTCCCTAATACACACTGGGAGCAGCCCTTTATATTGCCTCTCAAAATGTACAAATACTTTCTTATTATTAAATGTCTTTTTACTTTTGTTCACAACTTTATATTTCGATGACTTCATGAACAATTCTGACAAAGAATCTCTCACAGTGAGAACTTACAAGTGCTGGCATGCACTCCCCTTTGTATCATAAACAGTACAAAGAAACATGAGATAATGATAATGTCACTCATTATGGCGACCATGCAGATGCTGATACTGAGCATTTGTGACAGATGCACTGGAAATTAAACAGTTCAAAGTGGATGGTGTTAAGCTTTATCCCTTTCATTTTCCGTGAATTTCCCAGCAGCAACGATTTCTAAGTGCAGACATATGACATCATTAATACTCAATTTATTAATAATCTAAATAAAAGTAAAACTGTTTAACCAAATTACTAAATACAATATGCCATTGAATGCTATGATTTACAGGCATAAACAATTTAACAGTTTGTTACTTTGTTAACGTACTGAAAGTTTTAAAGATTTTTTTTTTACAGATACATTTGTTTACAAACAGTTAAAAATCTTCAAATAACATTTTTTATATAAAATCATGAGAACTGAATGAGTGATGCATGTTTACTTTGTGTCAATTATCTAGGAATATTGTTATATATTTTTCAAATCGTAATTTCTGATGTGATAAAGCTTAATTATTATAAATGGGAAATTGCATTTGGGAAGGTCTCCACCATTTCATCTTATGAATATTTTTTAATGTGCATAATACTATCTGGCTGTGTTCGTTTCCCGCATGGTTAACATGCAACTTGCTATCATTGTGTGCTGTTCCTGTTTAATTGATAAATATCAAGGATAACATTTGGTTGTATGAAAACCCATCCACACAAAAATAAATTAATTTCAGGTTTAGTCTTTCCAGTCTCGTCCGTAGAAAACAAACGGGTGAGATAACAGACAAAAACATGAACATGAGATCAGAAAATGTCTCAGCGATGTGGCAAACTGTCTTATCACACAAGTGTAACTATAGTGTAGGTCTAGTCAGGTCTGAAATCTACAAATGCTTTCTTGAGAAACCCAAGGCTGAACCCAAGGCTGTCTTATTCAGGAGAAATTCCCGAATGTGTAGGACATATATAGGGGCTCAAGCTTATCTCTGTAGACCCTTGGAAACTGTGACACTAACATGTAATCAACAACATTTGTTGACATCTGGACATTCTAGCAGGTAAAATATTTTAATATATTTTCATCTGAAGCATTTTGACTCCAATGTATCAAAAGTTACATTTTTAACACTCCTTGTAGTAACTTTGTGAGAACATAGAAGCTATCACAGGGTGTCTGTTTGTCTGAATTCCTTCTGTCTTATTGGCATGCTATATTTAGTACTCTTTACTGATATACCGGTCGTTTTGTGCTGTACTCTGTAGCTCTTTGTCCATTTTTGAGTATGTAATACTACTTTGCTTGCTCGCTATTATATACCTGAGTGTAACTGTGTATGAGGTTTTGAAAATTGAAAGAATAAATACTGAGTTTATGAGAAGTTATTAAGGGTGAGATCAAAGAGCATTTCATCGATTGAGATTTTGATTGTTTTAGGTTATTTCATTTACTAACGTGTGTTAAATATATATATATATATGGATTTATATCACACTTGCTGCTAGGTTTTGTGTCTACTTTGCTGTACCCTTGGAATTGTGAAATTATGTCCTGGAGACTTTCAAGTGTGTGTCCCGGCTTGCTACAACCTGCTTAATGTTTGAAGTACTTCCCGGTAGTCAAAGAGATAATCCACCTTTGATAAGTCTACTCTGTGGGCGGTGTGCGGGGTGAAAGGTAAGACCCAGTAGGTCACAGGAACGCACTCACCTATGTCCTCAAGCTAACGAAAGTGTTACTGCTTCTCAAAACTTGTTTCACTTCCCGGATTACTGATGTTGTCTGGGTTGATGTGGATGGAAATAACTTTATTTTAAAGCCTTTGTGACAGATGGTCTCCAAATATTTAATACTGTGTCTCTTATGTTCCTTGTTTTTGATATCTGAGTTGAGCTCAGTACACTTTATTTATCATGATTTGTTTATCGGTCTTTGTCTAAGTCAATGATATACCTTGATTGATAAACTGTTTAATGTTTAAAACGTACATGCAGACACACATATGTAAAAACACTATTTTTTTTAATTTTCTGTTTGTGTTTCTGTGTGCAGAAAAGTTGAAATCATGAGTTGCAGTGTCGCATATCAAGACACATTTCAGCTAAGTTGCATCTTCCCTGAAAATGTGGAAAATGCCTTTGCAGTCTTCTACAGCCCGGATTCTGGCAGTGAAAGTAATTACTAAACACAACAATTGATCTTTGATTTCTCGTCTTTCTTCATTAATTGATAAATAGATAGCATCATACATGAAACTGTTACACCCATAATATTTTCGGGTCATGAACTCAGTTCTTTATGTGACCAAGGAATGGTCGTCAACTGTGTCCAACATCAAGAACTTGAGTGCAACAACGAACGAGGCTTCTTCTCCAAACTATCAGCCCCCGATCGTGCAGAAATCACTCTTCCTGAAAGTTTCAAGAAACAATATGGGAGCTTCAGGTGTGAGATACCAGGCCTGCCTTCAGAAAAAATAAAAACATGCCAGTGGTCTCCTCCAGGTAACAGTCTATACATTTTTGACAGTATGGTCTTCTCATGAAGACTTTCTTTTCTTAAGAGTGATAAGTCGATTTTGTTAAACAAAAAGCAGCCAAACTTCTTTTCCTTTTAATTACAAGGGATTTTAATATTTTAGCTGAAAAAAATTTGTCAACAAGTGGCATATGCAAAAATATGTTGCAGGTGATGATTTAACAGGTACAGGTTTTATAAGTCAATTGAGTGAAGCATTCTTTCTGGTTTTTATCACTAGTGAGATGACTTAATTTTTCTTTTTCTCAAAGACGATGGATTTCACTTACCCTGTGCACTTTTCTTATATCAGGAAAGTAAAGGCTATCAAGTGATTCTTAACTCACTGGCGCATAATTATGATAACAAGATAAACTTAATCACAAATCTTGATTGAGAAAATAATTATATCTGAATTAAATTTTAGTGATCTGTGCTGTGTGTGTTTAAAAAAAAGAGTGTGAAGGATGATGGTGGTTTTCTATATCTGTGTGCGTTTTCCATTTTTCCAGTTCTTGACCATTCTGGGGTTTTCAGTGCGCAGACCTCTGAGGACTCATGTAGGTCATCAATGAACATTTTATGTAAATGCATTCACGCGCACATTCATACATAACGCAGGGATAACAACTAATCCCTTTTATGAATTAAATATTAGTAATATTTGATTAAATTCTAAGTATCACTCCAAACGGGACATTTTTAAAATACAAAATACAGTTAAAAAGACAAACTGATACATCAGTTTTGTGCTTTTCCATAGTCATAATTGTTTTAAGGTTTATGAAGAAATATCGTTTGGCAAAATTTCAATGTATATTCTTTATGTTATATAGCGTCTTTACGAGGCAGTTCGGAAACTTCTATAAATACAGGTAAGTTTTAAAAAAGATTGTTTATTTAAAAATAAACATGAAAATCACAGTGGTTTTTTTTAATTTTCAACCATCTTATATGAAGTTAATACCTCTATTTTTTCCATCAACATTTAAAGAAGGGGACAGAACCCCTTTAACACTTGGCCTTTGAGCTCTTCTTTTTCCTGTTTGTCTTGTTATTGGTTAATTCTTCTTCAGCTTTTTCTTTTCTTACTTTGTGCTCTGCTCTGGAGTTTTTTTTTCTATTTATTTCTTTTATATGTTAAATTTGATATTAAATTTATACATAAATATATTTTAAGCTAGAGCTTCTGCAAAACATTCTGTGTTTTCTATATTACAAAATGTAAATGTCTGCAGTTGTTTTTATAACATCTAGGAATATATTTACAGTTAAAACTATGTGGTTTAAGGGTGGACAGTGACGTGTACCAGTGCATTGCAAACTTTTCTTTTCACTTCTATATTCTCTTACATTGTTTAATATAAGACATATCTTTTCATTCCACAAGAAAATACCAGTAGTCCAAAAGTAGAAAAAGTAGAAACTACACACGTAAAATAGCTTATTAATATACAAGAAGTCCTAGAAGAAAATTAAGAATTTTAAATAAACGTTTAAGTGAAAGCATTAAAGTAACTTTCTTTGTTTATATGTGCTACACACAAAGCAGGAAGTCACTTATGGCATTGCGCATTATTTTTTTATATTTAATTTTTTTTTCTAACTTCGCCTCCTTTTTTGATCTTATAATGTCATTTCAAAATTTGTGTTTGCACAGATGACACTGGGATATACATTGGTGTTGGTATTGGACTCTTTTCACTCGTCATCCTGATTTTGGTCATTGTCATCCTGCTGGTCAAGAGGATCAAGCTTAGAAGAAATAATAGTATTGTATCGAGTCTTTTTTTTTTTTAAATATAAGACTAATGTTTTTATAAAAAAAATATCAAAAAATATACAAAAAGACTTTGCATAAGGGGAAGAATCATCAAGACTTCAAACGTGTCTAATAAGCACGACATGCTCTATGGAAAGTCAAATTGCTTGTCAACAAAATTTTTGAAGATAATGAGACTGTTAAAATGTGTTGTACTAACAAATTTATTTGCAAACAACATTCGTTCAGTTAAAAATAGGTTTGTTAAACAGCAAATCTGATAGGCAATACTTAAGCTTTAAAAATAATTATCAATATTTATAAAACACATAAAATTATACGTATTTTTTCAGATCCAGAAGAGCCTGACAATTCTAACCTGTAAGTGTGCATGTACATATTTCTTTTAAACAATACTTTAAAAACATTTTTGATTTTACACAATAATTGTTTTTACGAAACAAATGAGCATCTTTCTTTAACAAAGTAATTCCTTAGGGAAAAAACATGAATGACTTTTTTGCACAATGATTCTTTAGGCAAAAATTACACAAAAGACGGTTTTGTTTTTGAAAGTATACTAATTTGTTTGCCGCGTAATGGCATGTACACACAATTACTGAACTCTATCGTTATTGGTCTGTAACTGTGTGCTATATAATAAACTCTCTTGATTATGAATATAGGTGGTCAAAAATAAGTCAAGCTGGCAGTAGAGAGTGGGTGCCATGTATATCTCCCCCTCCCCTTGCTCTGAACGAGACGAATTTGGAAGGATACTACACTGCTGAAATATCACTATCCCCACAACAATCTCGTCTGATTCATACGGATCCTCCAAGAGTGTTTCTGGCAGGACCACCTGGCACAGGTAAAACAGTGGTGCTGCTACTGAAAGCTATTCAGTGGCTTGGAGGTGGCCACGACGTGTGCGTTGTCAGCACCGGATGGTGGAGCCTCGCCGCCTCCAAAATGTTGTTCTTTCTACTGCAGCAGAGTAAAAAAAAGATTCAGGAAGAAAAATTATCACCTGGTCAGGTTCACTTCCTACAATATAATTTCAATGACCAAACAGGCGAACAAATCAACAAAGCCGTACAGGACTTGTCAGATGCGGCGAAAGATCGATCATTGTACATCATTGCTGATGAAGCCAGACCTGAGAAATGGTATGAATGAAAGTTTGTAAGATGTCAAAAGATAAGTATAAAAAGTACACACAACGAGAGCAACACATATATATATATATCTGTCCTAGTTATAATTACTTTATTTGCTTGACTTGTCCCACATTTAAAGCATGCAAACATAATTAAACCGGAAATAACATAACCACAGTGTGTGAGTGTGTGTGCACCTGCGTTACTTTGTTCCAGGTGTGAAAGTACCAACTTCAAAATGTTCTGCGACATGCTTATTGGACGTGTCCCTTTTCTATACATTTGGGCTTCAAGTTACTTCATTAAAGACCAGACTGATCTTTGTCGAGTGGAATATCTCACAATCCCTTTCCGCTACCCGTCACCGGTTCTGAAGGAAGTCGAGCGGGGGATGACAGCAGAAGTCACTCCGTACAGTCGCCCTAATAAGCTCGTCCACCCAGATGGCCCACCAGTCACACGAATTCGTCACCAAAACCACTCGGACGGACCCATCGAGGACTGTCCAACATGTGGTCAGAAAATAGCCAACTTCTTACACAGCCTCCGAGCTAATGTTACGGGTACGTGCACGAGTAACCTGCTTCTTGAGTTAAAACGGGAAAAAAACAATTAAAAAATATCAATGAATTTAACTCAGAAGTAAAGATTTTGTTCAACATTAATGTCAGTTACTGCATGCTTAAGGGTATACTTGTACATATATAAAGAAAGAAAGAAAGAAACAAACAAACAAACAAACAAACAAACAAACAAACAAACAAACAAACAAACAAACAATGGTTATACATTAAAGTTAAAGAATAACTCAGCTTTCTTCACTTTTAACAGCAAATACAAGAAGTTCCGGAAGTACGATACCACCTGCCGGTATTCATTGGAAAGACGTTTTGTTGCTGACCTCGGATAAGATTGATGAAAACTTAGAAGTAGTGAAACTACTGAAACAGAAGCGTATTCCTGTGAGGGTGATGGAGAGAGATAACTTCATCAATGACTTGGCTACGGCTAGTGATGACGTGGTGTGGGTGGCGAACGGAAACAATGTCCGAGGGTTGGAGAGAAAAGTCGTTGTCTGCCTGATGGGAGATAACCGCGAGAACATCCGGCTGTGTCACATGGCCCGGTGTACGTCACAACTGGTGATCGTTGATCATTGTAGAAATGTGGAGACAGAGGTCAAAAAACCAAAACCTAAACGCATCAGATGCATCATTTTGTAGTCATATGTATAGTCAACACTGTGTCTGTTTCTGTCCCTTCACCTGAGGGAAGATTTTCTGTGATGATTGAAGTCCAATGATTGTCTCGTTTACCTGAGATATAACTTACCTCACATAATGATAATGAATATTGATGTGATTGTTGATAACGATTATTGATGTGATTGACGATGATTAAAATGCCATTTTATCGTTTTATAAGGAACGAGGTGAACTAAAATGTTGTAGAAGCTAGATACTTTTTTTTTCATGGTTTTTGTTTGTATATATCTGAAGAGAGACATGCAATGGCTTGAGCTGTTTTAGAATCGGTGTCATAGTGAAGATGTCAAGATAATAAAGTTCAGTGTGTTTTAATATTTACACAAAAGAAGAATTGTCCCTAACTCTTTTGACATGTGTCTCCAAAGTTACTTTTTTGTATCATCAAATGTGTTTTTAAATAAAATAAGCAACACTGGATTTGTCAATGTTAATGTTTGTAGACACTAAAATGTGATACTGTGTGAATGTCAAACGTATTGTATATGTGTGTAGATATACTGTTTGTTCTCTCTCTCTATATATATATATATTGGTTTGTAGATGTACGGACGTACTATGTTTCTTTGCACACAATGTTCTGTTCACATCTTATCTGAAATTCAGACATTCTACCAGACAGGTCAACAAATAGACAAAAAAGATGCTTTTATTCATGTGAGAACTTCAGCCTAAAATTTCAAGTATTTACTATACATATTAATAGGTTTATGAGAAAATTAACAGATGGGAAAAATACGACTTTGATTGTAAGTTGGTTTAATTTGCTCTTTGATTTTTTTAAATAACAGCATTGCTCTAAATAACAATGTAAAGTTCAAGTGATATTATTTACATACACACATGTTAACTAAGCTACAATTATACAGACAAAACCAAACTTATTGTATTAAATAGTTTCATTGCTGCTGGTAGTTCCTCAGCGTCCACAGTTAAACTGATGGTTAGTCTGAAACTAGAAAAAAAAACATTATCATACAATCGTAAAGACTACAATGTCTTTCTTGTCAATGTTTGTGTCTATTATAGTTGTGTAAATAAGTTCCCCTTGTTGTTTTCTTGTTTTCTTCCTCGTAAGCTTATCTGAATACTGACTACTTCACAGCCACGAAATCAAAACAGTATCAGTGGTTCTTGAGTCTTTGATGGTGTCAGTAATTTTATCATATCCTATGATATAAAATCATTTTCCAGACCTTTATCACCGTCAGGACTTCAACAGAGTTCATAATGAAGTTTTCATCTCGGTCAGACTGGCATATGACACTTTCTGCTACCAATAAAACAAAATAAAAGAATAATATCGTGTATAAAATAGTATTCACAGACTTGCATAACATTTTTTTGTTTTCTCTTGAATTTCGAATAAAATGTAAAATACGTTTAGGTACCTCACAATATTACAGAAAACACTGACAATGAAGGTGGTTAACACACTTGTCAGCACTTTGAGCATTGATAATACCTTCTGTCAAACTAACGAAGCAACAAAGGAATAAACACAGTCACCGCCGTATTTCCATAGCTACGAATGTAGTCTCCTATGGAACTGTTTTCATGTGTATCCCATGATCCTAGTGCATTTCACTATTAAAATAAAAAATAAATAAATCAAACAGCTTTAAGAAGAATACAGCCAAGAATAAAAAAGTATGTTTTCAGAACTGTTCAGCGACGAGCACATTTTATTTTTGAAGATTGTTATCTAATAAAGCATACCTGCAGTATAAGAAACAGTTTATACATGATCCTTATTTTCCTTTTGTACAAATCTTTAATACTCAAAACATTCACTACAAACAATAAATTATTGTTATTTTACATAAATATCTCAGTCGTTATTTCCCACATACCTTAAAAAGATGTTGAATGCACACACAACAAAAGCTGACAATATCATGATCCTTGGGGTTTTCAAAACGAGGTAGTTGGCTGGAAAACTCTCGAAACACCGGAAGTTCAACTATCTAATGATGTGTTTCTGACGGGATACTTTATCAAATACATATATATGACTTTTAGTCGTGATATATATATAATTTTTTATCTACTACTTTGACGGATTTTAAGAAAGCAGTTAAGAATGGAGAACGCGAGATTCGACTTTAAGAAAATAATTTCATTCCTCCCGTCTACCAGTCAATTTTCTAAATACCAGTATTTTGTCTGCGGAAAAAATCTCACACACATACACACGCAACTGAAGCTATTTTTATGTTAATATTTTATATTATTACCATCCACCCATTGTTTATCCAGATTTCTGGCGTACATAGATTGAAATCATTGCATAACTCGTATTCCACAAGTATAGCTAAGACAAACTTTACTCCAATTTTATATAAGACTTTCGAGCAAGTTTTACAAAACTTATTTCATCAGTTTAAGAGTTTATTATATCTGGAGACTATGTGAAAATTTAGTGTGATAATTATACTAATTTATTACTTGCTACTCACTGGAGGACAGAGTGATAATTGTTTCCGAAGTACCAAGCTCATTTTCAATGACCAGCTTCCATTTTCCTTCCTCGACCCAGGGTTGGTTGTGGAGGGGAAGGGTCAAGAGTAGTTCCGGAGGACTGCCACTGATGCTACAGTTGACCCTCTTCTCTCGACCTGCCCTCGGCGTAAATTTAGCAACTCGACAGTTACTGATGTTGGTCGTGTGGCTCCTGAGACTAAAAGTCACTTGTGGGTCCAGAATATTTGCATAATCTGGAGCTTCTAGAAAGCGAGGTGAACCTGAAGACATTTTACAGACAATGCATGATTAAAAGTAATTTGATAATGCTGTAAAATAATAAGGAAAATGTATAATGGAATTAGTCATGAATGTGATAATTATTAAAGTATCTTTGAAGAAAAAAACATCTTTGAACAAATATAAGGAAACTCATTTTTTAAAGATAATAGTAATAATCTTAACTTGTAATTTATTAGAAGACTAATTTTGCCATCTTAATGTAAGCCCTGATAGTTGCAAAATACGAGAAAAGATCATGTTTTCTGTCTGTATGAGATGTTCAAGTCATAGTATGATTATTTTATGAAGTCATTACAATCACAGAGATATTATTGACGGCTGGTCTTACTTCCGACCAGAGCGATAAATCCCAGGGTTTGAGCAATTAATTTAGTTTCGAGAGATGCTGGTGTACATGTTAAAATATAGCCTGCCTTTCACCGAAAGGTCAAAGATTCAGTGAACGAAAGGTCATGAGGTCACTGCTTCACCGACGACTTAGCAACATGGCGGCCGACAAACTGAGGTAACTGAGTATAGAAGGACTTCACTAATGAAAGCCGTTCTTACTGTATTTATTGTTTTCCCCGAAATGATTTTGGTTTGAGCATCAATAAGCGTTTAAATCGTGGTAATGATGCCATTCTATTTAACTGTCACATCATTTATTCTCAGTATTTCTGTAATTAATAGATTATTTAACATTTCAATACTATAGTTCTTTACTCAAGAAAGATAACTTTGAATGGGGCATAGGTTAAATTCATTGTAGAAATCGTCAGCCTGGCTTTTTTCCCTCTTTCCTCTTCTATTAGGAATGCAATTAAAAGGATTTTGTTTTTGCCTGGCAGTATTTTTCTATTAATTTTTTAAAAAGTTTTTTTTAAAGATATGCCTGTAGTTTTTATTCTTCTTTAAAGCAAAAATTAAATAGAATGCACATTTATATCAATATATTCTTGAATTTTTTTTGGGTTTCATAATTTGACTACTAACTATAAATCACACCTGAGTTTGTTTTGTTTATTAGCGTCTGTACAGTTAGCAAGAGATAAGCAATTGTTTTCTTTCTTCTTCTCTTTTGATGTTTCTACGTTTCTTATCACTAGAATATTTGTGTTTAGGTTGTAACACGTACACCTGACAAGAATGGCCACGGAACGAGAAAGGTTGCTGCCCTCAGCTTGACACCTGATCATCGGCCACACTTCAGAGCAATCGTCGACGACGAGGCTATAATCAAGTCTTCTTTGGCCAGTCTGACTGGAGCTTAATATTTGGTCTCCATTTCTCAAGAGATGAAAAATGTCTGGTGGATTACCAGGGTCAAATGAACAAGTGATTGTGACTTTCTGACCTTTGTCAACTAGATGATCTTTTTCTGTCACATTCTTTGTATCCACTTGCAGGCTTTCTATGCCTGGGGCATCTGGAAATTTTAAACGATTTTTAGACAGGCAACAAGTCCATTTGACATTTTTATAAGTAATTAGTTAATGTCGGATTAAAAAACATCATCAACATTTCCACTACGTTAGTCTGTCATGTCCCCATCTTTTTATGATTTGTAAAAATATTTTTCAGGCACTTACAGAGGACTTGCATCTTTGTGTGTTTCAGGACGACAGAGGCCGTGTTCTGTACAAACTTTTCCCACACGATGTCGGTGTACTGTCTTCTGACTGATAAATTAAGCTTGAAACTATTGAAGCCATCTTGGAAGCAAGCAACATTGTGTCCATTGAGACCTCTGCAAACAATTCTAAAGTTGGGCATCGATGCACAGTCGCAGACGGTCTCAAGACTGCCGTTGACACAAATCTTGATGTCAATGCGATATTCAGATGTCTTCAGGTCGCTGGTGTTTACCTGTAGCCTCATAGTCACATCGGCATTTTCTGTGAAGTTCTCGTAAGAAGTTGCATTAAACTCAGATATATTACCTGCACAAAATGAGCCCCATTGTTCTTGTTAATACGTTTTTCTCTACTTATCTAATTTAATTTGTAATTAAAATAAATATAAATAAATTTAAAATACTTACATGTCGCACATTGTAATTTAATTACTGCTCAAAAGTTAAGATTTCATATAAAAAGTATTATATTTATGCTTTTTTGTTTTATTTATTAAAAATGTACTTGTTTGTTTCCTAAACTATTACTAGGAACGTATTTTGAATTGATAGAAATCAGTTTGAAGATATTTTAAACAATGTTTTAATACTCGATAAGGAAACTTTAAACAAGAAAAACAAACAAGATGAGCAAACTGACGACTCACAACTTGAAGTGGTGCACATTCCTTTTCTTGTTTCAAGAAGTACAGTATACAAGCAAACTATTATTCCCACCTGCCTCATGGTTGTTCAAAGTTAGTCTTTTCTTGACTACAACAGTTACCTCAATGGCGACAGTGGGAACTGACTAATGTGAAGACATAATGGAGGAAGCGAAAGTCCAAGGGGAAGAACATGTTTCAGTGGGGTATACACTTATAAAGTATAGCCTTTACATCAAGAGATATATTAACTTGTCTCTCCACTCGACTGAGTGACTGTCATCTAGGAAGTTGAAATAACGGAAGTCTTCTTTTCTACACTTCCTGCATTTCCGTCCATGTTGACCCTCGAAACCGTAGTTTCAGTTGGACCCAAACTGTCAAAATATCCAGTGAGCATGAGTGAAGAGTTCAAAGTCTCACTCTTATACTATTCTAGTAAAATAATTTCATTTAAAACAAACCCAAACTAGTCATAGCTGTTTTAAAACAAGATCATAGCTAAGTAATAACTAGGATTTTTCCAATAACGAGATAAGTGCACTTTAATCTGCAATCACTGTAGAAATAATAAAATTTCATACACCCAGATAACAAACATTAAATTTCTGAAGAAAAATTAACTAGTCTATTTATGTATTTGTGTTCTTTTGACTGGTATTTAATCCAGTTTCTACTCTCTGTTGACACAGTTATAAACATGTTTCTAATTGTTACATGATTCTAACTCACAGTTGAGACTACATATTTACAAAGTACATGATGCATGCAGTATGTGACTAAATGTCCACATAAGTGTGCATCAAACCTACACAAGTTGATGTATTTCCTGGCCAGTTGATTTGTTTTCCATACAAACATGAGATTGAAAATTAAGTGCACGTGTTGTTTGTTTACAGCGCATCTGACTATTACATATCGAAAATTGGTGTTAAACTGTACAGGACCATATACTCAGGACACAGATGAAGTCACACTTATCTTTCTAGATAACTCTGAAGTCTGTTTTCTCTTTATACACACGCACACACAGAGTAGAATAAATATTTCCTCGTTTTATTATCTGTTGTGTGGATGTCAGTAGAATGCAAGTGATAAAATAAGTTTCGCCACAACAGTAAAAAAAGCTTTGGAGACGATAACGGAAAAGGAAACCGACTCGTGCGGTCTTCGTAAAGTTCCCTCCCTTGACGCTGCCTCCCTTGATTTCTCACTCCATCGCTCACCATCTCAGTCACTTTCCTTGCTTTAAAGACGACGTCGACGATGATGGGGTGATGATGAGGATGACGTTTAGTGCATAGTTCGGATTTACACAAGGAAAATAATTGCAGCAAGGTCATTTATAATCACTTTTAATAAGCAGAAAACAGTTTTGATCAGAAATCACCATTTCTGGAAAATCCTGTTTTTTCCCCTTAAAACAGAATATCCGGTCTTTAAGCCCTCTTAGGGGCGTAAAGCAGCTTCATCCAGCTGCGGTCCTAACTACATTTCCAATTCTTCCTTCCCTCAAGGATTGTCTCTGAACCCCACCCTTGTTAACCACCGATATCATCTCTAACTGTAAGCTGTGTGGCGAGCTTTAAAGTTTTGTTTTAATACCAAGCTTAATCTTTAATTAATTCTTGTGTCTCAGCTGAAGAAAAAAAATGCAAACCCCTGTTGGCGAGTGTAAAGCATAAATATAGCAGCGTATAGATACCAGCTTTAGAAGAGCCCCTGATGTTAAATTTTAATGAAACAAGTGTTTGTTTAATCTTAATAATAACTACTGACTATTTCTGTAGAATATTTCGATTTCTCTACTGGGTTTTTATTGTGTCCTGTATGTGGTGTGCAAGGATTCACTCAGGACAGAGTTTACCGGAAGCTGCTAAGTACCTAATCTCCACTCATCCCTGATGTTGGTTGGACTGACAGAGTGTGTAGCACAGAAAGCAGTTAGCAGACGAGTTTCTGTCAGATGCACAGTTGCAGATGATGGCTCTCTTGTTTAATGTCACGTGTGTGTCCCTTGTGACACACTGGGCTGTATGTTCTACAAGTGATGCGTGTAAGTAATGTTTATCTGATTAGAAGTGTCACATTCTGGATCATGCTGTCAATTTTATTCTATTTTCTCGCTCTGTCGTCATCACTTTTTGTATTTTAAAGTCTCTCCAGCGGTAGGTCTATCATTATCACCAGCTCCATTTACTTTCTCAGTACAAATATTTGTTTAAACAATTTTCAGGTTTAAAACTGTACTAGAGGGCGCTTCATTCATTTCATTACACTGGTCAACACTGAAACTATTACTAACATATAAAGATTCAGTCTGTAGCATGTAAATGTATGTTCAACACGAATGTGACTCTGAGAATGTGTAGTGGCTGTGGTTGTGAAGATATTTATATCGTTCATTGTCGACATTTACCTAAAAATATCACAGTAAACCTGCGAAATTATCCTGAATGACGACGTCAAATTGCGTCACATTGCACAATGACGTCATACACAGTGACGCAATATTCAGGATGACGAGGGTGACTCAACCTTGTTCTTCTCCTCGTCAGTCATCATGCAGTGATCGAGAGTTTCACTGTGGCGCATCGTCCACCCCAGAATAGAATAACAATCTGTCTTTGTCTATCTCTCGTGTTCCTAATCAGCCCCAGTTGCCAAGGGCCACAACCCCACCCATTGGATCCGTTTTTGGCGTGCATTTCCAGTTAAGACCATGTCCTGCCAGATGTCTCTGCCTCTCTGTGGACTGATCTCCTCCATGTCTGTCTTGGTCTCCCAACCCTGCGCCATCCCTGTATCTTCAATCCAGACTGTAACAAAGTTGCCCTTTTAACGGGACTGCAACAAAGAGATAGACAATACATTTGCTTCTTATGTGAGTTGGATGGATAGCCGAGCAAGGGAATAGCACTACGTGTGGAAGAAATGGATTCGCAGACAAAATGTAGCAGTTGGCAGTAATAATATCCAGCGCTCAACTGTGATCGAGACACAAAATCCTGCTACCATCCCTTCATATTAATCTGGCTTTGATGAAGAACTTCATGAAGCAATTGACCGGACCTCACCATTTTTCCGTCGTTACCCACATGAAAAATTCCCTTGACTCAGCGGGGCAAAGATTACAGAGGGAAGTTTTCGTGGATCCTCTAATTCGAGAGCTCTTTAAAGTTAACCAGTTTAACAACTTCCTTTCAAGGAAATGAGAAACGATCAGGGAATGATTTTTGCTTAGTGTCTACAAACCTTTTCGGGAATGTTAAGGCAACAAACTACAAGGAGCTTAGTACAAGATATACTAATGCAGTATCAGAAACTTGGCTGAAATATGTCTAAAGATTCACTTACTTTATTCCCATGTGAATTTCTCTCTGGACAACTAAAAAAGATAACAGGGACAATTGTCCTCTACCATGCTGGCTGTCTACTGCTGGACACTCCCCCGAGACCCTAACGAACAGTTGAATAAGAGACAGGCAAAGAAATCTTAGACGAAGTCTATGAATTAATTTTTAGAGGTATTAACCAGAGGTTGAATTTAGAAATGTTTAAAATAATTCTTGCAAATTACAAAAACACTAAAGTAGATTTTGTATTTTGATTGTCATATTCGTTTTATTTCCTTAACATGACTTTTGTAAACATTCGTTGACCAGGGCTATATTCGAAATGTATTTTTTTCAATTTATTCAATCACATACATCATTACTCATACCACGCGGCTCACAAGACAAATTAAAAAAAGTTCTTTAACCAATGCTTTCACATCTTATTATTTCCATTTCCTGACACAGGTGCTAGTCTTCAAGTCAATGAATCAAAGAACACCGACATTTCTGTCCCTGAAAACGACTTCGTTAACATCACGTTCATGGTCAACACTTCCGTCTGCACTCAGCTACACACCAGCTATAAAATATTTGTGAAGACCTACTCCATCATGGGCCAGAGTGAAGAAGATGGTCGAGTGGAAGTAACGAGAGAGACATGTAGTGTCACAACTATCAAACATGTCACGTGTGCTGACCATGGCGGCCACGGTTGGCTGTACAGGAGATTC
Organism: Pomacea canaliculata; assembly: GCF_003073045.1. Taxonomy (NCBI): domain Eukaryota; kingdom Metazoa; phylum Mollusca; class Gastropoda; order Architaenioglossa; family Ampullariidae; genus Pomacea; species Pomacea canaliculata. Next base: position 17,078,089 of record NC_037596.1, on the reverse strand, counting down.
AACAGGACACACAGGGCCGTTGAGTGGAGGCTGGTGTGGAAAGAGAACGATTCGTTTAGGATCTTTGAAAAACGACTGCAGCTGAATGTATATTGTAAGTATACGTATACTTCTCTCACTTTTCCAACTGTGATAGGCATGCATATTTACTTAAAAACATTCGAAATGATACATACTATTATTTTCAGCTTTTGAGAGATTATTAATTAGTTGGCACATAGAGTTAATATAATACTGTTTATATATCAAACATGTGATTTCACGGGCTTAAAAACCAATTTGAACGGCTTTCATTTTTTGCAGGTATCAGTAGATATAGGCTATATAAAAACTAACCTGTACATTTCAGCCTTCAAAACCATCCATTAATTAATTAGTAACTATTCAGGTGTGTCTTTAAATGATTGCTTCATCAATACACCTGTAATGTGAAGACATATGTTTGTCTTCGGATGAATGAGAATGTGTGTATGTGTGTGTGCAGACCCACCCATGGTGACCAGTCTGACTGTGGATGGCAAGGAAGTGGACTTGTCTCTGTTGGTCAGTGAAAATCAGACCGCTCTCATCGAGTGTTTATTTGACCAAGGGAAGCCACCCTCTCGCTTCCGTTTGCTGAATTCAAGCAGACAAGAAGTGGGACTGGGCACGTCTGATGGCCACATCATCCACTCTGTCACTGTTGACCAATGTGGTCGTCCGTGGCCAAGGTTCTTTTGTGAAGGAGCGGACTCTGAGAAGAACAGATCAGTTGTATTTCTTGTCAGATGTAGGTATTGGTATTAACATTGTGTATATATATGAAAGCTACATCAAGCTAAAATAATACACCATAAACCTGCAAACAAAATCGCTATAAAATCTTTTATCGTGTTCCAAACCGGAGAGGGAGCTAGAGGGGCGAGTACAACGTGTGGACAAAACTTAACTCTCGACTAAATCCTTACCCTCTCCTCCCCTTAGTCTTAAAGGTTATTGCAATACAATCTGCAATCTGAAAATCGCATTTTCATTTATTTTAACTAAAAATAAAGGAAGAGTTGAATTTAAAAATAAACTAAGCCATTTCATCGTCTGTTTTTTTCTGTTACTGTCGTTACAAAATATTACAACACACTTTTGTTATCAATTATCTATATATCTCGGGAGCAGCTTCCTGGTGTTAAAAATAAACCATCACATTCACGATTTCAAACGGGAAGACGAGGTGGGGACGTGCGTGGCTAAAAGAATGGGTTCTTTCATGATACCTTATCTGTTTTTTTGACAGGTCCACCCAAGTTTTCTGATGGACTTCCTGCTGTCGTTGTCCACCCCGTGTACACACAGTTGATGTTCAACATCACGGCTCACACAAAAGCAATCGAACGATGCCGTTTGACTCCACAAGCCTTGGAAAGCATTTCTGGAAAAGAAGTAAACTGTTTTCTGACAGGTATCCCACCCGACTTGCTTCTGACAGTTCAGCTTTTTAAAGACGACAATTCTTTTCACGGGAACTGGACACTGAGTGTCAGAAATGAAATAGGTGTGACCAGTACCACAATATATTTTGATGAAACAGGTGAGTACATTTCACTGTTGTTTGTTGTAATATTTTTTTCTAAGATTTGATCAAACCCAACTAAACATTAGATTCTTCATTTTTCGGTAAATAACAGATCCGAGCTCACAAAGATATTCTTCAGCTACAATCGGTTATCTACATTAATAGCACATTTATTTTTTACACTGTTCATGTACAGTCAGCAGTTACTCTCGTTACACGATAAGACCCTATATAAGATTTTTGAGAACTTGCTTAATTTTCTAATGCATAACAATTTTTTTTTACTAGTATAGACAGTCCACTGAACTCAACAAAAATAACCAATTTTTTTTCCTATACAGATTGTTGTGATTAAAACCTAGCATGTAAAACCTTATTTATATATAAATATAAAATTTGTATTTAACCTTATATATTTATAAAGATAAACATCAAACACGATCATACATAAAAAGGGGCAAAAAATTACTATTTTAACACAGTGTGACATAAGGATGTTATTAAAAGTGTGACTAGGTCAAAAGAAAGTAAAGTGAGAGGTTTAAAAGCTGCATGCGCTTTGCTGTGCATAAGTAAGTAATGTTGTTTACATAAGCAATACTCCGATGGTAAAAAAGAACAGAAAAACATTGCTTCTGCTGTTGTACGACCTGGTGTCATGTAACCTATGGCCACGAGAACCGCTTGAATCGGATGAGCCGATGAATAACCAATCATCATACCCGTTACCGAACTTTGCTCACTTCTTCATCCTGTGAGAACCGTAACACCGAGGATAGAAATGCACATTTAAGGGCAGAGGTCAAATCAGAATCCGCCGTTTGGCCATTTTCTTGTTTGCTGTGATGGAGGACAACCAACGACTTCTCGAAAAGGTCAAATTTCTAAACGGATTCATTGGCAGCCATCGAAAGGTAAGACCAGTCTCTTTCTCTCTCCCCCTAAACACACAAAGGAACGTACAAACCGTTTGTTGCTAATCTATCTATCCATCCATCTATCTATATATACAGTGGTACCTCGACATACGAGTGCCCTGACATACGAGTGTTTTGAGATACGAGCCGCCGAGCGAGCGATATTTTGCTTCGAGATAAGAGCAAGATTTGAGATACGAGGAATCGCACACTACACCGCTGCACACGACCCCAACATGCGGGGCGGATATTAGGGTCGTGTGCAGCGTCTAACAGTTTCTCCCACCTCAGACTAGACCTCAGTCTGTGTGCTTGTTTCCCTCGTTTTCGAAGCATTTTTGATAAGTTGGGTTCGCGTTTTTTGCTTTTTGTACATTTACAAAACATTATCCCATTTATTTTTGTAACCATGGGTCCGAAGAAGAAGATGATGTCTATTGAATTAAAGCGCAAAATCGTAGAAAAACATGAGCAAGGTGTGCGAGTAATTGACTTGGCGAGGATGTACGGGTGTAGCACATCAATGATATGTTCTGAGCTTAAACAGGAGTTGATAAAGGGTACAACGCCAGCTAGGGGCGTTACAATAATTTCTAAGCTCCGGACTTCTCTCCATGAAAAGATGGAGAAACTATTGACTGTGTGGGTGACAGAGAAGCAGCTTCAAGGAGGAACCTTAACACAAAGCATCATGTGTGAGAAGGCACGAGCGATTTACGGTGATTTGCTGAAGCAGATCCCACACACTTCCACAAACGAAGAATTTAATATGTTTTTATAGAATATGTATTTGTTATTCATAAATAAATGTTTCTTCTTGTAAATACACTTTTTCTTATTCAAAAACACTTAACAAAAACAACTGAGGTGGTGTTTTGGGAGCTGGAACGGATTAATGGCATTTCAATGAATTTCAATGGGGAAAATTGCTTTGAGATACGAGCAATTTGACATACGAGCAAGGTTACGGAACGAATTAAACTCGTATGTCGAGGTACCACTGTATATCAAATTAAAAAAAAAAACCAGCAACATAAAACACCAAGAATGGCAAATAATAATATGGAATTAGTGGAGACGATATTTTCATGCGGGGAAACTTCGGATCCAACTGGACGGCATATTTTTTTTCAAAATGTTGAACTCTTGGCTTAAATCTTGAAAACTTGTATGCATAATTGTATGTGTTGTACTTGTATCACGGGAAAAAAAAATCAAGGCCAAAAAAAAGTACACCATAATAAAGAAAAATCATTTTAGGAATATGCTGAATGAAGCTTGCTCAGACCTAAAATTCCCCCAACCCACATACGTCCTGGTGCCTTACTGTTTCTGGCTGCTTTGCATTATCTCCCTTATAGTTTACATTTTGTTTATTTTTTTATGAGAACAAATGTGGGTCTAGGAGAATTTTTTTCAATAATGATGCGTAGTGAAGAGTATAACTTGTTTGATTAGTCAATGGGGTTTTCGGGTGAAAGGAAAGGTTATGTGCTCGGTTTTGGTTTCGCGTTTTAAAAGAAGTGTGTTAGGTCCACGTTTGTTGGACCTCGTCTCTGTCAGGCTTTGCTTCGGTGTTTGCGAGTAGTGCTTTGCTGCTTCAGTAAGGGATTAACTGGGAAATGAGTGCACTTTGTGCTTGAGGGCTTTCTCTTGTTGCTGCTTTCTTTGTTTAAATAGCTAAATAGCTAAAAAAAAAAAAGCTCTCTTGGGTGACTGCGATGTCTTGTGAATGTGTGGTGTTCCTTCGTGAGACATTAAATAGTCCATTTTTTATAGATATTTTTTAAGTTTCGGTGTATCCATGAATTATGTAATAAAAAATCTTGAACTCAGAAATCATGTTTCGTTAAAAAAAGACACAAACATCCTTTATTGCAATCTTAGACTCTTCTTACATCCCCCAGTCTTTCATTCAGAAATATTTTGTTTCAGGTTCGATATCCAGTCCTCGCTTAAGGGAGGCGGCGGTTTGCTCAAGAACAGTCATTTCGAGTTTGCTCTACATGGACTCTATACAAGAAAACAATCCTCCCAACTGTCTCATCATTTTCTCTTCCCGCCCTCAACAGCCTCCCTCTGTTGGTTTGTTTGATCATATGTATGATTTGTTCACCTTAACATGAAGCTCAGAAGTACGCACACCACATGATGGACACTGAGCACTACTCACTCTATTTACTTTTTGTTTTTGCGACAAACGCAGCTAATTGTACTGTAATGGCAGTGTCAACACAGGTGTTCATGTCTGCAGCCTTTGTACTTTCTTTGCATGAAGCTCACACACACGCAAAACTGGAATTCATCAGGCTGTGTGATTGATTATGGTGTGTGTGTGTGTGTGTGTGTTTGTCTTGGTGTTTATGTGTCCTCCAGCGTATTTGTGATTGCACGTGCACAGGTGTGTGTGATGATGGGTACCGACCCTCCCCCTCCATTGGGACCAGTCTGATTACAACAGATCATTGTTGTTTTTTGACATTGTTTCTCTACACATTGAATAGTACAAAGACAAGTCTAAATTATTTACATTAGTATTGTAATTTCTTCTTTGATCTTGTCAGTGCAACAATAGAGAAGAGAGCTCAGAGTATGTATTATTTAGTTGTATTTGTAAACACGTTGGGATGTATTTCAATATTCGTGTCTGCATTTCGAGAACAAACGGGACCAAGGCGACGTGACCGAATGAAAAAAAAATGTTCTGCTAATATTTGCATTTCTTTCTGTAATACGCATTTCATGATTTATCGAAGTTCACCTCTGTGTTTGTAACCTTTACAGACCTCCAAAGCTTGTTGACAGAACTTCAGAATTTCTTATCAAACCTCTGTGTACACGACTGCTGTTTATTTTACATGACAGGTTAATGACATCAGTCGACAAGCATTTGATAAAGTCCCCGCACCTGAGAAAAAAACATCGCAAAATAAAGGTAAACTGTACCTCACCCGACCTGGTCGTGAAGGTTCAGGTTTTTACAGAGGATAATCCTCTCTTGGAAACTTGTTCCCTGGTGGTTGTGTTGCATCATTGTATTTCCACGGGACAGGTGAGTATTCTTTAAGTGTATATGGAATTTACTGTTATTTTTCCTTTTCGTCCAAAGAGCGATAACAAACTTTCTAAGACGACCATTATGGCGCGCTTCAAATCTTGAAGACTACTTCTTACACTTCAATTTTTTCCATTCGCTGGAGTCTCCTCAGCTCACCCCACTTATCCTTTAATGTATCATTGTAATGTTTTAGTGCTACCGCCTTTTTCAAAGTATTCGTAGTAGTTTCAGTCAAACCCTAGCATTTGCTGCCGGTGTTAGGTGCTTGATGATTTATTTACCTGAGGTAGGTACAGTCACGAACATTGCACGACTTACACATGCCACGTTTACACAGCATATTGTCGACATTTATGAGTCTGTTTTAGCGTGGTATGGAGGTAACAACAAATTTATTGCAAGGCAAAGGTTTAAACCTTTAAGTTCGCTAGTTTTCCTTGCTATAAACAATCTGAATACTTCAGGGGCAGCTAGAGGAGTACTTGCGGGTTTTGTTATCCGGAGACTCCATCCTGTTTTATGTCCCTTGAGATGTTCTGTCTGTCACACTACCGAGAATTCAATAAATACACCAGAGTCTGTTATAAATGTCCCGTAGCCCTGCGTTGATAAACAGAAAGGATTAACAAAGGTATGGCATTTGCCACACATACAGTCCAGAAGGTGGCATTTGCAACAGTTCACCTCGCTCCCGGACTAGTGAGACTAAATCGTTCAGCAAACGTAGACGGGAGAGTACATTGGAGAGTAGAATCAGACTGTTCCTCCTCCCCGCCTCTTCATCGCTACAAAGATGGAGAAAGTCTGTGTTTGAGGTCACGACGGCGACACGGTTGCCCCCAGGTGGCGGTTCTTTGTATCTGTGTCTGTACAATGGGTAGACAACACTAACCCTGCACTCGTCGGAACTGCTACCGTCCCTCTCCTCGGTTTGCAGGTGGGTGGCCGTTCCAAGGTGAGTCTTTGCTGATGTCAAATTGACAGTGGAGCACCTTTGCTGTACACCGGGTTGTTGGTCAGGTAAAGCAGGTACAAACGAGAAAAGAGACTGGAGGACAGAAGAAATTCTTTGGGTTTCATTCAATGCACTGGTGGGACGCCCACGACAGGTCTTTGTGTTTTGTTGAGGGAAAGAACTCATGTTGACATTCTCTGTGTTAGCCATTGTGTGTTGACTCTCGTGAGTGGGTTTTGTTTACTTTGGTCCCTCTGTTGCTTCCTTGTTCCGACTGTGTGTGTGTGTTAAAGAGATGAAACGTGATTCTTAGTGGTGCTGCGCTTGGTGATGACAATCGCCTTTGTCTTAAGTGTGTCCTCTTAAGTTCCTTTCAACTTCCTCTCCCAATATATTATCTTAAAATAGACAACTTCGGGATGTGCTGTGTGTCTTTTTTGTAACTGGTGATATCTTTGCTATTAACGGGTGATTTATCAGTTTCGAACTGTTTTGGCTTTTTCTTCATCGCCATCTGTACTCAGCGATCCTCGTACAAGACGGTCGTCACCTATTGTAAAGCCGACCCTTCACCCGTGTAACTGTCGACACAAGGGATATTTTCTTACTGGTAAGTCTTATCTTACATACAAATCCTGTCTGAAACAAATAATAAGCGACTGTTAAGTGTGTGTCAAGTGTTGCTAACACTCTTGTATGAGACACCGTCTGCGATTTTTTTCTGTGGCTTGTGACTTCGTCGTTCTCATATACACAATCTCGAATCTACTTTCCTAGACAGTTTTAAATTTATAACTGGGGATACTAAGCCCTTCCCTCTCTCCATATCTCAACATCACATGATTAAGGTGAAGGACGAGTACCTGTCCCTGTCGTTGACAATTTGGGTTCCTCAGGTCACAGAGCGGACTTGTTACTGGACAGCTTACAAATAATTTTTGTTTCAGTTAACTACTACAATGATGCTAGTCAGTAGAGTGGGCGAGATAAACATTGCAACAATCAGCTGCCTGGTAGGATGTACAGTACACGAGACAGATGTTACGGATGAGAGTTTTTTCGCTTGAGCGGACAGGTGTAATAAAATACAGGATGAGCAGCGAGCGGCCTTCATTTATGCTATAGGCTGCTGAGACAAAAACGACTTCAATCCACCTTGCTATTAAAAAAAATAACAACTAAGGTCCGGATCCTGTTTATCTGGTTGACCCTACCCGAGGAGAGAGGTGTTGACAACCTTGACTTCCCTTATCTCTCTCACACAAGCAACTCAATACGACTGCTTCACATTGTGGGATATTGTGATTACTGAACACCTGAGAAAACTCCCAAAATAGCAACAACAGGTGGCTTGTGTCCCACCTCACCTGCCTTCCCCTCCTGCTATTGACCTGTAATATAACCTGCACTACCCATGGAGAAATCATGGAGTGACTGCAGCAAGGACTTCGATGACCCGCTACAGGATGGTTGTAAGTTCACAAATGTTATTGTCTACTTTCTCTCATGTTAATTAATCACTGTGTCAATGACAATATCAATTTCTGAGAGGATTCTGTCCTAAGTACGAGTTTACAGGTCGACTCCTCTTCTAAGCCGATCCACTTCTAATTTAAACTTTCATTTTCAGTTCCAGCAATCTTTCTTCTTCTTAAAAATAAATCTTCCTTAACTTATTTTCCTGCATTAACTGGAGTTTTCTTTCCTTTGATTAAAATTTCTTTCGCCTTTCTTTCTCCTCTAGTTTTCCATGTCTCTCTTCCTCCTCAGAAACCAAAATTTCCTTTATAATAACTGAAGATTTTGTTCTCGCTAAGTCTTTTTTTTTTAAATTTTTTGTCTCTCTGCTTCTGGCTGGGATTCTGCTGCTCAGAACATGACATGAGTTTCTCCTATCAGACCTAGTTCCGTGGTGAGTAACTTATCTTCAGGTGTCCAGCTTAGAAGATTACCCTATCCCACTTTAAAAAAAAATTCTTCTTGAAAAGGAACAGTTCCTATCTGTTGTCCGTTTCAGTAATAACTCTTGGATCTAGCACTAAACATGACAGACAACTTACGATGACATAACAATATTACAGGAGGATAATATACCAAAAATGTAAAAGACATAGTAACAAAGCCAATCTAGTCCTTATACAAGCACAATACAACCATTCTTCAAACACCAGTGCCAATGATACAAAAGGAGGGAGGAAGAACTGAAGACAGATGTATGTACTGAGGACCGCCACCTACAGGGCAACCAGATGAGGAATGAAACACTCAGACTTTCTCTACTTTAGCAGCCAGGTAGAAACAGGGGAGGGGGATTGTGTGGTCCCAATCCATTGGCATGCACCTATCTGAAGTAGGTTCATGTTAGGTCAATCGCAACAATTTGTCAAGGACCTGTCCATGCCTCCTTGTTTTTAGGTTAAACCCTTTCGCTATTTATTCACCGCAAGAGTAGAAGGCATGTATGGGAGAATGTCAGCAAGAGAGGGGTTAACGGTGACATGGAGTATTTGGTGAACATAATTCAGCCATAAATTATTGGCGGAAATAATACTCAGGACCAGGGGAAGTGAAGGAAGAAGGCGTGCCTGAATCACGACATATAAATCTCCCGAGTTGAGATAACAGAGTAGACCAGGGTAGCGGCCATCGAAGCTAGATGTGACGGGGTACCGACCCCTTGTGGATTAACCTCCCCTAGTCGAGGTATGATATCTTTATTATTGCTTATAAAATTGTAATAAAACGCACACATGTTTCAAAGTTGTAAACACGAATATATGAGAGGAAGATATGAGGATTGGAGAATATAGTTTAGAATAGTAGAAACCTCGAGTTATAAGTTTTTTTTCTGTATGGGCTTTTTGAGTTGTGGCCCATCTGAAGGAGGAACAATCACCTCACAGACCATTTCTCTGGGAAGGAAAAACCGCTTCGAGTGGATTACAAGTGTAAGTCATGTTACTCTGGAGATGCGAAGGTTGGCCACCCTGCGGTAGTCAGGCGCCGAACTGTAAGTGAAGCTCCAGGCAACTGATATTTTGAAAAGGGACTGAGAAGCTTAGAGAGGGTGTGTTGGTGAGTCAGTGTACGAGAGGGGGGAGAGAGAGAGACAATAAACTACTTGAAGTCAGGTTGATGATGGATGAAGTCGATGTAGTCCTACAACAACGACATCATGAGAGTTTGTAAACATAAGTCTGCATGATTTATATACACTGTCATATTGCTGTGTATATTTTATTAACACGACTTATCTCTTTCCTTAATTATATTTCTTTATTATTTATATTACATTTCTTTCCTTGTATGGATGCAAACCACTGAGTTAGGGATGCTTAACAAAACATTCCACTGCGCGAGCAGATCCGTGACACATCTGTCTCTCTGGTCTTTGTCACGTGACAGTCACGCTTGGTGAGGTCTGTAGGCGGAAAGGCAACGAGAACAAACCCGAGTTGATGAGCTTTTGTTACACGGGATGCACATTCAGCCAGGTTATAATATTCGTTTGTCACTAAAAATCGTTCTTTACTGATGGATCGGCATTGTCTCTGGACTTGTCAAAAATTTTGATTGGACGTCTGCTCGCGAATGCAAATTCACTGAGTCAATACCACGACAGTCATGAATTGTAATATGTTTATTATTTAAATTTTGAGTGAAGAACTTGTCTGTACTATTCTCGTTATCTGTCCTCGTCTCGTGCCTGTTGTAGCTATTCCTAGCTTTGTTATTTCAAACTAAATTGCGGTTGCTTTCTGTTCCGTATAATGGCGGCGAGGGACGTTCGTAATCAGTTCTTCCTGTGGTCACCATGGTGTCGACCTTCCTCCAAAACACCGAAACAGTGTTTGCACAAAGTGTCACACCATATCACTTCCTAAGTAAACTTGCTTTCGATGCTTGACTACCCTTAGCAGCGCTTTCGGGTCCCGGCGATGTTTCCAGAGTCATTAGTTTTATGTTCCCTGTACAGGATCAGGACTAAAGCCCTCGTGAGTGATCTGTCTCGTGCGCACGTGTCCATGCCTGCATTTCCCTTTCCCTCTCAACAAACTAATTCCCTGTTTCACGTCCGTAAAGTGGTTTTGTACCAGACGAGACCTAAACAGATTATACTTTGTAATGAGTGTGATGTTCTGGCACCGCCGGACCTTGTCCACCCTAGTCACTGCTGGTGTTGCTGCCATCATCCTGATACGGATGTCTGGGATATGCTGTTCCAGAGGCATACCACTGTAATAATAATTGTAATAATAAATAGTAATTAATAATAATGATGCGTGATTTGTGTAGAGCATTCTTACTCTTGTAGAAGAATAAACAACAGTGATTAATAAAAGATGTCTATAGAAAACGAAAAGAGGATTCGGGTGACAAGAAATTGAGGAAGACGAGAAGGAAAGTGCAACCGGATGACAAAACAGAGAAGGGTGTTTCGAAGATGGAATATCGGAGTTGTGGGTACATTTCTGGGGGTACCGGTAGTTGATATTCGCTGAGTAAATGGCGGCCATTATCTAGATGAATTCATAGTTTAGTGTATAAAATAAAAATTGATTTCTGCTTCTTATAGGGGTGGCCGGGTGTGGCACCTGTCACCTGTACAGTGAGGGTTTGTTGTCCAGGGTGGAGGTCTCGTCTCGGGTACAGCTTTTTTCTGCAGGGCTGGGTGCTCTGCTGTGATATTCCCAGTTGTTTGTTTATCGTGACACACCCATCCCGCTCCTTCTTATTATTACATAGAACTTTTTGTCAGTACGAAGGATATTCGGCATACGAAACTGTGCTCGAAGGAAAAAAAGTGTGAACAAATTAAAATTCAGCAGTGGATACACGACTGTGGTTCTACAGCAACGATGTCATAAGCTTTTGGTAAGATAGGTTTGCATGCTTGTTATACGCTAAGTCATAGAGATGGACAGATTTCATTAACATTATTGGTCTTTTTCATTTTTAGGTTTTACAGGTACATTTCTTTCTTGCATGGATGCAAGAGGTTGGTTTGGAGGTGAGATTGGGGGCGGATTGCGTTTGTAAAAGACAGAAAACATGATCATTAGAGGAAATCTCGCGGTCACCTGTGTGTGTTCTTTTTGTCTGTGTCCTCTAGTTTCTTAATATTGTACGATTTATCAGTTTCGACCTGTTTTAGTCTCCTTTTCACCCCTAACTGTGTTATAAATGAGCGGTAATCGTAAAACGAGGCCGTCTGCTCTTGTCGTACACCCGAAACTAAAGTAGGTCAGCAGGGGTCAGAGCTAACTGGGGCATCCGCCTGACTGGCAATGGTCAGGTTACTACCAAACACAATGGAGATTACATGTCGACACAGAAAATATTTGTGTATGTCTGGCAAAGAACAGGACCAATCGTCTGTCAAGTGCTTGTCGATGGTGCTTCGTTGTGTAGGGACGAGTGGACATGAACTGTAGGGACACCCAGTAGTGGGCAGTCGTTATCATAAAGGCCGAAGTTTTACTGTTACAGGTACTAACCTAGCAATACAATGTCTTTCTCAGCCGGGTACTTGGTGTTGGCGTTTACAAAGCTGAAGTGAAACGGTTTCCAACTGAACAAACTGTCAGGGTTAGGACTGAATGTATTCTGCACCAACAAACAAAACTAGAATATACAAAGGAGAGAAGAATGAACAGCCCAAATGACACAAACATAAAAACAACTGAATGATTGCTTTTTTGTCTTTCTCTCTATCTCTTATCTTTCTTTCCTCATAAGCGGGGAAAATTGTTAGTCGTGTCCACCTCATGAATTCCATGTCCTTTCTGCTACACCCTTTTCTTACCACACTCTTACTTCCGTGGCAGCTACTCATCATCATGCACTGCTGGGAAGTGATCTGTAAATCTGTAAATGTACAATAACAATTTCAACAACTTTTGTGTTGTTTCCTACAGTACAATACCAATAACAGAATTTGTTTCTACAGGAGTTCATACTCTTCCAAGAATGCAGCAGAACTGCTTGGAGGCCAGTCATTTCGTCCCACAGCAGAAGTCACTTCGTCCCAGATGTGTCCATCTCGTCCCAGGTAGGACCATTTTATCAAAAGACCAAAAAGTCAAATCGTTCCGAGCCCTTGACATCGCTCTTGACATTAGGAATATCTTGAACTACACCCAGTCTCTTTTCTTTGAACCACTTGAGCGATTTAAGTAAAAGCGACACTGGCTTTTGAGCCCAATTTTCGAGTCGATTGCATAAAGAAGTCTCTAACTAATTTCCGCTCAAGTCCTAAACCTTTTAACCATCCAGGTGACAGAATACTGCCGTGTACAAAGTTCTGCAGTTTAACAGTTTATTTTTGGATGGTGTGGTTTTTCTAGTCATTATTTGAGGAGCCTTTAAGTCTACTACCATCATGAATAATACAAAATACTGTTCCATCTCCTCCCCCGGCGCCGTCTCTGATGGACAGTTTTCGCACCCCGCTACCTTTTCAAATTAACAGGATCCGTTTTTTTTTTGTTTTTTTTTTGTTTTTACCTCCAGCAGTATATTTTGATCAAGGTCTCCTTCGCACATTGAGTTGTAAAGTCCAAAGAAAAGACTGTTCAGGGAACGGATTCAATAAAAACAAGAGGATATTTTTTTCTTTCACATTTTCTTTAGGTTGCCACGTGTTCGAACAAGACTTGGTTGTGTCCTGATTGACACAATGGCCCTTTTGAGTGTACCTTGAAGCACACAAGCTGGTAATTACATTCTGGGCCGTAATGACAGCTTCCAAGGTCTAACTGTACTCATGTTTCTCCTTCTCTCAGTCCACACCTTTGTTCTGATTTTGTCGTGAATACCTTGAGCGAAGTTTGCAAGTTAGGTGTGAAGAGTCAATATAACCCTCACACATTACACTTTAAGACAAATATTTAAAATATATATTTATAAGGCTTTAAAAATTTTAATAAACATTTTAGTAAACATTTCAAAGGATTATTAGTCCTGAAACCTACTTTCGCCCCGAAAACCAACATTTTCCAAAACATTTTATCTAGCAGGCAGTAGACAGGTGAGTGATGTTGTGCCAACATAACAAATGTCAAAATAAATGTTTAATGTCGTGTATGATCCCTCAGGCTTCGTCAGTCAGTGTGCTTGATTGCGTGTGTAGATATATATGTGGGTGTGTGTTGTGGGGGGAATGATGGGCTTGCGCGTGCGTGATTACGTGCGTGAGTGTGTGTGTGTGCTCCTGCTTGCGTGCACGCGCTCGCGGATGTGAGTGTGTGTAAACAGATATGTGCTGGTTGACCTGCGGAGATTACCAGCATGGGGTCTTCACTAGACACACACACACTCCCGATTTGCACCGCACCCAGTGATGATGATCCCTCCTCTCCGTGTACACCTGCCGCCATTGACATGTAGACGGGATTAACCCTTTCACTACCAGGTGAATGCAAATACCGCCTCTCTGCCTGCCTTTGTGTGGGACTAGGGTCACCTTACTTGCCTGTAAATTCTCATCTATTTCATAGGCAAATACGCATGTTATTTATATTTGCATTATTAGATTGTTATTCACAGTCAGCGAAGAGTACCCTGTCTTTGTGATCACCACCTCGAGGCTGTTGGATGTAAGGAGGTAGTGTTACACGTGACACTCTCACTTTACTCACATTCCAAGTCATCACTGTCAGTATGGCTAATAAATTCTTCCCTACTTTCAACATAGTTTTGTGAACTTTGTATGAAATCTGCCAGCAGACAGTCGCATGTCTCCTCGTGTTTTTCTCAGAAAACCTCCAAAGGACACAAAACACACCCGAGAGAAGACACTAAGGAAGCAAGCGATGAACCAGTAGTTTCAGCAAACAAAAAAAAAAAAAAAAAAAAAAAAAAAAAAAAAAGTGCAGGAAACACACCACCAGTGTGCACACCCACAAACCTCAACTGTGGTAGCCCACCCGCAATTACCATAGGCTCACTCGGGTACAGGCCCAGTAGGCGACAACCCTTGACGGAGCGGAGAAAGAGTTAACCATCATTCTCTCTTTGTGTTCATACCTTCTCCTCCAAGTGCGTGTCTAGTACAGGTGTGGCTGGTCGAAGTGTTCTGTCGAACAGGATTCTCAGTCGTCAACATGATCTGAAAATGGAGACTGTTGTGTGCGAGCGTGTGCAGTTCCAGGACATACACTCCCTTATCTTGTTATTGTTTATCTAAGTAAAGATTGTGAGTTCGTGACGGATTCACGAGGCTTACGTCGCTTGAACACCGAGATCGGCGAGAAAAGTCAGTATTTTTTTTTTCTACTTGCTTTTACCACTTCATTTTTTTAAATAACATAATGAGATAGTCCTTAGTGAATGAAATTAACGATGATAATTTATTTTTACTGGTAAACACACTCCTGTTTAAGCAGGTAATGGCAGCACAATATTATTAATGAATAGAATAATCACATGTAAAAAAAAAAAATGAGGAGAAATTATGAAGCAAATAATTGCCTGGCTATATATATATAATAAGCATGTGCTCTACGCTTGATGCGACATGAAAGAACTGAAGGATGAATACCGCTATATAGCATGGGAAAACGGCAAAATACAGAGAAACACCTGTACCATGGCAACGGGGTATTGATCCCCCGACTGCTGGTAGTGGAACAGAGTGAGACGTACATCCCATACTAGAGAACCGTTACAAGACGATAGAGAATGGCAGCGGAAGTCGCTTCCTTGGATGGCGATGATTAAATGCAGGTGTAAACGATGAAGTAGGTGTAAAAATTGATGTTAAGTCCGGGGTAAGTTCTGACCGTTTGGCTGTTCGCCCAGTACACGAGTCGATTCAACCACTGTCCACAGCGATTGGACCAGAGTCCATAGATGATTAGACAAAATCATCATACATATGATAAGCTGGTATTTAAATAAGCAAACATTGACATTGTTTGTTGGTTGGTTGTTGTTGTTTTGTTGTGTTTTTTTTTGTTATTTCTGACACGCGTACTCACTCTTCACCATTATCCGTGTGTGTGTGTGTGTGTTAGTGTGAACGCCCTCTCAAGATATCAAAATGCTAATAAAATGTCGTTCAATATACTCAAGGTTAGAGCTAACATTATATCATCGTTAGCAGTTCTCTCGGAACATTTTCCAGCAAAATCAATGAGACATATCATGTAAATAAATCTTTAAGGGGGACCTGGTAGGTGCAACATCTGGTTAGACAACACTCCCCCCCCCTCTCTCTCTCTCTCTCTCTCTCTCACACACACACAAACACACAAACACACAATCACATGAACACACAAACCAACCCTCTTCCCCTCACACTTTGAGTGTAAAAGAGATTCACTATGTCAAACCGTAGTGTCACAACAGGTGTTTGAATTTGTCGCAGCTGCATGTCTGCCAGATTACTCCTCCATCATCTTATCATAAATCAGCTGTTGTGACATTTATCACTTTTTTAATGCAATACCGTCAAGAAGTCCTTTACTGTCATGTGCCCCTACTCATCGTATTGACTCTAGAGTTCTGTCTGTGTTTGGCATTTCATCGACATGACGACGACCTCTGTAAAGTAAAGACAATGTCCACACACACACACACACACCCACATCACCTATTGACACTCTCATTTTTTCAAACTAAGCCAGCGAATACATGATGGTTATTTATACAGTCTGTGCGTATGAATATATTCATTCTTCAATTACTACTCAGACTCTTCACAATGCCTCCTGTCTACCTCAATTACTTACATTAACTGGGATGACCCGACAGGCGAGTGTACACTGGGACTTACAGTCTGTGTGGGTAGACGGTCACTCGGACTGTACCCGGATGAGAGAGGTGTGGTTCTTCTCCCCGCCCTCCGTATCCAGGTGACAGCTTTGTTACCTGTCACTTATTGACTCATTTTACATCCTTGGCATAAACACACACCGCTTCTTTTATTCTTCTTCACACCTGAGGAGAAGGAAGAAAAGGGAGAAAAGCTGAAGGCACTACACTTAGCCACAACACACATTCGTCTGTTGTACAACGTTCACTCACCTACCCAGGGTACCCAGGCACACAGGTACTCAGCACCCGATTGCTCGACATTTAAGGTTGTTTTCCCTGTGGATGGATGTATTTCGTGTTCCTCAATTCACGTTGAAAATACTCAAAGTGACTTTTCTCGTGGTAAAAGGGAGGTAAGGGTATATTAGGGTACAAGTGGTGAAGTATTATTCGTACATACATTTTATATTTGCCGTGGAAATACTTCTTGATTCGACATACCATTTTGTTGGTTTTGTTTGCTTGGTTTTTTTTTTTTTTTGTTTTGATTTGTTTTGTTTTGTTTTGTTTTGGCTTAAGATTTAGATCGACCTAGTTCTGTCTGAGAATAGTTAAGGTTAGAATACCAACTCTTTTTTTCACTCTCGATCTGGAAATTTTTCATGTTTATTACGACTGTGGAAAAAAGAGTGAAGAACTGTGACTGGGTGTAAATTTTTCTGTAAGAAGTGTTCTTTGGGGGTGATTCGGCTCTGAGCCATTACTTAGAAAATGGTTTATTGTTTTCTTACCGAGTCTGTTTTGTAGAAGAATAAGAGTTTGTTTTTGTACAGTAGTTTTTTTTTAAAGTTGTTAGTGTCCTTCTTTAAACATTATTTTATCAATGATTTTTATGCGTATTTATTTAGCTCCATTTAGGTATACATAACTTTATTGACTTACTCGTTGCCGATTCAAATGAAAAGAAAGAAGAAAAAAGACTTTTAGGCTCAGCATCAAATATAGGGAAACAAGCATTTATATTTTGTAAGTTGTTTGTAATTTGAAAGAGCATGTAAGACATGATGTTTACAAGTGTGTCACGTGGGTGCTAGACTTTGTAGAAACAAAGACTCGTTTATGTTCCCGAAAATAAATTATGAATTGTGAAAGGGTGAATTAGTTACAGTTTTAAAAAAGCGGCAATTTAACAAACTCGATCACTTCTGATGTAGTATTTGCTTTTGGCTTTTTGTTGTTTATTTTTTATCCACATCACGGTTTTTTTTTTAATTTGCAGAAGAAAATCTTTAAATATGGACTATTTAGGTTACTGTGTCTTTTGTCTGTCTCTTTATGTGTTATTAAGGATGGGGACCTAGAAGAATTGACGTTTGAAAGAGAGAGAGAGACAAAGAGATAAATTAAACATACCAGGATATGAATGGGTATTCATCTGTGACTTATGGAGGGAATTTAGAGGCAGAAATATCACATGACAAAAATTATCATTTGTTTCCATACATTTATGTGCTATAATTTATTTGATTACATGTACAGGTATACATGAGAAGTGTGAAAGAAGGAAAGAATGAGCAAGTGAACAGAAAATTAGTTTTAATAAATTAATTTTTATAAACCGACCAGTGTGTGTGTGTGTGTGTGTGAAAGATATTGTATATAAAGATACCGTGTAGTTACTACACATAGTCAACTCGACCACTGCAAATTAACAATTTAACCACAATTGATAGCCTTGAGGGTAGTCTTGGGAAAGAGAGCAAACCTCTACACATAGTCATGACCCGATCACGGGTATTCACACAGTATTCACGTGTTCAAAGCCAGTCCCACCCATCAACTGTAGTTCATGGGTGAGAAAGACAGGGGCAACCAAGCGTAAAAACCCAAAGAAAGGACTGAATACTCGCCTCAGAATCCCGACAACTAAATAACAGCCACCAACACAGGTCAACACTCGTCCTCGGTTACTACAGAGAACAATGGCGGACTTCTCACAGAAATCTTTGCTTTAGTTAAAAACTAGACTAGCTTTTGCAAAGACCTCTACAACTTCCAGGTGAACACCTCTTCACTATGCTTCAAACAAATCAGGTTGTTAGCAGTCCTGTGAAAAGAAGAAATAACCATAGGCGGTCTGAAGGTAGAAAAGTCGCTTGTATTTGTTTTGTCATCTTCTCAAGTAAGGTGGGAATTAAAAAAACACATACACACACTCTCTACGAAGGAGTCTTGAGACGCAAAAGAATGGCCCAAAATATGGACCCTGTCATTATTGAAACCATTTTGAGAAAAAGGAAACAACGGTGCTAGAACCGCGTAACTATAAGAATATTTATTTATTAAGCAAAGTCATGGTCAAGTAGTGCAGGTTGAGATATAAACATTACTTAGGAATTGTTAGAAGAAGAACAGACTGGTTCCAGACCAGGTAGGACATAGTTGAGAAGACAACTATCCCATCCTGAGGGAAAAGTTGTTCTTTGGCATCAGCTGGAGCTCTGATGTGTCAAAAGAGTTTTAGACTGTGTGGCACGAGGGTCTATGTATGTGATTCAAAAATTCACCCATAAACATGGTCTCGTCCAAGTCAACGAATTGTTCTGTAAGTGCCTAACAAGCCTTGGTAATTGAATGAACAATTAAATTAAGAAGGGTAATTAAATAAAAGATTTTTTGTACACAACAGTATACCTACGCTAACGGTGTCATTACCTGTTTGTTAAGCATGTTTTTTGATAATATTACTCGTGAAGCTTATATGACAAAGACATTTTGATGTTCATGAAAACCGAGTTGTAGCCCGCTGTTTGCAGACGATAATGATAACACACTAGCAAAGAACTGAAGATCTTACAAAAAATCTGGACTGAAAACAACACTGACAGTTATCTAACTGACAGCCACACAAAGTCACCAAATTTCTATTTACTGTTCTCCAAAGCAGTTGAACTTTTTACCTCCAACATCAGCCTCCTCCCCACTTTGACTGCTTTCATCGCGAACATTATGACACCTGTGAATATTGCTGTCAATAGTTTGTGATTATATTGATTAGTCCGGCTGCTCGTTCTCCTCTCTAGGTTTATGACACTTTTCATCTTTACTGTTTACCCTGATGCATTTTTATTATTTGTTTTTTATTTCTCTGTCATAGTTGTTTCTCCTTCCGTCCTTCATATTGTAGCCATGTCTCCTATTTGTCTGAACCGCTGAAAGTGTGATTTTTCGTGAGCGTGATTATAAGATATATGAGCCACACGTTTATTATTATTATTATTATTATTATTATTATTATTATTATTATTATTATTATTATTATTATTATTATTATTATTAATGCAAGGTATACATTTAAATACGGAGTACGGCTTCAAGAGACAAGGAGTTATAAGTACTCAGGAGCCAGTTTTTACATTTACTGTAAACAACACGGGATGTTCGACTGAAACAAGACTACCACTCCAGCCTTGATAATGCAAGCACACAGGTGTTCGTCCGACTCACATGTCAATAATAACTAGAGGCAGGTATGAGGGAATGGAGAAGTTAAGAAAACATAAGCTCGTTTCAAAGAAGTTGTCACGGGTGACATGAGGTTTAAAAAGCTTGCACAGCTCGGGTGGCTGAGGTTCACCTGCTAGAAGGAGTTATAGATCTATTTAGAAAGTGGAAGAGAAGGAGAGAAAACAATATAACTAACTGTCGCCGACCAGCGCTTGATTTCCCAAGAAGACGAGGGACACTAAGTGTAGGGAGGTGGAGGCTGCTACAGTCCAGTATGAACAGTAAAAATGACCCGACTATAAATTATATTCTTAGTTAAACAATCAGCCATAAAAAGGAACTCTCTATTGGGACTGTGTTTACAACTAGAGATATCTGGAAGTGATGTCCCTTGGCTAAAACGCCGCGAAATTCTGTCTAGCGCTCTGATCTCTCTGCCTCTCTCTCTCTCTCTGTCTCTCCCTTTAGTTTTGTTCGTGGGTGAGAAGGTCACACGGTCACTGTACTTTATCCTCTCAACTATGTGACGATGTAGGTCCTAGCAATCGACGATAATTCGATGTCAGGACAAGAACTATTTTTTCTGTCGCATTGGTATCGTTACAGATCACCAACGATCTGTAGATCTAATCGCGAGGTTTAGATCAGAAACTCTGACACATCCTAAACCGTTACACGTGGGAATGACGGAGTGTTGCTTGTATTCAGTTAATTTGGTGATGTTGCCTGTAGGCAGTGTACATCTAGCTTCACTTATAGTTTTTATTATAAAGATTATCACAGTGTTTTGACAATAGTTTTCGCTGGGACTAAATCGTTTGGGTTTGGGATTCACGAAGGATGAAAATCCAAAATTAGTTCACGAGCCGCCGGAAGAGAGGCAGTGGACATCCAGTCCTGGATTACAGGTTACACGTGATCTGGGAGCAGCTTCTGGATCCATATCTTTCATCTCAGATGTATTCTATGCTTGTATCCGTGTATCCGTGTGTCTCTTTTTCTGTAAAGTGCCTTGAGCCTGTTCATAGGACTGTTTCAGTTTACTGGATGATGATGAGGAGGAGGATGAGGATGATGATGGATGAGGAGGAGGGATAATGAGGATAAGGAGGGATATATGAAGAGAAGGACGGATGGATGAGGAGAAAGAGGGATGGAGAATAGATGGAGGATTAACAGAGGAAAGATGGAGAAAGGAGGGATGGATTGAGGATGAAGGAGGAGGAGGGATGAGATGGATGAAGAAAGAATGATGGAGGGAGGGAGGAAGGATAAGGACAACATTGGAGAGAGGATAGAGGGATTGAGGAGGAGATATGATATATGGAAATAAAGTATGGAGGGAGCGATGGAGGAGAAGGATGATGATGAATGTAGGAGATGAATGGGAAAAGGAGGGTGGGGGAATTGATGGATCAGGGAAGATGAATGGGAAAAGGGGGATGGATGGAGGAGGAGGGATGGATGAGGCGGATGAATGGATGATGATGAGGGAGATGGATGGAGGAGGAGGATGGAGGGTAGATGATGAGAGAGATGAATGGAGGAGGAGGGAGGGCAGATCACTGATGACTTTAACATAATAATGTTTATTCCGATAATGGATTACAGGACATTATTATTATTTATAATCTTGAAGCACATGATTTTTTTAAAGTAATGTTTTATTAATTTTTTCACAAATGTATGAATTAACAACCGTTGATCTAATATTATGAGAGAAGAAACAAGTGTGTGACAAGGATTTGTAGCATTTGCAGCATGTACTGATGGCCGTTTCACGTGTCTGTCTGCAGATTTCGCCACTTTGATGAAGGAAGGACTCAGTTCAGTTTGTTGATGAAAAACACTTTACCTGGGGTCTTCTAGCGCCTTTCCTACAAGCTATGGATGCCCACTGCATCAAACGGTTGTTCGTCGTATGTATCATTACAGTGGTAATGACTGTAGTCACGTGGTCTGTCTATCGAGGTCCTACAAATACTGAATTTTTTCAAAAGGTACGTTAGCGCAAATAAGACTTCTTCCTCAGATATTTTTTGTTCACTTGCCAGTCAGTTCTTTGTCATTTCACTTTGGTGTAATGATTCCATAGGCAGAGAATCATTTAATGTGCTTGTAATGAAAAGATAAAACACAGCGTGGAAATGCAGATAATTTCAAGATGGAACTTTTAAGCAATTATCAATTTTCAGTTTATTTGTCGTCGTCCTTTTGTTTATCACTGTGACAAAATCTTTTACAAGTGTCTTAGTAACCAGATAATTTTCAAAGACTTATTTACTTGCTGTTTTTGTATGTTAGTATTTATTAAATTTTTTTGGTGATTACAGTTGTTCTTTTTTCCAAGGTTCTTATCATCATATTATTCTTTATGCAGGTTTTATTGTTTGTGTCAAGTCCTGATAATGAACCAGTTGAGAACTTAACAATATATACAGTAAGTACACAGATCTCTAATAAAAATATTTATTTATTTCATTATATATTGATTTATGCCTTGAGTAATAAGTAACAAGCAGTAATGTCAGTCCGCCGATATTAGTCATATAGAAATCAGGCTAAGATGAATGATTGAGATGACACATGTAAGGCATCTGCTGTTAACGGATGGATTTGTCTGCAAACGGTCGTCTGCTTTTCTAAAAGCTAGTACACAAGCCCCTTTTAGTTAATTAATGTAATTCTAGTGGCAGCACGAAGTTAATTTTAGTGAAACCCCTTAACTGTGGGTGATTTTTGTTTTTCACATAACATTAAACTACACATTAAATTGCAATTGTATATATTCTAGTTTTATATCATTCTTCAGTTAGTTTGTCTTTGATTTAATATAATTTATTTATTTTCAATGTAAGCATGACCGTTAATAACGCGCAGATCAAACCGATTAAAACTAGAAAAAATCCCGAAATTGTTTAAACTTAAATTTCACTATCTAAAAAATTATTGCATAAAAATGTTCACAATTTATATTATATTTGTATTTTCTCATATCATCAAAGATTACACTTAAATTTATATCACAAATACTGCTCCTGTCAGTCTAATTTTTTGTGTGTCATAAAGGTGAATCCAACTACTCCAGGAACAACACCTGTAGTACGTCGCGACAAATTGGTATGGAAACATTTTTAAGATTTGTAGAGTAAACACTACTCCCTTGATGCCTTATGTTATTTTGCGTAAAACCTAATTCATGTAAGTTTACAAACTAATAACATCAATGCACTTATTTTACTCCTATAACCTATTACTCCATGGCTGGTCATTATCACGTGACACTGGCATGAGACACAAACTTATACACACAATGTACTGAAAGAACATCAGCAGGAGGATACTGGAATTAAATTTGCGCAAAGTGAGCGTGCCAGAGTGGGTGTGTGTGTGTTTGTGCACGCGTGCGCCTTCAGATTTTTATTTAAGAGATTGATTCCCTGTTATAACAATGACAGGTTGAGATCTTCCCCAACTGGACTACTGCCGACCCACATGACGCAGTTCCGGTCAAGCGTGTCTACCTGTACTCAGCCACCCTCACCCTCCAGCAGACGCCACCCAGTGGCAGCCACATCCGCCTCACGGCCTTCCAGGAGAAGAGGGTGGGTCAGCTGACGTGCTGCTTCCGTCGCCATGGCAGCGACACAATTACATCACCAGCGCACATCGTTCACTCTCTGGCCGACCCCGACAACATCAACGACCAGCGGGAAGTGTTCGCGGTGGTCTATCAGTGTCACGTGCCTTTTTCGCCTCTAGAGTTGACCGGGGCTCGCGTCACTGTGACCCCTGACCCTGCCTGTCCAGTGGAGGACAACAACTACATACCAGTGTATACCCCGGAGGTTGTGAAAGGAGGACTAGCCATCTGCGGCAAAGTAGCCTTCGGTAGTTTGCTGGATCCTCTGAAGCTAGTAGAATGGTTTGAAATGCAGAAGCTGCTTGGTGTGGACAAAATCCAAATATTGGACTTTGGAAATCCTGAGAATGTGACCAGGGTGTTCAAATATTATCAGAATACCGGCTTGCTGTCTATTTTCCCGTATAAACTCCCAGGTTAGTTTTACATGTGCTCACTTCTATTATGGTTCCACTGCTACCTTTACTTCATTTTTTTAATTTTCATTACTGTGTATAATAAATAATGGGAAGCAAGCTAATAGCATCAATACAATGAGAAACTTCGCAAACTTAAAATTGTAATATACTATTATATGCAAACATATTTTAAAGACTAGACCTGCTCAAATAATGAAGACGAGTGTGGTTATATCTATATAAACAGGTCGTCCATGGGGTCGAGGTTTTACTGATGAAACTAGAGTGCTTTACCAACTGAACCAGGATGAAGATTTTCCTATTCTTGAATGTCGTCTTCGACTGGCTGGCTATGAATATGTCATGGGCATCGACATGGATGAAATCATTTTACCAAGAAATGAACTGTCGTTAAAACCTTGTTTCCAGGTTTGAAGAGTTTTTCTGTTGGTATTTTAGATGTTTCTTCCTTTTGTCCATCCGAAAACAACTTAAATGTCGTAGTATGAAAAATAAACCATGGATATGTGTATATTATTGTTTGTATACCTGTTGTTTATTTCAGAAATTACAGTCTTTGCTCTTGTTTATCATATTACTTCTACTTATCTTCATATTTCTTTTTTTCAATAAGTTTAAATTCACAACCAGCTTGATTACATTACAATATAAATGCAATTACTATCCACTTCTATGTAAAGATGTTTCTCATGTTTTCTGTGTTTTTATACTCACAATCTTTCTTTGGCAGCAAATATTTGGCGAGAACCCAGTCCTAGCAGCCGCGTTCTTCCACGTGCAGTTCTTTGTGGAGGAGTTCGGACCGGAGGACAAGGATGCTCCCCTGCACGTGCTCCGCTACCTCAAGAGCACGCCGGCACGCTGGGAGTGCCAGAAGTACACGTACATACCCGCCAGAACCAACCAGGGTACAACACATAGTGTTAGTCCCTACCCCGGCTTTTACACGTAGGTATTCATAGAAAGGATTTAAGTCATCCTCTGTTCTACTTATTTCAATGAGAGATGGTGACAATAAATTAAGAGTGAAGTAGAGATGTTATGACTGATAATATTATAACAGTAATCCAACGTTTAAGTCTTGCAACTTCTCTCCATCGAACAATTTTTGAAGAAGCGCTTCACTCTCAGATTTAACGGGCGGTCCGGCGACACAACGGTTAGCGATTGTCATCAATACAGTGAGGATTGACTGTCCTGCGTTCAGCTCTCGTCTCGGGCACGCTCTTCTTTCTCTGCAGGTGTCATCTGTTTGCAGGGCTGACTGCCGTGATATAGCCTTGGCTCGGCATAAAACTCCAATTGCTCTACTTTACCACGACTAAATGAACTTACAATTCTGATTACATTTTGTTAATATGAAAATGTGTTCTTTTCAGCTTTTTTTAGAGCATTAACTTATACTTCTATTAAATAGTAAGAATAAAAAAATAGCCAAGCCTTTCACTAGCTTCAAATCCTAATTAAATGTTATTAAATGCATATTTTAATACTAACTATAATATTTCTTGGTAGGACGAGAATCGCATCAGACAAAGCTGTGATTCACCATTATCGCAAGTGCCCACACGTGTGGCCCACCTGCACTCCCACAACGATCACCGACAGGTCCATCACGAGGTTCAAAACGGACCTTGTTCCTCGGGTGAAAGACGTTCTCAGTAAAATTGGATTCTAGTACAAAAACATTTACGATCAGATTTTTTATACTGATGCTGCTTGGCAATCTTCCATATTTATATTGATTGCATTTTTATTGAGAAGCATTTACATAATTTATTTCTAACTTTGCTTGTTCGTTTTTTTCTCACTACTATACATAAAATTGTCCATGGAGGGGATCATAAATCTTGACCAGTGACCTGGGACGCACTGGCAGGAACAAGCGTGCTGTTTTGAAGACTTTTAGTAGATTCTAGCTTTTCAGAATCGGTTCACCATCAAATGGTGATCAGGGACGGACACTCAAAGCTCAAGAAGAGGAAACTTGGTGTTAGAGTAAGAAGAAGAGGAGAGTTTGTCTCGCGAAGACGTTAAGACTTGGTGCAAGGGACCGCGGTGCTGGTTTACACCGGGTCTCATTATAATATTGTCATTATTTGGGTACCAAACCTGTGAATTTTGGATTGCATGAGTGTGTTGATTGTGGATTTTGAATATTTATCGCGGAGTGTGCCACTCGCTGTTCTATAATTCAAGTTTTTTGTATTAATACCGATACCTAAGGAAAAATGCACTTTTAGTACATTTCAACAAAAGTGATTTAATATAGTTTTTTGGTTTTTGTTATGTCGAATTATGTGTCCAGACAGATGGATATTAAACAATATAATGGTGATCTCATTTGAGATATATACTTTTAATTCTGAAAGTGAGCGTACAAATGTATCAAAAAGTCTGTGAACTTTAATATAAGTAATATCAGCACCTATTTTTCAATATGTGTTGCTAGATTCTTACGTCTGATGTACGAATACTCAAGAAAAGTTCATAGTTCACATGCATACAGATTGTTACATTACTTATTACTTCATTAAAGAATACACGTTGTCGTCATCAGTCAAAACACATCAAAGACTATGTAGGCCTCTCGTGTCGGTCAGAGTTTAGTCCTTTGCTTTAATCAAGATACAGAGAAAACTTTAAAAAATCTCTTCCACATGGGCGAGGAACTGGTGGGTCTATATCAACTGTCTGTATTTTTCCTCCACCTTCTTCTCCCTCTAAAAGAGACCCAGAATAAAGGACAGAAAATTACCACAGTAAAAGACATTATCACACCTACATTATATCATTCTAGACAAGAGAGTTGAAAAAGATCCACACGTCCAAGAGAGAGGTGGGCCACTAGACGACTGTCCTTGTAAAAATAAACTTTTTAGAAAGAGCAGGCATTCAGAAGCACCATAATCAGGTCCACAGATGCAAAAGAAAATCCTGTAATGGAAAACAGCTCTACCCCTGGACCACGACAGCTGACAGCAACAAATTTTGCCTTGACAAAATGCAGTGTAGCCAAGAGGATGATCACAGATGAACTAAACACTACACTTAACAACTTCACGGAAAACAATGACACAACTCTCTTCCCTGGACCAGAGACGACAAGAGAGGCTCCTGATCCAAACTTTCTATGAGACAACTCACTAGGCACACTTAGTAAATGTATGGTGTTTTTGTAACCTCCCTCCGTATCCAGGGTCAACTTTGACCTATGTTATATCCGCGACACACATACAATGTCCTTTTGGCTTTGGTTCACACATCAGGAGAAAAACTTGAAGTGTTATTTACATATCAATCTACTTTGAACTGTGAAAGTGTGGTCACACTATACTTTAACCTGATATAAAAAAGCGTAGGACTACAAACAGATAGTTCCATATAAAAGTTAATCCAATTTGTATTTTAAATAGAAATATTTTAAATAAAAAATTAGAGTAATTAACGGTTCTTTTAACCCACATGCAACTACAGATGCACACGCAAAATTTGAAATTTCACAAAATTAATATTTTCAAACTGTATAGGTGTTGGCCTTTCCTGCGATACCAAAGTCATTCTTCTAGTCCTAAAATTAAGTGAGTTATCAAGGTTTTAAGCGTGCAAGTACTATGGAGTTGACCATTATTTTTTTAAAAATGGGATTAAAGATTTTTACCAATTTTACCAGATTTTTCCTTAACAACGGGTACTTTAACTGTCAAACTGTGATTGATTTTGCATGATGATAAAATACAGCACGCTACATCATTTCAAGTAACAAAAAGTACATAGAAACGACTGTTTGCCAGCTTTTATCGCCGTTCGCTGTTAGAAAAATAAATGGAAACGGAAGAAAACTGTTACTGTAATCTACTCAGCTTGCACACTCACAGAAACAACAAAAAACTAACAAATAAAATCTACTAGTCTGCATGCATCAACCCATATAGATGAGCATGCTTTTAAATCCCAACTGCAAATGGCGGAATAATGGAAAATTAGTTTTGACACAGCTACGCGCTTTTTTACAAGAGCAACGACATTGTTGCCCGAGCTCAATGGCTCCCTTCACCCGACTTTCACCCTCTCACACCCACTCACCCGCTTATTTGCACGTCCACACGCCTACGAACTGATATGATAAACAAAGGTCAGTCTGTTATGATAGATTAGTGACATCTGTCTGTCAGTCTGTCTATGATGATAAACAATTGACAGCCGTCGGTCAGTCTGTCTATTATGATAGATTAGTGACAGCTGTCTGTCAGTCTGTTATGATAGACTAGTGACAGCTGTCGGTCAGTCTGTCTATTATGATAGATTAGTGACATCTGTCGGTCAGTCTGTCTATTATCAGCTACGCACGACCAGCGCCATCTATCGCATCTGTCTACGCGCACTACCAACACTCGTGCCTGTGTTTATTCTTCCTTGGCTTGACTACTGCAACTCCTTGTTGCCAGGCAACGCTATGGAAGCACTCTGGAAACGAGGCTCAACCTGAAAGGGTGAGTTGCTTTGTTCTCCTGCGATTTTTCTAATTTCTTGTGAAAAATCTCCTTTTATTCCTACCTGCAGGTTCTTTAGTTGCATGCTACATTTTTGTTTTTCTCCATCTTTCCATTGTGATTGTTTTTCTACCTGCAATTGTCTTGACATTTGGTGTCGCCGTTTATCTGTAGGCTTCCTTTTTATTTTCGTCGAAATGTAGTGTGTTATGTGTGGGACATAATGTGTAATACAAATCGTAATGAAATCATGTGATATAGCGATTAGACAATAGGTGAATTCCCACAGGTGAGGGAAGTGCATTTCAGATGTAGGTGTGAGGACAACGCCTTGTACTTTATCAAAACATTGAGTTTGCTGTCGGCTTGCAGTAGGCAAGCCATTGAATACCTACGTCATTCTGCAATGTCGTCACTTGATGACATCACCGCATTATGGCGTAGGCACGGAAGCATTTCACTTGACCTCTTGAACTGTGGACATTGACCATCACGCTCTAGACTATTTCTTTATCTCTGGAAGGAAATTTATTTTGATGCTCTCACCTTTGCCGGCCATACCAAGCTGATTCTTTGACCAATATTCATCATTATTACTTTGCTAATGCACATGTTGTTTGTTTTACAGACCCTCGGATGCTATTCTTACGCGTTAAGAGCATGCTTTTTTAAAGAATGATTATGCACTATGCAGATTTGACTTTTTATTATGATTATTATCTTGTTTACATCTTATAAACTCCAGAAAGTAACAGACACCGCTGCATGTGTAGTACTAAGTACAAGGGGGCCAGATCATGTCCATATTTTTTTTTCGTGTGAAGCATCTTAGTTAAAAGTTTCACTTTAATTAATGGTTTATAACATAAGTATGAATGTTCTAATTGAAACCATTTATCTAGCGTTATGTGATTCAAGTAAGGCGCATGAGAAAATGTAGTATTTGTAGCGGAGGCTGAAAGCTGTTTCACGTGCCTCTTTTCAGGGTAGACAAAGGAAGGACTCGGCTCAGTCTGTTGATGGGTAGAAGTGATTCATATACTCAGCTATGTACACCAACATCATCAAGCGACTGTTCGCCGTGTGTGTCGTCTCCGTGGTCGTGACCCTAGTCTTCTGGTCGGTCTATACAAAAGATCATACCTACAATGTATCGACTCAAACGGTACGTGAACAAGGAGTGTTTCTCCTATTTATAGCTTTCTTTCTCCCAAATCTTTGTTTACTTCACTTGTCAGTCCTTTGTCGCTTAACTTAGGTATAACATTTCCCTCATGATCATAAATATACTTGGAGAGAAACAGTGGCAAGGAAATATAGTCTATAAATTGTTCACTGTGACTTAATCCGCCGTTTCTGGAACTGGACCTCGGTACCTGTCGGAGCTTAGTCTGATCTACACCCCTGAATGACTTCTTCACTCACCATCTAACATAAAACTTTTTGGAGTCTCACCAGCTAAAAGAACGACTAATGGACAGGATTCTTTCACCTGCCAGTCCCCACCAACTTGTAACAGACTTTCCGTCATTCTTCGTCACTCTCATTCTCTTACAGTTTTCAAGCCTCATCTAAACTGGAATCTTTGAGAACAGAGGCTTCACTCCGAACGTTTCATGATCCTGCATAATGTGTATCTTTGTGTATCAATGGGTATTTCAGTTGTAGAAGTGAGCATGTCTATTATAAGTTAATAGGGGTACATGATTGTTGGGGATTAAATTTACTTCTGTACATCATTTCTATAAAGCGCTTTGAGAAAATCGTTTGGAAAATCGTTACATAAATGTTCATTAGTATTAATAATGTAGAAACAAGAACAAGAAATTAACAATATTATTATAATATGTAATATTTGCTTTTTTATCAATCATCAAAAAGACTTCTTCAACAATGAACACTGTTCTTGTCAGTATGTTATTTGTTTATTTTTGTTTTTTGTTGTTACAAAGGTGAGGCCATCGGTTCCAGAGACGACATCTGTACCAAGAAACTCCCCGTTGGTATGGAAGCTGCTTCAGACTTTAATTATTGAACACTGTTCACTTAGTGCCTTAACCTGCTATAACGCAGAGTCTAGTACCTGTGCGACAAAAAACTAGTAACTTGAATGCAACTACCTGACATATAAATATCATTCATCATAGTTGACTGGTCGTTATTACGAGTTACTGACAAAACAAGTACATGTGACCGATATTTGCAACTGTTTTGTGCCGGCTGAACGTGTGTGGTTGTGCTTGTGCAAGTTTGTTGAGATTACAATTTGAGAGATTTGTATGACATTATATAACAATGACAGGTTGAGATCTTCCCCAACTGGACTACTGCCGACCCACACGATGTAGTGCCGGTCAAGCGTGTCTACCTGTACTCAGCCACCCTCACCCTCCACCAGACGCCACCCAATGGCAGCCACATCCGCCTCACGGCCTTCCAGGAGAAGAGGGTGGGTCAGCTGACGTGCTGCCTCCGTGGCCATGGCAGCGACACTGTTACATCACCAGCGCACATCGTTCACTCTCTGGCCAACCCCGACAACATCAACGACCAGCGGGAGGTGTTCGCGGTGGTGTATCAGTGTCACGTGCCTTTTTCACCTCTAGATTTGACCGGGGCCCGCGTCACTGTGACCCCTGACCCTGCCTGTCCAGTGGAGGACAACTACTACATACCAGTGTATACCCCGGAGGTTGTCAAAGGAGGACTAGCCATCTGCGGCAAAGTAGCCTTCGGTAGTTTGCTGGATCCTCTGAAGCTAGTAGAATGGTTTGAAATGCAGAGGCTGCTTGTTGTGGACAAAATCCAAATACTGGACTTTGGAAATCCCGAGAATGTGAGCAGGGTGTTCAAATATTATCAGAATACCGGCTTGTTGTCTATTTTCCCGTATAAACTTCCAGGTTAGTTGTACTTGTGCTCACTTCTATTATGGTACCACTGCTACCACTTCTTATAATAGCACAACATAGTCAACAGCATAATCAAACTGGTATTATATATTTTAAACTAAAGGAATTACAAAACTATACTAAAGAACGTATGTAATCGGTTAACAAATATCACCGGAAACACTTTTTTTGTTACCATCTGACAACTTCAAAGGAGTAAAGAGTGTCAGTAAGACAAAGCAAGAAAACAACAGGCAGGTACAAGTTAGAGATTACAATAAGTAAAACAGTAGTAAAGGAAACAAGAAAAGTGGGAGATTAAATAGACAGTCTGAATATAGAGAATTTGAATAAGGATAGTTCATGTATATAGCACTTTACACCACAATCAAAGACAGGCACAAAGTGCTTTACAAAAAATAATAAAAATAATAACAATAACTTGGAAGAAGCTCAAGGATCTTCAGAAAATAAATTAATTAAAAGGATTTTTTTTACTTTGATACCTCACAAAAGCAACAAGCAATCATTAAAGTCATTAAAGGATTCAGACTAAAAGGTAAAATTTGCCTATAGGCGATTTAGCATAGTAGTCTATGAGAAACATTGCAAACTTAAAATTGTAACATACTATTATATGCTAACATATTTAAAGACTAGACATGCTCAAATAATGAAGACGAGTGTGGTTATATCTATATAAACAGGTCGTCCATGGGGTCGAGGTTTTACTGATGAAACTAGAGTCCTTTACCAGCTGAACCAGGATGAAGATTTTCCTATCCTTGAATGTCGTCTTCGACTGGCTGGCTATGAATATGTCATGGGCATCGACATGGATGAAATCATTTTGCCAAGAAATGAACTTTCGTTAAAACCTTTTTTGCAGGTTTGATGAGTTTTGTTGTTGGTATGATCGATGATTCTTACTTTTGTCTATCCGCAAACTACTTCAATGTCGTAGTATGAAAAATGAACCATGGATAAGTGTAAATTATTGTTTGTATACCTGTTGTTTTTTGAGAAATTACAGTCTTTGCTCTTGTTTATCATGTTACTACTACTTATCTTTATATTTCTTTTTTTCAACTTGGAAAGATAGAGACTTAATGTCTCACCAAAAGGTGTATAATTGCAAACGTTTAAGTGCACGACCAGCTTGATTACATTACAATATGAATGCAATTACTATCCACTTCTATGTAAAGATGTTTTTCATGTTTTCTGTGTTTTTATACTCACAATCTTCAGTTATGACATCCACTGAATAAAATCTGAAGTTGCTACCACTCACTGACTAAATCTCACATCATCATCATTTCCATGCCGACCACCTATCTGTCAAACCTCTATTTCTTTGACAGCAAATATTTGGCGACGACCCAGTCCTAGCAGCCGCGTACTTTTACGTGCAGTTCTTTGTGGAGGAGTTCGGACCGGAGGACAAGGATGCTCCCCTGCACGTGCTCCGCTACCTCAGGAGTACGCCGGCACGCTGGGAGTGCTACAAGTACACGTACATACCCGCCAGAACCAACCAGGGTACAACACATGGTGTTAGTCCCTACCCCGGCTTTGACACGTAGGTAACCATAGAAAGGATTTAAGTCATCCTCTGTTGTACTTATTTCAATAAGAGATGCTTACAATTAATTAATAGTGGAGTAGAGATGTTATGACATAAAATATTATAACAATAATCCAACGATGAAAGGGAAGATCGCGTGAGAAGTCAAAGGTCAGAGGTTAAATTTTGTTATCTTTAAACCTACCACTTTAGAAAATGGATTTCAGAATTTAACTTCATTGACTTATTAAGCAATTACAATACATAAATATAAAATAGTTAAATAATTGCAAAGTGACTTCACACATTCTTAAGTAAACATGCTGCTAACGCCTAAGAAAAACAGCGAAACATGGGCAGCATACTAGGAAGAGTTAAACAAATAATAGGTAGACTGACAGACAGCTGTAACTTGTTTAGCAAGACTCATGTTTATAGTGACAATGAATCCCAGATTCCTGATGGAGGACGCAAAAGTTGATGTTGATTTTGCCCACCTTGATGGGACTTTGTGGACACACGAGTGAAGACAGATTTCATTTTCTCGAACGTAGGATGGCTTCCGAATTATTATCATTAAGTTTAACTTTGGCACCATCCAATCTATGAATTCATTAATACAGGCTTCTATGGTGCTTAATAAATAAATATATGAATAAATAGTGATGCTGATGTAGCAACGCTGATGAGGACGTCGGGCGTACAGATGTTATCTTTGAACAAAGATGTCTTCCAAGTCCTTGTAGCTGTCTCCATTCAATATCAGTTCAAACAGTCTGTCAGTTTGTCATCTCTTGTCTTCAGCATTGTGTATGGATTTTGCAATATTAAGTCCATCGGTTAGGAAATCCGGCTTTTGTCTATGAAAAGGCTGCAATTTTTTTAATGTCTAGTATTATTTTGACTTCTCTTGGTGATGGTATACCAATCGCTACTCCTATTATATACCTATTATTCCCTCCTCTATGGCCTGATCTTCACACAAGGTCCATTTTTTCCTCGCTACTTTATCTCTTTCCTGACGGCACAGTTTAACTCTTATTACTTGGGAATTACAAAATTTACTTTAATTTTACTTTTCCTTCCTTTCTTTAATGCTCTCTTTTGGTCTCAAAAGATCTAGAAGGTCATTCGTTTGGATTGACTGTCCTGGGTTCAACTCTCGTCTTGGGCACGCTGTTCTTTCTCTGCATGTGGCATCTGTTTGCAGGGCTGACTGCCGTAGTATAGCCTTGGCTCGGCATACAACTCCAATTGCTCTACTTTACCACGACCAAATGAACTTACAACTCTGATGACCTTATGTTAATATAAAAATGTGTTCTTTTCAGTTTTTCTCAGAGCATAAACTTGTACTTCTATTAAATCGTAAATACTCAAAAAAAAGCCAATCCATTCGCTAGCTTTAAATCCTAATTAAATGTTATTAAATGCATAATATATTAATAACTATATTTCTTTGCAGGACGGTAATTGAATCAGACAAAGCTGTGATTCACCATTATCGCAAGTGCCCACACGTGTGGCCCACCTGCACTCCCACAACGATCACCGACAGGTCCATCACGAGGTTTCAAACGGACCTTGTTCCTCGGGTGAAAGACGTTCTCAGCAAAATTGGATTCTAGTTCAGAAACGTTCACGATCAGATTTTTTATACTGATGCTGCTTGGCAATCTTCCATATTTATATTGCACTTATAGAGATACATTTACATTTTTTTCTAACTTTACTTGTTCTTTTTTTTCTCACTACTGTACATAAAATTTTCCACGGTGGGGATTGTAAATCTTGACCAGTGACTTGGGAAGCACTGGCAGGAACAGGCGTGCTGTTTCCAAGATTTTTAGTAGATGCTCGCTTTTCAGAATCGGTTCACCATCAAAGGGTGATCAGGAACTGACACTCAAAACTCAAGAAGAGAAAACTTGGTGTTCGAGTTAGAACACGAGACCACTTTTCCGAATTGAGCGCTGGCCAGAGAGGGTTTGTCTCGCGAAGACGTGAAGACTTGGTGCAACGGACCTCGGTGCTGGTTTACACCTGGTCTCATTATAATAGTGTCATTATTTGGGAACGAACACTGTGAAATTTGGATTGCATGTGTGTGTTGATTGTGGATTTTGAATATTTATGGCTGAGTGTGCCAATCACCGTACTATAATTAAAGTTTTTATATTAATACCGAGACCTAAGGAAAAAATGCACTTTTAGTAGATTTCTAACTAAAGTGATTTACTATAATTTTTTGCTTTTTTTTTGTCAAAATTATGTGTCTAGACAGATGGTTATAAAACAATATAATGGTGATCTCATTTGAGATATATACTTTTAATTTTGAAAAGTCAGCGTACAAATGTATCAAAAAGTCTGTGAACTTTATTATAAGTAATATCAGCACCTATTTTTTCAATATGTGTTGCTAGATTCTTACGTCTGATGTACGATTACTTAATTAAGCAAAGTTCATAGTTCATCTGCATACAGATTGCTACATTACTTATTACTTCATTAAAGAATACACGTTGTCGTCACCAGTCAAAACACATCGAAGACTATGTCGGTCTCTCGTGTCGGTCACAGTTGAGTCCTTTCTTTTAATCAAGATGCAAAGGAACCTTCAAAAACTCTTCCACATAGGCGAGGAGCTGGTATGTCTATATCAACTGTCTGAAGATATGCTCCACCCTCTTCTGCCTCTAAACGAGACAGTGAAATAAAGGACAGAAAATACCACAGTAAAAGACATTATTATACCTACATTAGATCGTTCTAGACAAGAGACTTGCATAAGGTCCACAAATCCAAGAGAGAGGTAAGCCACTAGACGACTGTCGTTGTAAAAAGAAACTTTTAAGAAAGAGCAGGTATTCAGAAGCACAAAAATCAGGTCCACAAATTCAAAAGAAAATCCTGTAATGGAAAACAGCTCTACCCCTGGAACACAGCAACAAATTTTGCCTTAACAAAATGCAGAGTGTACCCAAGAGGATGATCACAGATGAACTAAACACTACACATAATAACTTCACTGAAAATAATGACACAACTCGCTTCTCTGGACCAGAGACGACAAGAGAGGCTCCTGATCCAAACTTTTTATGAGACAACTCCCTATGTACACTTAGTAAATGTGATGTTATTGTAATCTTTCTCCGTATCCAGGGGACAACTATGACCTATGTTATATCAGCGACTTACCAGATTTTTCTTAACAACGGGTACTTTAACTGCTCAAACTGTGCTTGATTTTACATGATGATAAAATACAGCACGCTACATCATTTCAAGTAACAAAAAATATATAGAAATGACTGTTTGCCGGCTTTTAGAGCCATTCCGTTAGAAAAATAAATGGAAATGGAAGAAAACTGTTACTGTAATCTAATCAGCTTGCACACTCACAGAAACAACAAAAAACTTACAAATAAAATCTACTAGTCTGCATGCATCAACCCATATAGATGAGCATGCTTTTAAATCCCAACTGCAAATGGCGGAATAATGGAAAAATTAGTTTTGACACAGCTACGCGCTTTTTTACAAGAGCAACGACATTGTTGCCCGAGCTCAATGGCTCCCTTCACCCGACTTTCACCCTCTCACACCCACTCACCCGCTTATTTGCACGTCCACACGCCTACGAACTGATATGATAAACAAATGTCAGCGCCACAGTTACATCACCAGCCCCCATCGTTCACTCTCTGGACGACCCCGAGAAAGTCAACGACGGGCGACAGGTGTTTGCGGTGGTGTATCAGTGTCACGTGCCTTTTTCACCTCTAGAGTTGACCGGGGCACGCGTCACTGTGACCCCTGACCCTGCCTGTCCAGTGGAGGACAACTGCTACATACCAGTGTATACCCCGGAGGTTGTCAAAGGAGGACTAGCCATCTGCGGCAAAATAGCCTTCGGTAGTTTGCTGGATCCTCTGAAGCTAGTGGAATGGTTTGAAATGCAGAGGCTGCTTGGTGTGGACAAAATCCAAATATTGGACTTTGGAAATCCTGAGAATGTGAGCAGGGTGTTCAAATATTATCAGACTCTCGGCTTGCTGTCTTTTTACCCGTATAAACTTCCAGGTTAGTTTTACATGTGCTTAGTCATAAGGCTGATGATTATTTAAGTTGTCCTCCTCCTCCACCTCCTCCTCCGCCTCCTCCTCCTCCTCATCATCATCATCATCATCATTGTCACTCATGTATGAAAAGATAAATGCTATGCTCAAGATATCACACTGAAAAACACTTGAAAATCATCATCTAAAAACCTCATTAGAGTAGGGCGTGTCAGACAGGGAAGGCAAGATATTAAAAATAAAGGTAAAAATTTACACAAAATATTTACAAAATACATACAAACGGTAGCAATGAAAATAAGAAACACGCACTAGCACCAGGAGTCTGAATATATCAAGAATAAAGTAAAAAGAGTGCTCCATACTTCTCAGTCGTAAACAAATATGAAGACAAGGATTTTAAATTGTTATATTTTAAATTGTTATATTTTAAATAAATCTTTTTCATTGCTACGTCTGGTAAAGTAGACGAAGATTACGATTTCTTTTTTTTTAAAACAGGTTTCCCATGGGGTCGAGGTTTTACTGATGAAACTAGAGTCCTTTACCAACTGCCCCAGGATGAAAATTTTGCTCTTTTTGAATGCCGTCTTCGACTGGCTGGCTATGATTATGTCATGGGCATCGACATGGATGAAATCATTTTGCCAAGGAACTCGAAATCACTGAAACCATTGTTCCAGGTTGAAAAATTGTACTTGTCGGTTAGATTTCTATTCTTCTGTCCGTCAACGTTGTCTAGCTTTGGAACATAATCCAATCATGTCATGTGTATGTGCAAATATTCGGTTTGTTGACATTTTGTTTATTTTAGATGTTACAGACATTCCTTTTGTTATCATATTACTACAACTTAGTGTCTTCAGTCTCCACCAATATTGAGTGATTGTACTATCGACCAACCTTCCAGTCGAACTTTTGTCTCTTGTGCAGGAAATACTCAGCCAAAGTTCTGAACTGGCAGCCGCGTACTTTTACGTGCAGTTCTTTGTGGAGGAGTTCGGACCGGAGGACAAGGATGCTCCCCTGCACGTGCTCCGCTACCTCAGGAGTACGCCGGCACGCTGGGAGTGCTATAAGTACACGTATATACCCGCCAGAACCAACCAGGGTACAACACATAGTGTTAGTCCCTACCCCGGCTTTGACACGTAGGTAACCATAGAAAGGATTTAAGTCATCCTCTGTTCTACTTATTTCAATGAGAGATGGTGACAATTAATTAATAGTGGAGTAGAGATGTTATGACATAAAATATTATAACAGTAATCCAACGGTGAAAGGGAAGACTTGATAGTGTCCAAGGATGCTCCATTGCACGCGCTCCGCTACCTCAAGAGTACGCCGGCCACAACCTACCAGGTTACAACACATGAAGTTATTCCTTACACTAATTTATACACGTAAGTAATTATATAAAGAATACAAGTCTGAAAAATTTCGGAATTCTACTGCTTTTATTGTTAGAAAAATAATCTGACTTACCGAATGCTTCTATTTATAGTTCGATATACCAAGTTTTATTGCCGAAAATTGACAAAAAAATTGTGTCATAAAAACATCTTTAAACACCGTGATTTTCCTTTGATAACCTGTAAAGTATCTAAAAATTTTTTGAACCGAACTAAGCAAAGAATTTTCCTGAAGACCAGCATGACGATTTTAGCAAGGCGAGTACAAAACTGTGTTTAAAAACATACGAGAAAGAATAAAATAAAAGGCATTGTATTGTCTGTGGCTCATGTTCTTTCACTTAACCTGCTACCTTCAGTTTTTCTTCGAGCGTTGTTTTCCACCTCTATTAAATCTTTTTTCGAAGCCAAGCCTTTCTCTATCATCATCTGCTGATAACACGTGGTTTTGTGAATAATAAAACTGAAGTAAGCACATTTTTAATGCGAATGATAATATTTCTTTGTAGGACGGTAGTTCCATCGGCAACAGCTGTCCTTCACCATTATCGCAAGTGTCCACACGTGTGGCCCACCTGTACTCCCGTACATATCACCGACAGGTCCATCGCGAGGTTCCAAAGGGTTCTTGTCCCTCGGGTGCGGGACGTTCTCAAGACTTTAAAACTTTAGTGATGTACAGAAATGTGTATGGGCGGATTGTTTACTCTTACCATGTATGGTTTATTATGTGGATACCTTATATAACACGTGCACATGTGTTCTTAAGCTTAGCAAACGACACAGGACCTGCAAATGCTCTCTCCATTTTGTTTTATCTGAGCCAAACATTAAGTGTGTGGTCTGGGAGATGGTTATTAGACAATACAATAATGATATTCCTGGATAGAAATACTACTCAAGCTTTCTTTCAGATGAGTATGGGGATGTCAATAGACATAATTAAAACTGTATTTTATTAATAAATCAGTAGAATATAAAAAGGTCAGAAAGAATTAGAAAATATAATAATTCTTGTAAAACACTTGTTTTTTACTGAATGTTTAAAAGATTTGATGGCAGATATTGAAGAGAAAAAATCTTTCACTGTTTTACTGCACAGTAACTAAAAGTCTGGTGACCACATTAATAGTGTATCACATACATTAACAGGATTTGAAATTTTACAATATGATAATAAAGAACGTATTTATTGTTCACTTTTCCTTTTGTGTGTTTGTTTAATCTTTCTTTCCGTTTGGAACAACAAGGATTGTCCACGGTCACATTTCACACACACAGCATGTAGTTCTAAATGTAATATTTCTATGATTTCAAGCACATTGCTGGATTTTTTATTCTTCTCACTGCGGCAAATGCTGTGTGTGTGTGAACAGCTATTTGACTATTTGTTGTGTACAATAATAACTGCAGTGAGAACCGCCTTTGATGGACATTTGTAGAGACTGCAGGCTTCGTCGTATTCTTGTTTTCCGTCTTCTTCGTCTCCATCTCCGCTCTTGCATGTCTCCATCTACGCCCACCACTACGTCAAGGTCCCCAACTGTCTGCCCGTCCACCCTGAGGCCCTCATCGCCCTGTCAGCAAGTAGACACGTGACCCTGCTGTACCCCGGGTGCGGCCAAGTCTTCCTGTGGAGCGGCGAGGGTGCGAACCTAGGGGCAGGCGCTCACGTGACCAACGGTCTGCTCAGGTTTTGCACCTACAGAAGTCCCATGGGGAAGGTGTGCCTGGACGAGAGGAGTGGGTGGTCAGCGCTGGAGCGTCACGCAGGGTCAGAGGGCAAGTTGCAGTCGGTGGACACCTTGACCGTCCTATAGACTTGCCTCTCGCAGTGCATGCGGGTGTTGTGTCTCCTTTTGTTTTCATTTGTCTCTCTCCTGTGCACAGGGCAGTTATTTTCCTATTTTCTTTCTCTCTCTCCCTTTTATGTGACTGAGCGGTTGAGAGCGTGCACCCGGTGACGTCGGTGACAGTTACACGACATAATTCACTGCAAGTATTTATAGGGGCACATTTTTTTTATAAATGCACAAATAAAAGAGTGCACAATGTTTCAATATATTTATATTTGTAATGGTCTATGTCAGTAGGCTCGATATATCCATTGTGCAGGTTAAGAAAAAGAGTAGAAACCGTCCAGATTTATTAAAGATGAATTTACGTTTCGTTTCTTCTCATCTCCGTTAGGTAGACTTCTGTCCAGAGTGTCTCAAACATTTTATTCTGGCGTTTTGTTTAGTACAAAAGAAACTGTAAGTTCTATGCGATAATTGACAAGTGATCTGAGTGTACCGTCTATAATGACAGCGTCTAAACAATAACAAAAATGTGTTAATTCGTCGTCTTTCCTTGGGCTTTGCCTGGCGTTTCATCCCAGTCTTAAAAAGACTGTTAAAAAGTGTTTGCTTCATGCAAGTTCTAGTCAGAGTTCATGGCATGGCTCGGCAGGTGGCCCCTTGCTTCTATTGACTGATACATGAACCTAAACTTTTAATACACTCTCATTGTCCCTGGGAATTTTTCTTCGCTCGCTGACACCCTACCCCGGAGAGAGGGGCGGGTAGTCCATTCAACAGGTGTTGGGCTCATCACACACTGAGGCTCCCATCAAGTCCCGTTCTCATCACAAACGTTGTTAAATTTTACTGCGATGTGTAAAGATTTCGCTCAGAATTTTTGTACAAAAGAAAATGTGAGTCAACAAATATTTATGAGATTTTAACAGCACACAAACCCGAGAGCGCAGCTCAAGGCGCTGGTAACAGAAAAAAAGTGAGCTTAGGTAGGAGGATGAATCTTTTTAAAGGCAGAGTGGAAAAAGCAATAAACTGTAAGTGTGGAAGGCAAAAAAACCAGTATACTCACAGGATCACAGGGGTTTGGAGTCATAGTGTACTAGTCGCTTAGAGATATGGGTTGGATAGGGTTTGTAGGCGAAATAAAAGTGCACGAGGTCAGTGGTGTGCATCCAGAGTACAAGACATCATCAGTGTTTTGAAGGCGTTGAAGGATGGAAAATGTGACAGAAGCAAGATGACCGAAGCGGGATTTGCCGTAATCCAGAGTATCCATAGTGAGTTTGTGAGACTCAAAGCTGTACTTCAGTTTGTTAGGTTTAAAATTGTAGCAAAAACTGATTATTTACACATTCTCTGTTACAATCTTGATATTTTATTACTCTGTCTTTATCTTTTTTTCTCTCTCTCACACACACAAACACAAAAATGCATAAAAATATTCAAAGATGCACAAAGAAAGAGTTGATTAAAGTTCTTAAGGTGGAAAGATGTAGCATTCAATGGAAACTTAATATTAGTGTATTTTATGCCGATTTGCGCTTGAGACTAAAAGATGTACGTAATATAAACGAATACGAGAGCAAACGGTATGATCATAATATTATTGACAATAGAGAATAGAGAGA
Organism: Pomacea canaliculata; assembly: GCF_003073045.1. NCBI lineage: Eukaryota > Metazoa > Mollusca > Gastropoda > Architaenioglossa > Ampullariidae > Pomacea > Pomacea canaliculata. The sequence goes on along the minus strand of NC_037596.1, from coordinate 17,036,410 downwards.
TAATACTATAACACTAACACACACACACATTCAAGCAAGCATCAAAGTGCGAAGATCAGCCAATAATGATAAACTAAAAAATATCCACATTTGTATATACTTGAATCCGGTGGTGGAATCAGTCAGGAATGTCTACCGTGGACTTGACCCAACATAGGGGTGTACATCCATCAAGGCACTAATTCCTGGTTGCTGTCTGTCTATTCGCAAGTAAAAATCTCTGCCCTCTACTTGCCCTTCCCCATCTCCTTGTTCCCTTGAGTTTTAATATATGTGTTGTGTATTACATTTGTGTGATCTAAGCCCTCAAGGGAAATTGTGTTGAATCCCTCCTCAATTTGCACAACCAGTGTGAGAAGGTGTCTGGCTGTTTGCATATTTTAACAACACAAACTCGCCGCTGTTCACTTGACCGTGGAGGCATCAAAGGTATCAATACATCTCAGAATTCTGTTTCACTTTTTTTAAGATTTGCCGTTTGAAACTCTTTTCTTGATATCAGAAAGTAGCATCAAGCACATTGTTAATCTGATAACATTTCATTTCAAGTCAATGTAAAAATCACGACACCTGTGGGTGGTTTGCCTTCCTCCCTTCTTTCATTGTTGTTTTTATTCTCTCTTTACTTGTTGCTCTCATCTTTACCACGTCACATATCACACCAGCCAGGAATCGAAATACTGTTTAGCTACTTAGCTTTCACTTTAGTGGTTTCGATAACATCCGAGAGTACATATATCCTCTGACTAACAACAGATTTTATTCAGAAATATTTGTCAGCGGACACAAGACCATGTGTACACAGGTATATTGTTATTCACTTACCGCAACTGCTGCTTGAGTATCAATGAGTGCTTCTAGACCAGCAACCTCAAATTGTTCAAGATAAATAAATAAAAGGATGGTAAAGTGGAAGCTGTTTATGGGTAGTAGTGGCGTTCTTTCAAAGCCTCAAAATCTTAACAAGTTTACTAATATCAGTCGTAAACCAGCGTGTTTACTAAACAGAGATATAATGACTGTGAGCGAAGAATATAATCTGAGACGACAATAAAAGACTAAACATAAGGACAAGTTGAAATGTCTGAATGCAGAACAGACGAAAAAAGAAAGTGGAAGAACTGAAGAGGAATGAAGATGACAACAAACATTTTTCACTATAGCAACATCACAAAGTAAAGCTGCTGTGCGAGCAAATTTTATTGTTTCAGAGGAGATTTCTAAATGAGCCTGGACATTAAATGATGGAGAGTTTGTGATGAGCTGCACGATGCAAATATGTGAAGTTTTGTGTCCAATAAAAAGAAAATGTTTGCAAATTTAAGCCTCATCAGAAACATGGTTGCTGATCGACTCCAGTTTCAACATCACAGAAGAAATATTAGACATGAAATTCATGCATGGGACAACGATAGGAAAAGACATTGTTGATGACGTGTCAAAGAATAACTTGGCCTGCGACAAACTTGCTGCACCTACAACAGATGCAGCGATGTGGACAGTTGGAAAGAAAATTGTAATGATGTGAGAGCATATCTCTGTATATATCATGAGTTAATAGCATAATACACCAATAATCGTTGTGTGTCCTTAAGATGGAGTATGTAATAAGCACTGTGACACAAATCGTCAACTTTATCAGAACCAAAGGGTTCAATCACCGCCTGTTTCAATCCCTTTTTCAGCAAATATTCAGTTTGATGTCATGCCTTATCACACACAAGCTTGGGGGCTAAGTCGGGGAAAAGTTCACACTCGAGATTTTTACAGCTGATTGTGAAATGTGTCATGGACATCAAAGGAAAAGATTCTACAGTCTTGCGCGATGAAGAGTAAAAATTTGAGTTGCCTTTTATGTCTTACATAAAAACTCATCTCAACGACTTGATCCTATAGCTCCAGGGACAGGTCAACTTGATGACTAACATGCATAAAGCAGTAAATGCATTTTAAGTAAAGTTGTTCTAATGGGAAACACAAATAAACCAATTCAAAACCTTGCTGTAAAGAAGATAAACAAAACATCTGACAGGTGTCATCTCACTGATGCACACTTGTAGTCCATTCTGGGAATCCCTACAACACAGAAACTTGCTCCAAACATGAATGAATTTGTTGCCAAGAAAAGATGCTAAGATACGACTAATGACAAAGTAAATCGTGCAAAACACTACTAACCTTGGTTTGTAATTACTTTAAATTTGTTTGTTTTAATGTTGGATTTTGTTTAAATGAAGGTCCTTCGTGCCAGCAGCCATCAGCATCCTAAATAAAGACACAAGGACTCGTAGGTCTACTGGCATGCTGCGAAGTTACCTATTTGTGTGTGAGAATGTGTAGGTGCGCGTGTGTGTTAAATTCTGTATGAGTATGTGTGCCTGCCCGTTCTTTTACAAAATTATTGTAATTAAGGAAACTTCGACAAGCTAAGAAACATAATTTTAAACTCATACAAATATTTAAACCAATGACCATTTTAATATAACTAACTTTTTAATCTGTTGTTCTTTATAGATCTTCTTTCATTTCTGCAACCTACTTTCTATCGCGTGAACAAACACTTTCCAGAAAAAAATTCAAATACTTAATAAACATGTCACAATGACCGTGCGGGGGAAACAGATGTCAAGAGGAAATTTAAGTAAAGTGCAAACATTTCTGTCCCTCAGGCATTTCAACGATAAAATCTCAAAAACATGTTTACAACCTCGGTGTCGACTTTCATTCGTCCACGTGTCGTATGAGACCTTGTAGCGGGATGAGGAACCGATAACATATACAAATACTGAGTGTTACAGTTAACGATTGAAAATCTGCCATATTCAACTGTGTATTTTGTATAAAACCTGTAAAACCTTCATTCTGCGTCTGAAAGAAAAACCACACACACAGGATAAAGAGCAAACGGAGAAAAATGTTTATACACCGTGTGGCGTACCACCCCCAGCGTCGCCAGAAGCACACTCGCAAACACTCGCACACACGAACACACACACACACAGAGCTCAATACTTCACAAAGATCAGGAGCATGGGTGCTCAGTGTACAGTCTCTGATGCTGGTTCATGGGGCACAGTACACGGTTCAGAAAACCGCCTCCAGGGACGATACGCTCTGGGGTCACGACCTGTCTCCCAGGGGCTGTAACCAATGGCCAGCGCCCACGACACCCAAACCACGCCCAAGCGCGTGAATGCTTTTCGCGCCTAAACCGTGGACAGGGAAGGGAAGGACTATATGCAGCTAGATTACATGACTTCTCTGGGCAATCAACAGGTTTTAATGAAAGGCTTGACAGAAAATTGATCATATTAGAGAACGAAAAACATTCCAAAGCAAAATGAAAACGATCGCCACACCAAGTTTCGAACACACCTACTTTCAAACATCAGGCCTCAGATGTAACCACTAGACTACAGAGGCGAAGCTCACAAAGCATTGCAATCTAACGTACTTGTAGAAACATCGTCTCGCTTGTGTTGGATGGGCCTTCATTGATTTTAACTTGACCTGTCATCAGTTTAAGGCCTTGAGCTATTTTGCCTGTCGCAAGTTGTAGAATTAGCCCCCAGAACAAGTTTCATATCTTTCAAAGAGTGAAGCGGAGGTTGGCTTAGAAGGGAAGTGTGCAAGGTCGCTGACGTCACGCTTCCGAAGGCTTCCGAAGCTGCTTCACTGTTCAAGAAAAAAAGATACGCACCCAGGACCCGGTTGCACTGCTCTGGACTAGGCTCGCGACTAGCCATGCACGTCCGAACTAGTAACTACGGACTAAGGGTTTTACAAAAAACCTTCACAGGTTTCGACAACGAAACGAATATATTTACAGGGGAGATCACTCACTTTTATCGAAAATGGCTGACCCAAAACGTGCAAGAAAGCCAAATTGGTCTAGATCGGAAATCTGTTCTCTGATAGAGGCAGTATCTGCTAGTCAGTCGCTGCTGCTGTCGAAATTTAGGTCGGCAGACTGCAACAAGAGAAGACAAGAGGCTTGGAGAGATGTTGTGAGGACGGTTTGTGCTCAATCGTCCTCGGAGCGATTGATGGATGAGGTGAATAAACTGTTTTAATTATTTTCTTTTAGGCCTATAAATAACCGCAGAAGTAAAAGATAGCAGTTATTTGGTTAGGTGCAATTAATCTGGAAAATAAAGTATCACTCTGGCTGACACTGATCATTGTTGATTACAATGTTATTTTCAGGTAAAAAAGAAATGGAAAGACCTCGTGTCACAGGCGAAGAAAGATGCACACAATAAGAAATATCCCGGCACAGGCGGAGGTCCACAACCCCAAGTCTCAGAATGGACTGACACAATTCAAAATGTATTGGATTGAACAATACAATTTTCGGCGGCATTGAGCATGGGGGGGGGGGAGTGGAAATACCTCTCTTTTCTCAGATGGAGGCAAGTGAAAATTTCTCTCTCTGTTATCACTTGTTACTAAAAAATATTTAAACGCTTTGTTAAAACTACCATACTTTTTTGTCTGTGTATTAACAAACTTGTCAGTTATAAGTCTTTAATGTGCATTATAGATGATATGTCATTATTAGTCAGGGTTCATTTATTGGTCGGCACATAGTCTGCAACATGTCTGTTAGGCTGCTTGGTACCAAATTTCTAACATGTTGAAACATTCATATCTTAAGAAAAATAGGAAAAAAACATAAAAAGTCCAAGAATCCTAAATCCCGAGGTGTTTGGAATAAAAAGACTCTTTCAGCACCAGCTGGGGACATTTTTTGAGGGTAATGGGTGGAAGTCATTCTTTCTTCAAAAAAGCTACAAGCAGGAAATATTTGGTGCTTAAAGAGAGTGCGTTTCTCAATGCAGTTAATTTGTAATTTAAAGTTTATACTAGTTTGTATGAATGGCAGTACTTTCGAAAGTGGCAAAACAAAGCCAGTCCAAATTTTGGGCAGTTGGCTTGTTTCAGCTATGTTTTGGAGAAAAAAATTGGTGAGGAAAAGTAGTTATAAAAGATCTTTTGCTTTATTTTCATGTTGTCTTTATTTTCACTCAAATTCCATTAGTAATTTAGTTCTACTTGCTGTTTCAGGTAGTAACAATTGAACAAGACTGCAGTGCCTCTGTGGTTTGGGGGGAACCGAACAATGCACAGTGTAAGTAGCTTATGTTATAGTTCCCATCACTCATGAATAATAGATATGTGTTGTACAACAAGCTGACATTAACGTACATTTCTCAGGAATTGATTTACAAATAAAACACAAACAAAAGGCCATGCATTTATTAAGAAAAGACTTAAACATAAAATTTTCCTAAGTCATCAAAGAATTTTTCTTGTCACAAATTTACCAGTAATGACAATGAAAAATGATTTCTATGCTTTTCATTTGATATATAGGCTCAATTCCAGCTGTTGAAGCCCAGCATGTGCAGCCACCCCAAAATTCGATTGATTCTTCTGATGAGGAAATTACCAACTGCAGCACACCAGTATCGAGGTCTATATCGAGAAAAAGGCATCCCAAGCAGACATTTGATGATTTGGTTTTAGTGGACATAGATAGACAAAAAACTGAAAAAGAAAAATTTTGTTTAGAAATAGAAATATTAAAAGCAAAGAAAGTGAAAATAGAGGAAGACCGACAAGAAAGAGCCAAACGTTTGGAAGTCCTAGATGTGATAAAAAAGGCCTTCCTCATAAAAACAGAGGTCCTCCTCATGAAAAAAGAAATGCTGAAAAAGTAGTTCAAAGACATGTGATATGTGTGTATGTATATAAAATCTTTTTTTTCTTGTTCTTATAATTAAAAGTGAGTTTTACTGTAGACTAGGTGTTGGTTCTCATTCTTGTCAACTGCAAAGCAAGCATGTCAGGGATGTACTGTTACTGCTGTCTCTCTCCCACCTATTGAAATGAGGTCGAGTCTATTCAAAAACAGTTCAAATGTTCTTTCTCTTTGTTTTACTCAGGTGATAATGAAAACACATAATTATAACTCATGTAATATGTTTTACTGCTGTATTGAGCTTACAAAAATGATAACATAAAGTGTCTTTCATTATGCAATCTTGCGAAGTACATATGCGAACTTATCCGTTTCCCACCATTTTTGGGGTGTCTTGTTTCTTTTTTATAGGAATAACTTGTTAGTCATTTACCCAACCCCTGTAACCCTACAGTATATAAGTGTTTACACCAAAAACTACAGTATATACTTGCTGAGCTACACTGCTATTTAAAACTAAGACAAAACTATTGCTCTCTTCAAAAAAAAAAGTTCTTTCATCACACACACATCAATTTGCCAGTTTATACTCTCTTCATCTTAGGGCAAGCAGTGTGGAACTGCTGATAGGGACACTCCACTTTCCCAAAGAATCAGACAGTTTCCATCCATTGGTCCATAGTGAAATGCTTGTAGAAGTAAGAGGCCTTCTGTGATGCAACATTGTGAATTCAGGGTCAGCAAACACTTTATTGATAATAACAAGTGAGAGACCATACAACTAAATCACAATATGATTTTTCCATAAGGAAATGTGAATTGTACCTGGGTAAAATAACTGTCATGCTTAGTTTAAAGCTTCCACTGTTAACAATGCACAATTTTTTTTTTACTACTAACAAGGCTGGCTGGTCTACAACAGGTATATGACAAACACTGTGTATGTTTAAGGCTGTTCTTTTTCCAGTGCCCATCTTAAACCACAAGGAGGATTTGTGTTGGACATGAGTTTTCTCATCTAACAGCTTTGCTTGATTGGATATGAAAGAAACATCAATATTTCTACAATGATCATGAATAAAATCTTCACCCTGATTAACTAATGACTGATCAAATAACTATAGTAGTTCTGACAAACCTAAAGTTAATGCTTTTAGTTTGAAATTATGTGAATATTTGGTACCGAGCTAAATTACATAGCTAGATCGTTGATGATGCAATTTAGAAAAAAACCACTAATCCTATTCTTGCTTTGTCGGAGAGTTCACTGCACCTGAACAAGGTGGCTGCTGCAAACTCTCATGTCACATGCCGTGGCCAAACTGGACAAATCCATAATTTGCAATAATAATCCATGGTTCCAGTGAAATAGTTGGATGTACAGAAGTATTACATTAAGTGCTAGTGCTCACACATCTGTCCATATTTGTCCCACGAGTCTCAAAGTGCAGAAAGATTGTTTTGTTTGAACACTACTGGGATAGTACTCTGGGATCATTATCTTCCCACACCTGTCTAATCTCTAACAGTTTTGTGTTAATCATAACTTTGAAAATCTGCATAAAAATAAATTTTACTTTGCCATCAAATATGTAAGCTCTAACCGAAGGAACTGTGAACAAGGGAATCTCGCTCTGCTCTAGCACTTAAGGCCGGTTGACCTCCATAAAGCTCTGCATCATGATTATCATCATGCTCATCATCCTCAGGGTCTGGAAGCTTGTAATACACAGCCATGTTGTGCAGTACTATACATGCCATGATGATGACCACAGCTCTCTCTGGACTGTACCTACAGATAGGCAAAAATAAACCAGCTGTTATATGTTTTGTATATTTATAAGATTGACATGGACATACAACAACTGAGTTGGCTCTTAGCACATGGCAGCCACCAATATTCAAAACTGAGCAGCATGCATGAGAAAAAACTTACATGTAAGTAAAGAAATGTATAAGTTACATATTTCTTCAGGGGAAAGGTGAGCATGTATTATACATGCTAAAGTGTTAGGGAAGAGACACACTGGTATGCAAAATATATCCATACATGCAAAAATGTCCATTACTTTCTGCTCTTTGTTATTTGTCTAAAATATAATTGATGTATCAATTTAGTAACTTGTTAGAGCCTAACTTGAGATAACAGAAAACTTAAGGCGATTGTCATAGTTTTCTTTCCCTTCAAGTAAATACAACATTCAAATATAATGTAAAAACATTGCTTCTAAAACCTCACTCCAATATAATTTAGCATGACATACCTTAATGTTTCTTTGAGGCAAATCTTCTTTTAAGCACACCGTTACAGCGTTCAATGGTTTGCCGAGTTGAAGACAAGCTTTGGTTATACCTCTCCCGTGCAGCATCATTGTTGGTGTTGAGAAATGGAGTCATCAGCCATTCTCTCAGAGGGTAGGCACTATCACCTAATATATATCCGGTTATTGGTCGGGGATGTGCTTCAAAATCTCGGTAGAACTTTGATTCAGTCAAAATCCTGGCGTCATGGGTACTTCCAGGATATTTAACAACACAGTTAATAATATTTAAGTCACTATCACACACTAGCTGTACATTAATTGAGTAATAACCTTTTCTATTTATAAATTCGTTTTCGTGCTCAGATGGTCCCTGTATTTTTATATGAGTGCCATCTACGCACCCAAACACGTTAGGAAAGCCAGCGATTGCGTAAAATTTTGTTTTTTGTTTGTCTGCATCTCTCTGCTCGGCAATTTTACCCATCTATTTAGTCCAGGGATGCACAACCTACGGCCCGCGGGCCATATCCGGCCCGCGACGCGGTACCATCCGGCCCGCGAAACTTCTGCCCACAGTGCAGGAAATCGGCATGTTAGTAATAAAAGAAGACCTTAAAAACGAAAAAAAAAAAGAAGAAGAAGTATTTATCCCCACGTAGGGGCGTCTCTCAATCTTTTTTTTTCGATGGACGAACATTTCGATTCAGTGCTCCGACTTGGTGTCTCTACGATGAGGCCGGACATTCAGAAGTTGGTTTCGGGTAAACAACTTCAAATATCCCACTAATTACTACATAATTAATGGTAATTACAACTTGTTTCTAATAAAAATGGTATCTGCTCTATTTTTTTTTCTTTTTGTATTTTTGCGGTGAAGTGGCCCGCGACACGGCTGTCCGAAATGGATATGGCCCGCAGGCCGAAAAAGGTTGGGCATCACTGATTTAGTCGATTTCGAAAAGCCTTCGAAACGCGGTGAACTGTTCGTGACACTGTGGACTTATGGGTGTTAACCGTATCTCCTGCAACTATTTGAAAACATCCCGATGCATAAAATGGCAAGGCTAAAAGCACTTGCATTTCAGGAGAGAGGCTGCCATGCTGACGAAAATGATGATAAAGTTCCATCTCTAAGATCATCAATAATTTCAAACAATTGATGGCGTCTGAATCGAAACCTTTCAAACAATTCAAAATCATCGAAAACATCGAGAGGGTTGGTCTTGTCTCTGAAGATTCGATTTCGCTGTAAAATTTCCCGTAATTCACGATAGCGATACACAAGTCTAAGAGCCATTTTGAAAAGGGATATAACTTTCATCTACCGAAAACAAGTTTCACATTGTCGTCCTATGCTTCTTATCCAAAATTTATAAACGAAAACCGAGTTGCTGTGGACGCTCGTAAGTTAGTCACTTGCTAGTCGTCAGCTACGCCAACCCCCTGGTTGGACTAAAGTTACGCCCGAGCTGCGGACTAAAATTCGCCTAGTCGGGAGCAGTGCAACGGTCGTAAATTTAGTCGGGTACTATACCCCTGCTACGTCCCGACTAAGGCCTTGCGCCCGAGCAATGCAACCGGGTCCAGACTTCACCCCCATAGCTACAGCAAGCAGCAGACTCAGCACTCAAGCCGACGTCGCGTGACGTAGCAAGAGCGTGACGTCAGGCGCTGCTACAGTCAGCGGGAGAAAGAAATGACGTTTCCCCGCGAATCGGATAAAAATAGCCTGAAAAAAAACGTCATGCGTCGTCTGCTGCAAACACTGAGAGAAAGGCAGACCTAGAACAAAGTATGACACGCGACACACCGACCGCCATTGAGTTCTAGAAGCTTTAACATTTCATACCTGCGGCTGTCTTTTCTGTCTTTACCAATCTCCGTTTCTATCAGCTCCTTTGCTTCAAAGGTAAACATCCTTTTCTAAACTGCTTCTTAACCGATTTTTGTTCAGATTATTTTTTTTTACTCTGACATACTCAGCAAATGAAGAAAGATGTGGACTGTGCTGGAACAGGAGACTTCTCGCCACAACACGTTCTCCTGAGTCTTTTCAGCATATTGGTTGATTTACTTGTCTGCACGTCGACTATTTTCCTGAGATAGATAAGTCTGTAGTTTATATTTTTGTTGTTGTTGTCTACTATAGTCTATATTTTATTAACATAATTAAACACTCTCTTCATTTAACATCAAATCGAACTTGATTGTCTATCTCCCTGATCACCAGCTTGAGGTGAGGGTGGCGATTGCTCTTTCAGGTTGAGGATCAAATAACAAAAAGCTTTTTATATTTATATTCACAGATTACTCGTTAGTGCTGGATTTAATGACACGTTTGAAAGATTCTTTTCGTGTTATTAATATAACACTTTTTAAAAATATTAATAAAATATAAAAACCAAGGTTAGTATACTCAAGTATTAAAGTGTAATGAAATAAATAAAAATTATTAATTCACTTATGATCGGATGGAGTGTTTGAGTTGTGCTCCACAACTCGCGACAAGATAAAGCTTTTACTTTCACATGTCTGCTTGTAGATAAACCCACTCACATCAAGGAAGGATTGATTCAGACAGCAAAGTTTTTTTGTGATTTCAGTTGATATTGCAGTGAGACGCATCATACACTGAACCATGCGAGTCAAGTGTAGCAAGCAACTGATTGTCTTGCCTGTCACTACAGTGGTCATGACTGTCTTCATGTACTTCATCTTTCTATTTAATTCTTTCCATGATTTGAAAGTTCCAAAGGCAAGTATATCAAAAGGAGGATTACTCTCTTTTATCCCTTTCTTTCTTCTAAATCTTTGCTAGTCCATTTGGCTTCATAAGAGTCAATCCGATATTATTTTTTTGGTATAATATATTCTATACAAAAAAATATGACAATGAAATACACTGTCTCTTCTTTCAAAAAACATTAGCATTTTCTGCACTCATTTGCTACTGCCTTTGATTGATGCTAGTTATTTATCTGATACATCGTCTCACGTAACACATGCCAGTGTCTTCTTTTCCAGCATATTCAAAAGAACTTTGAATATAAATTAAATCCCCATAGAGTTTGTTATGTTGTATTAACTGTATTTTACCCATCAGTGTAAATATAATTTTAATGAATGGTGCTTCGTTCCTTCTTAAAACTACCCCAACAAGGTCATTAGTTCAGTCTATTACTATTTGAAATGTGAGTGTATGTCTAGATATATTTCAGAATGATATCCCTCTTTAGTTTTTATAAGTGTTTCCTTTCTTATGTAGGATTTGTATTATATTTCTTCTGACCCTGAGTCTGGATATTTTCCTTTGTTATACAAGTAATTAAAGTATGTAGTAGGAAAAGGTAGAATATGCTACATAAATATTTTTATGATTCACTCATAAGACCATCTTGTTCAGAGGCTTTATTGGATTTTATAGATTCTGATCTCTTTATTCCTTCTAAGACTATTCATGATGTTATCTCCAATATGTGGATCATTTGGTCTTTCAAGCTTAGGTAGTCAATTTAGATGTGAAGTCCTTCTCCAACTTGGTTCTGGATCAGGCATTCTCATACGGTCAATCAGTGAATATATTTTAGAAATTATAGAAATATTCTTACCTTTCCTTTTGAAAAAATTGATTATATGTTGAAAGTATCTTGAGCAGGGATTTAATATTTTATGTAAACCATACGGCTGTGTGTATTTAAGATTATTACCCACATCTTTGATAATTTTTCTTTTTAACTTAAAGGGGGTGGACCTCAAAGTCAAGTGTAGATGATTATCAAATTAAAGTTGATTATCAATGACCCTATTGTCTAGTTAGCGACCCACATCTTATAATCAAGCTACTGAGACTATATAATTGAATTTCTAAATGGTGCTCAGGATTATACTTATTCAACAATTTTTTAAGGTTTTTTCAGTTTGCAGTGTAAGCGTGGATGGGTTTTAACAGCAGCATCAGTCTAATAAGTAAATGAAGAAATAAAGATATTTGGACAGTGTTTGCAATGGTTACTACTTGAAGGCACTGCCAAAAAAAAAAAACCATGAATTATAATATTAAAAGGTGCAAAATTGTATTAGTCTTCTCTGGTATGAAAGTGAAGTTGAGATATTGCATTTATGCTACTCATGTCAGTCATGTTCTGTACTTTTTTCGTGACAAAGATGGAGCCAACGACTCGCAGGACCAAGCCTTTAGCACAGGAGGCCACGATGGTATGGGAATGTCTATTTACCTTATTGCCTGACAACTACTCACTTGGTTCACACAGTTCTTATTATGCGATGTTTAGTCCATATGTGCATAAAGATTAGTCACCGCTTTATAAAACTTATGATACGTTATATGAGGGCAGAAGACAGGTCGGAAGACTATTTCCTGCCGCCTGAAGAATTTAAATTATTTATACAACAATGACAGTTTGAGCTCTTCCACTGTTGATTAAAACTCCTGACTCATTTTTGAAGACAAATGTTTTAGAGGTGTAAACCCTGTAACAATGACAGGTTGAGATCTTCCCTGACTGGACTACTGACGACCCACACGACGCGGTTCCGGTCAAGCGTGTCTACCTGTACTCAGCCACCCTCACCATCCACCACACGCCACCCAATGGCAGCCACATCCGCCTCACAGCCTTCCAGGAGAAGAGGGTGGGTCAGCTGACGTGCTGCCTCCGTCGCCATGGCAGCGCCACTGTTACGGCACCAGCCCCCATCATTCACTCTCTGGACGACCCCGACAACGTCAACGACACGAAGAAGGTGTTCGCGGTGGTGTATCAGTGTCACGTGCCTTTTTCACCTCTAGAGTTGACCGGGGCATGCGTCACTGTGACCCCTGACCCTGCCTGTCCAGTGGAGGACAACTACTACATACCAGTGTATACCCCGGAGGTTGTGAAAGGAGGACTAGCCATCTGCGGCAAAGTAGCCTTCGGTAGTTTGCTGGATCCTCTGAAGCTAGTGGAATGGTTTGAAATGCAGAGGCTGCTTGGTGTGGACAAAATCCAAATACTGGACTTTGGAAATCCCGAGAATGTGAGCAGGGTGTTCGAATATTATCAGAATACCGGCTTGCTGTCTTTTTTCCCGTATAAACTTCCAGGTTTGTTAAACTCTTGCAAAATTATTATTTTTATATTATTGCTACTGTTATTCTATTCCAGCTACTGCTTTTCAATATCATCGACCCCATAGTCGTCGTCACGATGTACGTATCACGTTTAATAACCTTTGAGTGGGAAATTCATAGCAAGTAACAAGCATGGAAAAGATGGCAAAAGAAATTCAGCATCCGATCACTGCATAATTTCAGGACGATTCAAACAAACAAACGGATGATAAAAGGAATGTGAAAAAAAAAATTATAAGAGTAACAGCAGTGAAAAACAGTTTGCCACCTGAGCACATACCTACGTATATGAAATGTCTAAATGGAAACATATGTTTTACACTTACAATGAATCCTAAGTAAATGTTAAATGGTAAAAATAATATCCATAATAAAAATTGTAAGTAAATCCATCACCCAGGAGAGGGAAAAAAGTCTAGTGTGTGTGCACGAACTGAAGTCAGAGAAAGAAATCAGGCAAGGAGACAAAGAATATTATATGAAAAATAAAATAATTATTTATGTTGAAAGTATATTTAATTATGAACATATTTATTAACAGGTCGTCCATGGGGTCGAGGTTTTACTGATGAAACAAGAGTTCTTGACCAACTGCCCCAGGATGAAAATTTCCCTTTTCTCGAATGCCGTCTTCGATTGGCTGGCTATGATTATGTCATGAGCATCGACATGGATGAAATCATTTTACCAAGGAAGATGAAACTGTTGAAACCCTTCTTTCAGGTTTGAATAGTTGTACTATATTTTATAAAGTAGAAAACTATAGTTAAATTCCCGAATTTCTCCTCCCTTCCTTTCACTGATTACATCCTCAGTAGCATTGTCACTTTTTACCCCATATCGTTACAGTCACCACAAGTATTGAATCATTACAATGCCTTTAACCATTCAATCATTACAGACCTCATTATAGTTAGTCAAATTTGCGCAGGACATATTTAGCAGAGATCCACAGTTAGCGGGGGCGTACTTCCAAGTGCAGTTCTTTGTGGAGGAGTTTGGACCGGTGGACAAGGATGCTCCACTGCACGTGCTCCGTTACCTCAAGAGCACGCCGGCACTCTGGGAGTGCCAGAAGTACACGTACATACCCGCCAGAACCAACCATGTTTCGACACATGAGTTTGAGCCGTACCCTGGGTATTCACAGTAAGTAACCAATAGTATGTAATGTCATTCCATGTTGTACTTCTTTCGACAAAGCATGATGACATAAATTGTAATGATTTCTATATTAGTGATAACAAAGTCGTTCTGGTTTAAAATAATAATTAAAATCCGCCTTACTGTTTTCACAGTGCACACACGACTACCCCTATTAGAAGCATTATCTTTTAAATCTCAACAGGTTTGCGAAAAAAATACCTTACAACTATGTATTATGTGTATGCAATGTGTTATAGTGAAACAAAACGATGCGACTCTTCCGTTTTTCTGAATTTTTTTGCATGCATTTCTGCTAAAACGGTTGAATGTAAAACCAAACCGTTCTTTGGTTTTTATTTCTGATAATGACTATTTCTGGTAATTCTGTAAGTAAAGGAAGTATATTGTATTTACAGTTTTAATACTGCCTTGCAGGTCAGAAGTTGATTCAGAAGAAGCAGTAATCCATCACTATAGGAAGTGTTCACACAAATGGCATCATTGCCCTCCTCCTGATCACATCACAGACAGGTCCATCACGAGGTTCCAAACGGACCTTGTTCCTCGGGTGAAGGACGTTCTCAGCAAACTAAGACTCTAAAACAGAGATATGACTCCTTCTACTCAGTTGGTATGTTTATATTTGCAAGCTACATTGTATTCCTAGAAAACAATGTCAATATTTCTTCTACTTTCTGTTATTCTAGTTTTATAACTGTTGGACATTGTATAGCACGTTGTTACTTGATTGACCTTTCCTAGAAGAAAATGAACCTTAGGTCTGTGCATGTGCTGAATTAATTCAAAACATACTAAGATCGGATTTAGAGGTTGAAGTAATTACTAGGATGAGCCGTTCTTGATGTTTACAAATTTAGCACGCTAACCACATCATGTTCTTTCTTCAATCGGCATGATTGAATACAGATGTGTATGGGCGCATTGTTTCTTCTTTCGATGTAAATGTTTTGTTGTGTTCACATTTTCAAGCTTTGCTTTTCGTATTTATTTATTTTACATTAACAAGCAAGTAAAATCCCAGCGTTAGGGTTTAGCTGCTTTTACAATCGTTGTAAAAGGATTTCGTTTGTCTTTTAATTTAGTTCATTTAATATACTAATAACGGAAAGATACAGCTGCTACCAACAGTGATGCGAAAATATTATTTTCGAGGCAATACTCCACCTTCTCCACAAAGGCGAGACAACTCCTTATGAAATAGCGAACCATAACCCTGTTATGCCAGCTAACAGTTGTAGTACTGCTGCTGTCCTTGTTTATAATTAGAGTTTGTCACTTAAAGGGCAAGACAAATAAAACAGTTGGCTTAAATGATTGACATTGACTTAAACTGAATAATATTAACATCCTGAGACTGGGAGTCTGTCTTGAGGAGACGTAAGGAAGTTGTTTGATGGACTTATGTATGTCTAAAGTATTGAAAGTTTACACCAGCGCGAGGTTAGATTTATAGTAGTGATGTTGTAAAAGGAGAAGTGTGAACTGTGAACTTTCAACATTGAATTGTGAACTTTGAACATTATGTCAGGCGAGCGACATTGAAGAGAAAGGAGGTTTAAAATTACATTCAGACCTAGATGTAAACTATTTCTGGATATATGTACTGTTTTATTGTATCTTCACTTTAAATCACATTCTTTTGTTTCATAATATATATTACTGATTTGGTGAAAGGACGTGTAGTGAGTGTTGTTATTAGGTCTGGTCGAATACTGGTCAAAAGAATTATCAATTGCGAGACAGATCAACCTTTACAACTGGCCAGCAGACACAACCTTTAGAGTATTTATAATTAATATATATATTATAATTAATATAATGTATTTATGGCAATGCCGCCCTATATAGGTGTGCTCACCCACCTTATAAAGGTGTGCTCGCTCGTGGCACTGATTGAGACCTGCTAATCACAAAAAAACAAGTTCAATTTGATAGCACTTTATAAATTGGAAACAACATTACAGTAAATTCTCAAATGAAAAATAATTTTAGAAGGAAATCTCAGGAATGTCTTAATGCCCTACGTGTGATTCCCCAAAGGTTAGATTTGTAGCACCGAGATGTTGCTCGGCAATCGTTTTTAAAAGGATTTAGCGTAGTTGTATTTAAGCAAAAAAAAAAAAAAAAAATGATAAATCCATGCACATAGAAAAACAACAAAAGCATCACAGCAGCAGACACAAATAATAAAATACCTCATATAAAACAACAGTAAACAAGTAAAAAAAAAGCCCGGATAGACGCCAGTTTACCTCAAGAAAGAGAAAACACAAATTGAGCCAGTCAAGGACGACAACTTGGTAGTTTTGATGTAATGTAGCGCGCTAGCCTCCCTTTGATCGATATTACACAGAACAGTGATGTTCACCTGATACATGTTGGTTTGTTTTGCTCTTTGTCTCTTTCCATGCGTCTCTCTCTCATTGCCTTTCTCCTTTCAAGTCCTATTTACTAGATCTTTCCGTCCATTACTTCTTTTCACTTTTACCTTTGGTTTTCTTTACCACCTACCCTGAATTACTTTTTAATGATTTCTGCAGTTGTCTTTTATTTTTATTATCGCTTTGTGTATGTGTGTGTCTTGCTTCTCGATCTATTTTTTTTTTTGATCGGAAATCTTCATCTATACATCTTTATACTGACGGAAAAAGTAGTGATAGATGACATGGAAGAGTGAACAGGATACCAGACTTGTAAAGATTTGTCATATCTAGGGATTACTTTCAGTCAGTGTGACAGGGGCGCAGTTTGCCACTCACCTACCCACAGATACACAGTATTTACTTGTGTGAGGCTACCTCTCCGCTACCTCCATCCTCCCAAATATATAAATACAACAACTTCATATGTGCGTAACACCACTGAATACATTTCCTATTTCAGCGCGTATTAGGGCATTTCTATTTTTCTTTGCTAGCTCTTCGCTAGTAAAGATTTTCCGTTCATTCCCCACCTGACCCACATGTCACAGACTCGTAAACAAGATTCACATCCTGTTTACAAGGCTTTTCTACTCAGCTTATCGCGAGGTCGGAAATAAAAGCTGAAGCAAGGAATTCTTAAAACTGTTTGTGTCAGTGGGATACAACGCCCTTCTGTTTTTGAAATACAGAAGCACGATAATGTACAGAAAAGGATAAAAAAATCTCAGATATAGCGATGTACATTCATACGTTTTCATTGTCTAGGTCTATCTCGGGTTGTTGGAACTAAATGTTAATGTTGTGTATCTGGGGACAATCCTTTTTTTTTTACAAGGTAACTTCTTTATGTCGGAAAGTTTTTAAATCTCCAGAATGGAGTGAGGCTGTTTATCTCTATCTCTCTATATATATATATACTACTTTGTACTCAGCACAATTCAATGAATTTTTCAAAGATGTTTTAATGGTTCGTTTGCTTTTAGTCGGAAGATGCTTACACCTAAAGTCTATTTCGCAGTATTGCGGAGAGTGATCAGGGGTGGGGAGGCATTTAGAGTACCCCCACAGTCAGCCCTACGAACAGGTGTCACAGAGAAAAGTTCTGAACAAAGGTCTTTTCGCTGAAGACGTGAGAAACGAACCACCACATTTATGTGCGTCCCGAAAATAAAGTGTTGACCCTACGAGATCTTTAAAAGAGAAAAGAGGTGAGGTACAGGTAGGTCAATATGTCTCAACAGGACGTAAACAAACGTTTTATTTATGTTTTAGTAGAGTGTGTCGCTCGCTGTTATTCGGCCTCCACTGACGCAGCAGACAGGTGTCGCGTCTTCTCATGGCGTCCACAGGCAAGCTCACGGCTTGTACCCTGGTGCTCCTGGCAACAGGTAACATTTCTCACTAAGTTTTAACGGAATAGCTTAACTAGCTTCCTCCACAAAATCAGAATTTTTAAATCGATTTATTATCAGACTTAATCTACAAGTCAATGCTCTACTTCATTAAAGTTCGCCAATTAATTATCTGAGTCGTGAATAATCGACAAGATATTTTCTTGAGAATGTTAATTTATTCATTAAATGAGTATATATATAATGAATTGCACTATATTATTACAAATGCCCCATTGTCAAGTAGTTTTTAGCATCAGCTTGTAAAGTACTAGAGTCCAGCAAACGGACAGACAGAGGCAGAAGAATGACTTGACAAAAAATTAAGTTACTCATTGTCATTGTCCGTGTCACAACAAGAGTGAATTTTTCCTACCCTACCTTTAAAACTTTCGTACACCTGTTTACGCTAATTACAATAGTTAAGCTTAATGTTTTACACTAATGGCCACCTATCCCTGCAAATCATGAATGGTAACTAGGTACACTATGAATGTACGCTGGAATGTTAGTATGTTTTTCACAACATTAGCCCCGAAACACTTAATGCTTGGCTGATCTCGTTACGGAAGTGAGTGGCGAGGAGTAGAAGGGCAGGGGGCTGTGTGTCGCCATCCCTTCTCTGTTTTTTTTTTCTCCGTTACGTCCTCTCCTCCCTCTGCTACCTCCCCTCTTTTCTGATGCCGCCAAGTAAACAATTCACAAACTTCAGTTCTTGTAACTAGATATTTGGCTTGTAATTAAATACGAGTTGTCGTTTATGTTGTTGTTTTGTTGTTGTTGTTGTTGTTGTTGTTGTTGTTGTTGTTGTTGTTGTTCAAATACCGTTCTTATGTATTGTTAAAATCTTAAGGTACGTGTAAGTGGAGATTTCAGACACTTTATTCTAATTACAGTAAAATGGAATGTACCACAGACATATCTATCATGCTATAAGAACAGATGTTTTATCACTGCCGATTTATTAAAAGAAATACATCGGCAGTGATAAAACATCAACATTTTATTAAAATATCGTATTTTCTTGTCCACTTCTTAGATCGTTTTTGTTCCTATGACTTATATACTTTTGTATAGGGTCAGTCAAGTTATAACAGAAACTACATCAACACTTCTACAGCAAAATATTTCATTTTTGTTTGAAGTAATACCTCTATCACTTTGTCATCGCAAAAAAATGTAGCGGGCAGTTTTACCTGTCTAAGCACAGATGTGGGCTACAATTCAACATGATAATTTTTTATGAAACGTCACATTTACACGTTGCATCCACCTTCCTAATAAATTGAACTAAATATTTGATTTATCCTATCTATATTTTTTATTTATTAAAATTAATTTCAGTTGGTTTGACGAAAGGGTTATGCACCAAAGAGGAGCTGGACACACTAGTGGATTGTTTTCGGTATTATATTCCTGGTTTGGTGTCAGCACTTGGTAAATTCTGGATTTGTGATCGGTCTCTCATCAATGCCAACTTGTGCAGGTCAGCCTCATGTCTTTGCTTATAATCTCAAGCATGTGTGTGTGTATAAATTGTAAGTGATAATAATTATTAGGATGTGTGTTTGTGACGGGTCTGCATTTTTGTTATGTAAGATTGCAGGTGTGCATTCAGATACTCGTGTATTTATGTTTTATAAAAACAATGTATATCTTACTTTTCTGTTATTTTCTGTTCTTGTTTTATTTGCAGTTACTACGCATCCATAGTCGAGTGCACCAACAACGCCAATGTCTCCAGCATCACCTGCAGACCTTTGGGATTGACCAGATTGATGCTCTTCGGGGTACAGTGTCTATCACTCAGTGTATCATTATATACTTTATTCCTTCTGACAGTTAGAACAAAACTCACCTCTTTTAAAAGCAACTGTTAATGTGATAATTATTTGAATAAAATAACAGTTTTTTGTGATAGTTTGTAGATAAAATACAGAAAATTACAACTAAATTTCTATGTTATGTTCCAGTATGGTTTGGTTTATTTAATATTCTGTTATCTTATGCTGGGGTTGGCGTGCTATTAGTTATTTCTTTCTCATTAATTTTATTTTTTCTCCCTTGAGAATACAGCTTAGAATAGGAGTGATAGTATTTAAGTTAATAATATCGAGCAATATTTTGAAATAATTTGAAAGAATCAAACATAAAGTATTATTATAAATTAAAAGATTTAAAAAGTGTAATAAATTATACGTTAATTACCTTGTCATCATATCCGTGACTAATTGTGTAATTCAGTTATCTTGATGGCTTGAAACAAAAAGGGATTCAGTAGTGTAGTCTAGTCTAATCGCTCAATTCACAATTTGTTGGGCAGTTATTCCGTGCAAGATATACGACTTTCAGGTGACTTGTAGTGCTGCTCCGAAAATTGACACAGGTAAGTCATTTTACTTCTCCAACTTGACCAAAAACATAATTTAAAAATTAAACTAACACTTGCTACTCAAAGTTAGGAAGTTTTAGTATTATAAATTAATGAACTAGCAGTTATATGTGATATGTAGTAAAATCACATATGATTTGTAACAAGATATGTTATCAATTACATTTAACAAATGTACGATTTTCTACCATACATGAATGTCTAGTAAAAAAAAAAAAAGGAGGGGGGAATAATAACGTAATGAAAATTCTCAATGATGAACTGTAGGCACAAAAATTAGAACGATATGGTAAGAACAAACTTTCAAAATGAAATTCTGCATATCCCACTATCCTGTAGTTAATCAGTTTCCGTGACTAGGTAGCGATGTAAAGGACACACACACACAAAAAAAAAACAACTGAAGGACTGCAGCTGCTGACAAAATTTGTTGTAACAGGTGGCTGAACAAACATCACTGCAGGAGATCTTTCCATTATGGCAGCAGGTTTGTTTTTTTTTTTTTTTTTTGAGAATGAGCCTCCAGGACAATACCATACAACAACCTTCAGACTGCCTTTTCAGACTGTGTTTTTACGTTACAATATGCCCTTCTTGTATTGTGTTTTCATAAGTTTGTACAGTAGTCGTTGATCAAGCATTATCATAAGCTTTTATTTCTACTTCTGTTACATAACATTAAACTGTAACATTTGTATTAAGCTTTGCGTTAACTTTCTAACATTTTTTATTGGTTTTATTGTCGTTGTTGTTGTTGCTGTTGTTGTTCGGTTTTTTTGTTTTTTTTTTTTGTTTTGCTTTGTTTTGCTCTTTGCTTTGCACTCGGAAGAATGTTGACTGATCACGCAACATGCTAAACACGTTTTCTGCCTTCAGCGTACTAATCTTAGTTTTTATTATTTTTCGAATAATGATCTGCTCTATTATTTACATTAAACATGTTTGCTGGACATTATTCATTTGACTGAACGTACAATGTTCTGCGTTTTTTACCGTTTAAAAGAAACTTCACTAGTGTTCAGCAACGGAAATACAGTTAACAATATGATCAGGGGAGACAAATCAGTACAGATTTGAGTATCGCGTTTGTCTCCCATACATTGCTCTACTTCAAGATATAAACTGCATTAAATAAAATTTACCGAAAAGTGAACTGGAAACAGGAGAAATCCATAGAAACAAATTCATTACTATAATAAAAAAAATTGAGGAAGGCATGAAATTTCCTGTTACACTCATTAAATAATCGACAAGCGGCATAGAAGTGTTTGTTTCATTACTGTTCCTAATGAGATTATCACTTCGATAATATTTGTTGCCTAATAAAACATAAGGCCTATGAAAGGGAGACAGAAAGATATGTAGACAGGTAATGAAGCAGGCACATATGATAGCGTGGTTTTTCACTTTCGCGCGCGCACACACACACATCTTTCATTCATTTTTTTTTTTTTTTTTATTTTTTTCTTATTCATTTTTCTCGATTTCTGTTCCTTCCTCATTTACAATTCATTTTATTTTTCCCTTTATTGTTCACCTTTAATTTCCCTCCTTTGCTTTCTCGTGTATTTTTTGTGCGCTTGTGTTACTTTCTGATTTAAAACCCCATGTCTGATGAATATTTAGATTTAAACATTTATTTCATTATGTTTTTGTTGTTTTTTTTTTTATTTTATCATCACGATTTGAATTAGTTCGGATATGCACTAATCACAATTTGACTTTTTTTTTTTGTCTTGCACTTTTCTTCACTTCTTTTATAGTTATTGTTTAAATACATACTGCAAAAAATATTGCTATATTTTTGGTATCTTTTCTTGTTAAGTGTCGCTGTAATATCTCAATGATCATTGAGTCCTGTAAATATACTAACAAATCAAGGATCGTAAAGAGTATATCTCATAGAAGGTCGGTATGTAGGAATTTACTAAACTTCAAATCATTTCTTCGAGAAACAAATGCGATGTAGCCTTAGATATTTTATGACGGCGCTTTTGCCTCTAGATGATGTTACAAAGGGACAGGTGTGCTCTCGAATTTTCATTCTTACCTGTTTTACATTAGCAGTGATATAAAAGTAAAATGCAAAGTTCTGTGCGCGTGTACTGTACAAATCACACATTATTGTAATTAAAAGAAAACATAAAAATGGTTTGTGTACTGTATTTTTTCTCTTCATTGTTACTGTTTTACTATCACAGTTTATTCTGTTTCCTTAACATCACTTGGTTTTTCAGATGCTTTATACCTATTTGCTATGTTTAGTATTTAGTGCATTGTCTTAATTTAATTTTTATTCTTTCTATCGGTTATTACGTGCGGTAAATTTGGCTACCAAAAACACTGTAAAACGGGGTTCTTTTTCAGTAAACTCAAGATTTATATGATTTGATCTAATATCAATAATGTATAATCAATGTCTTCATTTTTTTCTGCGCAATGAGCATTCTTCTGAATGGATACCTGCGCATTACAAATCGACATCATCATCATCATTCATAACGCAATACCTTGTAGTATTGTAACGAAAAAAACGTGAATATTTTAAAAAAAAATCTTCCGGCTACGGTAGCATGACAATATCATTTTGCGATGAAATGTTCTTAATTGTTCGAAATGTTTTCTGTCAAAGTTGTCAACTTTTAAAACATCACATCCTTTCACAAAAATACACAAACAAAATTTGAGGAATGAGAGTTTTAAAAAATAAATAGAATGCGATTTTTGATGTCAGCACCTTTCCTACTTCGTTCTATGACAACAAACAAGAAAAGTGAACTAAAGACTTTAAAATATTTATTCTGGCAAGTTCTCACATCTCTCTAACACTGCCTTTTTATGCCCTCCTGTAAAATGTGTTTCTCTTTTTTGTGTCTATGTTACTGAATGGTTTTTTTTTTTTCTCTATCCCATTCGTATTCCTCTCCTTCGCTCTTTCTTTACCTTCAATTTTTCCTTAAAAATACTTTTTAAAAAAAATCCTGGATGAACATGTTGTGATATAAGAATTGATGCCAGTTGCTATGTCAACCCCTTATCCTAGTCTTACGCCATTCGCAAATTGACGAATTCCTATATCGTCTGTCTTTCGAACAAACGAAGCTGTTTATCAGTTGAGCAGACGACGTCAAGTCAACAGTCGAGTCAGCAGTTGAATCCCAACCATGCAGCTCTCAAAGACTCTCCCGATTTCGGTCTTCATGTTATTATTATCAGGTAATGCAATTGTTATTCAGCGAAAAAAAAAGTTTCCAGTCTTGCTGTCAACAATAATAACTTTTTATTTTAGGTTTGTGTTACGAAACCGAGGCTGTGCCTAACAGACTGAAAATCGTTAGCCAACGGTTATTTTGTTTTTCAGTGCATTGCTCATGATCGTGTTTAATATTTTTTTTTCTGGCTGTGTTTTTGTCTTGCTTTGTCTTGAACTGTGTTTTTGTTCAAGTGAACTCTTGAATTAAGCTCTGTTTTTTTTATTTTTTTTATTTTATTTTGTGTCATTTTTCCCTAGCGGTTCTCGTGATTCAGATCTAACTAATGATTTTTTTTTTGTCAACTTGTTTTCAATATCTACCTTAATGATCTAATCCTTAGTGAATAGTTTGTTGTTGTTGTGTTGGCTGTATTTTTTTTTTTATTTATTTATGTTTTTTTTTGTCTTTAATCTCCAACTTCTACTCCTACAGATTATTTTAATATTGATATTTTAAATGTTTTTTCTACTAACTTAGATCTTTCAATGAAGACATAATCGTTGATTTTAAATTGTCTCTTAATTTTCCCATGTCGCTGAAACCCGCTTATTCTTGTTCTTTGTTGTTTTTAGTTTACTAATTGTAAGATGTTGCGAAGAAGCGATTCTGCTGTTTTATCATGCTGGTCGTCGTAATTCCTTAAGAAATATAGTTCTTCGTTTTCTGTTGCTCATGTTAGTTGTTCTCTCTAGTGCTGAACGCTCTGATCTGATATCAACAGCAAAGTTCGTGGACTTCACCAGCGAGCATCACTACCCATCCCAGCACCAGATCGGTTTTACCAAACAGTCCAAGTTAAATATCCATGCATTGCTAGTGTGTGTGTGTGTTGGTTTTCTCTACCCGCTCCACGTTGCTTATCTTTAACTCCACGTTGTTTACTATCTGTAAACACTGACTTATCTGCGTCATCGTGCCGCTGCTCCCTTTTGTGTCAGCATCACACACTAAATTGTTTGATTCTGTTCTGCAGTTGTTGCACAGATTTTGTCAACTGTTAATAAAGCTTCTGTGCCACTCATCTTTCAACCGTCATTGACAGCTATGGGATTGGACAGTCTGACGTCTTTGTCATCATTGAAATGCACTTTATTATTTAAAATTCTGAGTTTGTCCCCACTATGACTGATCCATATTTTCCTGCTCATTCCATCCTTTTATGTTCCCATATTTGTGCTGAATTTTCCCGACATAATGTGAGCAGGTTTTGTTGTGTCTTGTGTTTACGGTTGATTTTTCTCTGTTCGTTTGTTTGCTGGTATGTTGAGGTTTGTTTTCTCTTGAGTTTCGGGGATAAACTTTCCGAAGAACTGATCTCTCAAACTGACTCAACTCACATAATGTACGAGTGCCTTGATTTAATAAGTCCCTTTATCAACCACTCCCCCTATTGTGCTGCACTCCTGTTGTTACACATGCTATGGTCGCACTTTTTTAAGGAAAGCATCTTCAAGAGTTATCAGGCTTATATTATATAATATCTTCTCCAGTTTGTCTATTATATTCGAAGAATTTGAAAATGTTTTGCTGATCCTATTGTTCGACCTTTCCTTCAGCTACAATCTATAGGTTCTGCCAAAAAACTTAAGGTCTTCCTCTGACGGACTCTATTAGCATCAGAGTTTACCATCACAACCAACCTTTCATGTCAATTCACGTTCTCTCCAAACTTCTGCGTTTGAAGCCTTCAATTTGACCCATCTCTCTAAAAATATTTTGCATAATAAAGTTTACTATCCCGCTTACTCTTCAGTGCTTCACCGGTGCACTAAGATCATGTGTTTGTCTGGGTTTCATTTGTTTGCTGAATCTTATGTTCATTGTACTGAATATCAGTTCGTTTGTAGTTTTTCGTTTGCAGCGCATTAAAATTGCATCCAGATACAAAAATGAGGTTATATTATTATTATTATTATTATTATTATTATTATTATTATTATTATTTTATTATTATTATTATTATTATTATTATTATTATTATTATTATTATTATATTTTTTCTTTTGAAGTGCATTAAGCTTTCTGTCAAGGATTATTATTATTATTATTTTTTTTTTGTTAAATAGGTTGTACAGTGCAGCACAAACTCATCTATCTTAATTCTCAATCATGCAGAATAAACATTGCTGAGCTCTCAAGAATCGTACATTTGTCAGGCTTTTATCATTGAAACCTAGCTCAGACCAGCAAGAGATGAAGTCAAAATGTCTGAATCCCCTGGCTTCATCCTCCACACTTTGTCGTCGGTTGACTCACTGGTGTTGCCGTCATTGGAAACTTCATCCGCTTTTCAAAACATGTCGGCGAAACTGTCGAACTGTGAATGATTCATCCGAAGAATCTTGACCAGTTTATGAACATTCCTTTTCTAGAGCTCCCAAGAAAATAATCTTCAAAACTATGTTTGACTAAATTTCCGCCGGGTATCCATCTGCATGAGTCAGTGGACACTCTGGAAATTTATTTTTCATTTGAACTCTCCCACCAGCTGCTGGAAGAAATGAGTGAGTGACAAGTTTTATTTTTAAGTTTATTTGCTCCATACATGCTTATGTTTTGTTTTTTTTGCACGAATGAAAGCATGACAAAATTGGTTACATAACTCGTGGCTTAGATGCATGCAATGATTGTTCTTTTCCATGCTGAAATTCATAGTTTTAAAATGAATTATTTTCAGCTGGAATGATACAAGGACAGTGTGATAAGGCGGAACTTAAAACTTTAATGGATTGTGTCTCGTCTAACGGTCGCACGATAAGTACAGCTTTCCAAAACCAAACTGTCTGCGATCCAACAAGAATCACCGCGGAAATATGTCGGTGAGCGACTTTCACTTTTTCCCACCCCCACGTCACTTCTGCTTCTAATTAATCATGACCCTTTGTGTGTGTGTGGGTGGGACTCGGGGTGCTGGTGGGGTGGGATGGTGCGTGTTTGCAGGCATGACTGTTCGCGAATCTAACTCAAGCATAATAGTGGTCTCTTTATGACAGCATGGCTAAATCCTTTGATATAAACATAATAGCATATAACTTTAGTTCTTCGGTACATTTTTCTCGAATAATTTCACTGACTTTAAAATCCTTCTCAGACTAAATATTTCTTTAATTTTCCTTGATGCAAAATGACAGTGGTAGCGTTTGTCCAAATATACAGCATTGTCCTTTTTCTGTTCCCTCTATAATGCGCAAGACTTTACTATTTATTGAAATCGATAGATAGAAGGGTAAATGTATCAAAAAAAATGAAATAGAATAAAAGTAAATAGGATGTCAAAGAAAGAAAGAAGAAACAGAGACACGAAAGAAAGAAAGAGAGAGATATGAAGGAGTGAAGAAAAATGTATTTCCTTTGTTCTAACGCAGCAAATTATTTCTTTCCCTTACAGTGCCTACTCCAAGATTGTGAACTGCACTAACTCTGCCGATGTCTCCACTAAAACATGCAGGCCTTTCGCCATGGGACAGATTACCTCAGTTATAGGTACAGTTTATAATAAAAGATATAATTTGATGTGTGTAGCTCAAATGTCCGTCCTTTCATCTTTTTTATTTCTTTCTCGTCCACTTTCCATTCTTGTCATGCGCTACACTTAGTCAAGCAGCGGCAACGAAGGACGCAATCTACCTTCCTCTGCAAGTCTGCAGGTTCCAAGAGCTTGTCCCTTAACATCCATTGCCTCCGTCTAGGTAGCCGTGGGTCATCCATGTCTGCAGGATCACTCAGGGTCGTGAGTTCCCTACCACCTGGACATTTGCTAATGTGTTGCACACCCAGCGTGTGCATGAATGCCAGAAGTCGGCAGTAGCCTGCTCATAGTCTCAACATGACCTGTTCTTGCCTTTTACGCTCAAGAAGTTATCAGTATTATGTCCAAATTTGTCCTTTGTTATAGACAGAGTGGAATCTGCTTAGGAAGACAGATTTTGCTTCGTCCTGGAAAACTAGGTACTTTGCTCGTTGAAGATGTCTGCCCTCTTGGCACAGTTTGTTTGCTCCTACGTACACCATTGTGGCTTCCTTCGGGTATTTTACACCAGCTGGCTATTGTCGCTTCTACCTTAGAGGCTCTGAATAAGTACTCTGCTGCATGACTTCAGTGGAGTTAATGGTGTTGACTGCCTTTGAGACTTCCAAGAAACAAGCAGAATCAAGAGATTGCCAAGAAACAGGAGAATACACATAGTCCAGTAAAATCAGCAGAGACAGGCAAGCAACAAATAGTCATCGAGAGACCAAAAAATCTTCACATGCTACCAAGAAAGAAGAAGAATTAATAGATTGAGTAGATTAAGAGACAACAAGAACCAAGAAAAACTGCCTCCAGAACAGACCGACAAGTTCTCTACACAAATGTCTGCTGCAATCAACCCAGGGGAGGGAGTTAAGCGCATTTATCAATGGCCTTAGAATGACAGAGCTAAGAATGACATTATTGAACCATAATATGTTTTATTACAGTATTACGAAACTAAAAATAAACACATTTTAGTACTGGCATTGGATGGTTTACATTTGTGAAAACAGCGACGCGCATATGCGATGTGCGTACATCCTTTGGAGACAAGGTTCTCGGAAATTTCAGGGAGCTTTCGCTCTTTGGGACATGGATGTCCATGGAATTTCCCTGTATTCTATACAGCATTGTACCCTGACATCCTTACTGTTGGGCCCAGCTCTTCCCTGACCTTTGTTGTCTTTGCATGCACTAAGGGTAGGTTTAATCTCACTCACCAAGGATGGAAACCCGTTGGGTGTCCTCACCTGGATTGAAAATCTTACCAGGTTTTACATGCAGCATCATGCTGGGAACTTCTTGGAGGTACAGGTGAGAGCTGAGTACCAGACAGAGACTCTAGATGTGAGGGCTGCTCTGGTGTGGATACATGGACACAGCACACCCAACCAACCGGAGGAGCTGATCCCGTCTGGCTCCCTATGCACCACCCTCATTTCCCTGCAGCAGATAAGGCTAACTGTTTTCGTTTAAGTGTGTTAGATAGCTTAAATCGCAAAAACACAAATAAATTCCAGATGTAAATACATAAATATGTAAAGAAATCCAAATTCCAATTTTGACAGGTACTCCGTGCACTGTGTACGAATTCATGACAACGTGTGACACGGCTCCCTTGATCGACATAGGTATGGTATTATTTTTTATTTTTATAACTTTAAATTTGAATAGGTAAAAGGTTTGTTATCCTCGAGCCTGAGCATCCGATACTTTTTTTCTTCTCATTGCTTCCGCGCGCTTGTATTGTTCTATATATTGAGCACTAAGGATTGCACAATTTCTTTAACTTTTATAGAACTAGCTTTAATCCTTTCAGATGAGTTGTGGAACAAACAAAATCTTTTTCTATTTTCTCCCTTTCTAGCTTCCTCATTCTTTTCTCCTTCCTCTTTTCTCCTTTCGTATCTCTAAACCTCTCTTCCTTTTTTCCTCCATTTTCACTCTCTTTCTCCCTTTCTCCCTGCCTCCTTGCTGTCCCGTGATTTTTTTCTTCTCTCTTCGTGTCTTTGTCACTCTCTGTTCTCTATTTCTTTCACTTTCTCTTTGTCACGATATATTCATTCAGCCTTTGAAAGCAGCACATACAAATTATTTATAACAAACCATATTTTATGACAGGAAACAAAGACAGTGGAATGGAGTCCATCCATGCTGTTGGTGTCGTCAAGCTGTGTCACGTGATTGCGGTTTTTCTTTATCTCATGAAGAAAGCCTTTGAAGTTTGAAGAACCTTGTAAAGCCCATGCTCAACGTCGTTACAGAAACCTTCAGAAGATGAATTTTAAGATATGTTTATTCCAATGGTAAACCGTCTTAGACTTCTTTATTTAGTGGTTGAGTTCATTCAGGCTTGGCAGATCTGCTACCCGAGGGTAAAGGCTAAACTGAGCAGGCCTACCTGTACCCTTTATTTAGCCATGAAGCTATCATAGTGGCTCCAAAAGATTTTGTTGTTGCTGTTTTTTTTTACTTCATTTTATAGGCAGCAGAAGTATGATAAACATAAGTTTTGATTTAGTTCAACAAAAGCGAACATTTCGCATAGAAGCACAACTTTTTTTTTGAATCTGAGTCATACATTGAATCGAAACTTTTTTGCTAATTTCACAGTTTCTTTGTTTCAAATAAAGAGAATGCATAGAAATTACTGTATTCCTTAAACTTTTTAAAATGTATGGGTATATATATATAGATGTATTCAGTTTTTTAAAAAAATGTTGTTCTGTCTTCTTGCCTTTTTCATACTTTGCAACTTTCTTCATCCTGTAAGCTGCTATCGGAATGTAGAAACAGTATAAAAACAATTGTGTATCCGAGTAAGACACTGCGCGCTTTACAAATACAATGAACTTCTGGGTAAATGTATCCAGGGATGCATTATTTATGACACTTCTCTCGTCCAACGGTTTCTGCTCACATTACTCAAGACTTCAGATCACTGTTTTATTGCATACTGTACTTCTGCAGCCATGACATTCATTCTTTCTCTTTCTTTTACACTCACATGCACCAATCAAACACCTATAAATAAACCTACACTTGCTTGTTGTGACGAATGTCATTAACATATCGAAGTATATCAGTCTGATTACAGCGCTTGTCAAACGTTATTGCATCACGTTAACGACATTCCACGTATGAAAAAAACACATTGGGGCAAAACAAAAACATGATTTGTAATCCTGATTTATAACGATTGTTCTTATACAGGATGCTGTCAAACTGAATGCGTCCACCCTGTGTATTGTCTAGTATATCACTTGAAGATAAACGGTGCCACGATCAAAGAAAAGTTGAAGTAAAGTCAAGAGACATGCCTGTTAATAATTTTTGCTTATGGAATATTTTATTTACACATTTTAGTTGATCCGAAAGCTGATACAACAACAGCGGGAAAAAGCCTATCTCCGGAGCAAATGCTAGGAAACAACGAAAAATAAAATTATAAAAATAACAAAAAAGTATAAATGAAGGCAGAGATTTCATAATGTTAACTTCCACTCAATTCTATTTTATTGAAAAGAAGGTTGACCTTTTTTTGACCCACAGTAATTTTGCATGTATTATTAACTATTGTTTCCGCAACATTTTCACATAAATGGGAACACTGATACAGTGGAATTAAGAAAACTGTCTTCTTAAATTAATTTTGAGAAAAAAAAAATATCATTGTAAAGTTCATTTGGCAAACAAAAGTTTACATTCCCTGAACTGCCAGTCAACCAGAAATCAGAATAAACATAAAAGCGAATATTTTTTATTATTTTCTTTTCAATTTCAAAATGAAACAGTAGAATTGTTTACTAACCACGGGAACTTTATGGCAACAACAATGATGGCAGTACATGAGGCCTGAAGGTACAGAGAAAGAAAGTTGGGATTTGGTCCGGCCAGAGCGAAGCAGCTACAGGAGGGACTAAAATTTAGTAAATGTGGGAAACTTGTCATAGCAACACAAACTATATTAAGTGAATCACAACAAACATTTTTAAAGGGACAACAACTCAGCTCTTGGACTGCCAAATTCGAAGTGAACGTGTTTTACTAAATGAATCTTGTTTAACTTCGGTTAGTCTGGTTGTGAAATGAGACTTAGTGTGAAGAATCATCAGTCTGTAACATTTTCATACGAAAAATACAAAAAAACGAGCCTGATGTGTTTAATGGAACTGGGAGAGAATGGCTGCCTTCAATGAAAAGTTTGAATTTGTGTTGTAAGCGAATTCAAACAGCTTCACTTTTCATATTAAATTGTGTGTGTTTAGCTTTTTCATGTTATTTTTATTAAAATTTGACTTGTAGTTACTCTTTAGCAGACGATCAAACACCCACTCGCGCAGTGATATCAAAGGAAAATAGTCCATTATCCACATCTCTTCGCAAGCTGTAATAATTTGAAACTAAAAGTTTTATGTCTTTCTCAACTGTTACATTTAATTTGATAAACCTGTGGGATGTGAAGGGAGACAATCTCGACGTAAACACCAGTAACCGGTTTTTCTCTGATTTGTTTCGCCAGTGTGAATGTATATTTGGATTAAATTATGTATTCGTGCATGTTTATCATCAAGTAACTATTTTTCCTGTTCTGCTCGACTGCTCCACGATCAGATAGAATGATCGTGTTGTGACGAGGCTCTTTGAGACTCCACAGGTGTCAGGTAGGTGTTCTTGTGTTGATTCTGTAGACTTCACACCAGCTCACTGGTTTTTTTTCAGCATTATCTCATCTTCAGAAGCTACTGGCTGAAAGGTTTTTATTCAGGTATTAAGGAAAACACGGGGAAAGCGAATGCGTAAAATGATCAGCAACATTCACATTTATTTTTGTTTAAATGCTGAAAAAAATGAGCGAGCAGCAGCTATGCCACTCTATTTTTTCTCACTAAAATGTTAAAATTTTTCTTTCCTCTTTATTTAAGTGCGAAACATTTCAAGGAGTTAATTAACGAGATGAAAAGGGAGAGAAGACAATAGTGGTATAAGTAATATAAAATAAAAATTTTCGAAGTGGGTTGGTGGCCAGCTTGCAAGATAAGACAGTTGATAACAATACCTTTAGTTTTCTGATTTGGTTAGCTCGGCGTTCTCTTCATCTATGACTCCGTATATAGGCCTAGACAAATCATCGCAATTATTGTAACACGTACAAATAAATAACACGCACAGACATACTTTACAGTGATAATATATGATACAAGTATAGACAACTATGTTTTACACAATCACACTCACACAGAAAAGCGATACATAAAACTAAAAACAACATACAAACTATAATATCATTCTTGCATAAAGGATTATCATAATCTGAGCATGCCAGCGAGAACTTACGTGCACAAGCACCACACTCTGAGAGAAAGAGAAAAACAAAAATAATTTTACTGTTTAACAACTATATAAAAAACATACATCCAGCAAATGGAAGTTGGCTAATCATGCGTTACGATTTACTACGATACACTTTTATGCATTGAAGTTATCGGTTCAAAGAACCTTATTTCATTCATCGTATGATAGAGATAATTAATAGCTGTATTAAGATATTTATTTTTAACAAAACTTTTCATTGTCTTTACTTGTAGAGTATGCATATCTAAGAGATAAAAATTCGAAAGAAGCGATTATTTAAATACAGAGTTGAAAAAAGGAAATAACAATAAAAATATAAAAATTCTCCAAATTAAAAGGAAACAATAGAAACATGCCAGTATTCTCAAGGAAAAACTTGTTAAGAAGTCATTAGAACTTTAGAACAAGATATTATTATCAAAAAAAATGAAAGTAGATCCAACTGGATACAAAAGACAAAACATTCGGCGTTCGTAACGATATTTCAAACTATTTATGACAAAGCAATAATACAACTAATAATTATAATATTTGTAGCAAAAAAAAAAAAGATTGATAACGAGAGGTCTCGGCAGAAGGGCTTTGAACTCTTACCTTCCGCAGCAGGAGCATTTCTTGTCATCTCTGGTGGATGAAGACATGTTCAGAGGTTTCAAGTCAATTAAAATTTTGTGTACGAGGACATTTTTCTCCGTCGGTATTCTTGAGATGCTCATCATATCAAGCATTTACCTTTTTATGAAATATAAACTTATATCTACTGTAGTTTTGAAATCCTTCAGCGGAGAGAAGTATAATTTAAGTAATGGTCCTTTTTTTTACCTGAAATTTTGCGTATTGGGATATTTCTGTCAATTCTAGGTAATAAAAGTGCTGACGCTACATGAAGCAGGAGATAAATATGGTGTAGATCATTGTCATTATCAAAGGCATGGTGTATAGATGTTTAGCAATATACAGGCTACGGTGTTATAAATGTCTCAACGTAAGAGCTAACTCTAGCTAACTCATGTGAGTGAGAGAGAGAGAGAGAAAGACTAACTTACCCAGCACGACATGATCTGAAAATTAAAGAAGTTTTACAGCTTAGTTCAATACAATGACAAAAGTAAGTAAATGAATTAAAAATACGCCATCATTGTAGAAATGTATAGCATAGACCTGCAATGAATACTTTCTTTCTTGTCCACCATTTAAGAACTGGAATATAAAGAATGTATATATATATATAGAGAATAAACCCATGATGATAAAAAAATATAGTGTACATTCATTATTTCACCAGTCCAGTTTTTGGTCCAAACTATTTCCTCTAAAGCTACCTCCCCAGTCATTATTCATACCTACCCTAACCCTGTCACCTCACCCATCTCGCCCAACATTTCGGACTGGTGGATAGTGACGACTTGGAACTGAATAAACTAATTCGGGAAAAAGACACCTTAGTACCATAGCACTCCAAATTAATTCGAAATTTGAGAAACAAAATAAAATAATCGACAAAAGCAGTCTTATTTTCTGTATTATTTAACATCCTACCGAGGAAGGAAAGAAGTGTAAAGGTTGGCAAGAAAAAGAGTGAATGTGGAAAAAGTGTTGACAAAAATTAACTCACTTCCTGATGATTCCACAGACTGCAAAGAAAGAAAAAGAAAATGATTTAAACATTATTACACTCTTGCAGGCATCGCGTGTCTTCATTAAAATAAATACCGTGTTCTTATCTCAGTCAATAAAGAAGTAACAAAAGTACGGATGTAGGAATAGGAAAGTAGTAAAAACGATAAATATTAATTGTTAAATAATTGTGTTTATTAATGAATATAAATAAAGTGTTAAATGCCAATGATTGAAGAATTGAAGAACACATAAGTAATAGAAGTGATAATGAAAACATGTTTTAAATGAATGAGATTAAAACTCCAGGGGAGATGATTGCATGTAGCGAGAGGAACTGTTTGTGACTTAACTTGCAGGAGAAGGAAATGTGCGAGAATCAGTGAAGCGAGTGGCTCGGTGATTACAGAAACACAAGAGTGTTTATCTTCTCATTCCCGTCTTCCATCCTATCGGATATGTCCCTTCCGGTCCTGCAAGAGACGGATGAAGTGCGATGACCACTTACATGCACAGCAGCAGCACATGCTGATGATCATGATGATCATGATGACGATGAGAGACGGGAGGATGACATGGAGGATGTCTGAGGTCGATAATGGTCTGGCCTGGTAGTCTGTGAAGCCTGTCACGACACACACGCAGACAAGCGCACGTATAGCACATATGAACACTACACGCGTATGCAAACACAGACATATATATATATTATGGTATAACGGACGCACGCAGCCAACTGCCATCAAGGGGCTGGACGAAAACAGTCATACAGA
The DNA here is from genome assembly GCF_003073045.1 of Pomacea canaliculata. Lineage (NCBI taxonomy): Eukaryota > Metazoa > Mollusca > Gastropoda > Architaenioglossa > Ampullariidae > Pomacea > Pomacea canaliculata. The sequence continues at coordinate 17,001,422 of NC_037596.1, read as the reverse complement.
CAACTTTTTTCTTTGTTTTTTTCTTCTGTGTTCTGACTGCTTACGACCGTGGATGTCGTGCTGGCTGTTTGTGGTGTCTTGCTGTCAACCATTCGTTGCAAGGGATTTCCCAGAATTATTATATATAAATTGTGATTTCACATCTTTCTTATCTTTAACACTCATCACCTTCTCACTGTCCGTGTACTCTGTACCATAATTGTCATCACCAACTCTTTAGTTTTTGTATTTATATTTGTTTGTCTCACCTGCAACCGCTATTGTTTGTTCTTTATCCGTGTCGTTCGGTTTCATGGTTGCTTCGTGGTTCTCTGTACCATGATCGTTTATTGTCTCATTCTTCACATGATTCTCCTCCTCGGTAAGAACTACTGTCATCTGACTTTCTTTCGTAGTTCCAAGACGAGGAGAATTATGAACTGCCACAAAGGAAACAAATCAGCTGGTAACTCGTCAAGAAGAGGCGGATGAGAAAGTGATGAAAGAAACTATGACAGTGTTTAGAAAGTGGGGGAGAAAGAGGACAGTGACATTAATTCATTATATTTTTTTCATTTTTGAATTTTAACTTTAACTAGTTGCTTGGCTAGCTTTTAGGCTAATTTGCAAGTGGTTGCTAGTATTGGGAGGTCACTGGTAGAAGGGAATTCGAACATGGAGGGGAGGCCAGTAATGGGGGACAGGAGAAAACCCTCGACGGAGAGTGACCAGAGACGAGAACTGAACCAACAACATTTTTGTTTAGCTGATCATTTACATTAAATTATTTTTAATTCAACTGTTACTGTATTTTATTGTAACCTCACCTGAAAGTCACCATAGAGTGCAGATGACAATAACCTAATGAACTTTAGTTCAGTGAATGAGAGGGTTAACGGTACCTACAACGACGGCTAATGGAAGGCGGATCCCTCACTCCTCTTTATTCGCTGCCTTTATCTACCCTGACAATTCTGAGATCTACCTGTACCCATTTCTGGTGAAGGAACTGGAAAGTTTTTACAGTTGCAGGCTGGACAAGGCTTCGAACGAGCGATATTCTCTCAGTAAAAGAAATAAACAGTGGAAACAATAAAATCTCTCCCCCTGTATACCTGCCACCTACCATGTCCACCACATCTCTGAGTCTTCCTTGAGTTACTCCTGACAACAGTCTATCAATCCTAGCCCATCTTCAATCACCCTTCCCATCAGCTACTTGTCATCCTCTGAAGAATCACGACACTCAGTTCATGCTACCTAATTCCTTTTTGCCTTTTCTTATTTGTCTTTTACTATTTATTACTGATGTTTATCCTTTCGCACTTCTTACTTTTTCCATGTCTCGTTTTGCGTCAAACGCTAATAGCACCATCCTTAGGACCGCGAGTATACATTATATAAATCACTCATCATCATCACCATCATCATCATCATCATCATCATCATCATCACCATCATCATCATCAGCAGCAATAAATCTCTCTCACCAGGTCTCGTTGAGGACTGGAAATCAGACGGGCCTCCAGGAGCGTTACCGTGATGTTTTTATATTCATCTAAAGGCAACGGAAGGTGCCACACCCTTATATTTTCAGCAAACACCACTTGCCCAAATCCAGTGGTGTTTGTTTCGGTCTCATCCGGTTCTCGGGAAACGTGAACAGGGGGAGTGGCCTGGTAATAAACTTCAACCTCGCCAAACGCTCCTCCGTTTCTTGAGATGCTGGTGTCAGCTTCTGGCGAGAGAACAGAAAGGTTTACTGATCAACATCTACCAGCTTACAGTCTCTTCTGAAATAAAGGCAAAAAAGATGATACAATTACATATATTTATATTTAACCTTTTCTGTATTGTTAAATGAAACTCCTGGTGCCTTAAAGAATTAAGAATTTTTTTTTCTGTTTACAGCAACCGATATTATTGTTGTAGGCTGTTTAGTAAACCAATCAACATAATTGCGAGAGTTTATAGGCATAAAATATTTAACAACATTAGGACAAAGTCAGTGTTGGCAGAAGTCCCTACGTTTGGGGTCTGTGATGGAGGTGGGGCCAGTCAGAACAAAGTAACCATACGGATCGTCGTTCGCCAGGATTTTAACAGAAATCGTGGCTTTTTCAGGTATCACTGGTGATGGTGCCCTGGAACGATACGGTTGATAAAGAAATAGTTGAGTAAAGGAACTAGGCAGTGGTGACAAATGGATAAAGCGATGCTAAATTATAGAAAAACCTGATTAAGATAGCAGTGATAATTGATTTAAAAGTTATCAGATGAAAGTGATGATAAACTACCTAAGACGGATGTTTAGTGCTGAAAGAAAATGTGAAAAATAAATCAAGGCACTCGTTTGCTGTAAAGAGATAAACATTTTTTAAAAACGGAATTAAACTAACAAAAATAAGCACACACAGAGAGAAGAAAGAAGGAGTGGGAATATGAATGAGAGAAATGGACAGAGGAGAAAAAAAAACCTTCTCGGCCTTTGTAAGCCAAAGGAGATGGTTTCGTCTAGCTCCGGAACATCATCATTTCTAATAATTAGGTTCAAAGGGGCACTTGTATCGCCTGCAGCAAAATTAATTTCGCCTCTAGAGTCCTCCAGGTCTTCCCGGCATTGTTTGATGCCTCCCACATGACCACATCCTTGCTTGCACTGCTACACCGACGAAGCACCTGTGAAGCAGAACGAGAGATAACAGCTGACAATGTGAAGAACAGGGAGTCCTAAAGTTCATGAACCCGAATAACCAAGCCGATGACAACGTTGCTATTGATGATCCCATCGATGATCTCTCACCTTGACAGAGACTGTTCTGGTCGCCTCATGGTCAGGCTCTTCTGCTCCAAGTCAGAAAGCTCGAACTCATAAAAGCCGTTAGTCACGATGTGGTCGTATTTGCTTGCGTCCACTCCTTCCTCCACAAATGTTTTCCCCTTCAGGCAGGCTGCACACAGAAGTTAGTGAATTTAAATTTTTAAAAAATCAAGTTGGAATTTATTTATTTATTTAATGCTGTAGTTATTCTTTATTGCTGTTTATCATTTGTTGTTAATTGATTTTTTTAATCTATATTAATTTTTTCTCGTTTATTCACTGAGTTGTTTGTTGCTTATTTTAATTCTTTTATTCTGCTTTTTATTATGTCTATTCCTGTTTGCGCTTATCCCATTATTTTCTTTATCACGATCGCTTCCTTTGTAACACTTTATTTCTATTTTTAAATTATTTTATTCACTTTATGCTTATTTAAATTTAATTTAAGCTATTTTAAAAACGTTATTGCCTTTAAGACATAGGAACTAATGGCTAGTAATGATTGTTAAGATATAATTACGAACGTTGGATAGATAAGTTTAAGAATGGACAATTCGATGGATGAATGAATGAGTGAGGTGCATTAGACCGACCGACCGACCGACCGACCGACCGACCGACCGACCGACAGACGACAGACAGACAGACAGACCGACAGCCAGACAGACAGACCGACAGCCAGACAGACAGACGTTCTTATCAGGAACTCAAGTACATACTGATAACTTGGATGTTGACAGTCTTCGAGACTTTTCCAGGTTCTGCATCTGTCTCTTTGACTTGACAATACAGCGAAAAGGTCGAGTCAGCCTCCGAGGGTATGAGGGTGAGTTTGCTTGACGTGTTGTATCTGCCGACAAACAAGAGACTAACACTTCGGAATACTGAAGATGTCAGTTCATATAGTAGTAAATTACCGATATTAAACAGATTGAGTCGAAACAACACAATATATTTTTTTTACAACTAATGCAGACTTCAATACAGCGATTGAAAGAAAATTCTCTCCTTGTACTGAGTAGTGGGATTTGTGATTAGTCCAGAGGGTAAAGATTTTGGCTTGCAGAAAAAGGATAAACATTGAATAAAAAATTTATTTTTCACAACTGTTCTGATTGGATTTTGCCTTAGGACAAACCTACCAAACTGCCTTCCTTAACATTGCAAATCATATTGAAGACGTGCAATAAAACTGCAATGTATTACCGAGATACAAAAACTAGCAGTTGTTTGGTCATTAGCCAGAAGTAGGACATACCTAGAGATCGCTTACCTACAAACAAGTTTTCTCACCTTTCTCACCCAGGTAACATCATTATCTTTCCCACGCACTCCCACAACTCACGTTAGAAGCTCGTCCTTGTCATTGTAGCTATTGTCCTCGCTGTCGTAGCCATGCGAGATGTTGGTGCCGTTGCCGAAGAACCACTTGATGGTTGGCACTGCGCGGTTGGCGCCGTCGGCCACACAGTACCACGAGTAGCGGAGTCCAGCAATCACTTTGGATGGTCCTGTGAGGACTGGCTTCTCCACCAGCTCTGGACACACGCAAAGTAGAAACCGTGCTTGGAAGCTGCTCGTGTTTATGAATGAACTTCTCATGCCAATGTACTGCTCAAGCAAAGAAAGGTAATGTTTTTCTCGCCTTTATGTGTTAATGCAAACTAAGTTGACCAGTTCTCATATGAAATGCTTCTACAAGACAAAAATGACACCCAATCCATAAAATTACCAAGCATCATACGAAATTAACTAGCTTCACTTCCATACAATTAGCAATACGTGTTTTATTAAGTCGAGACGCTTAGTGAGTCAATTAAATATCAAATTTTCTTTAATGCATTAAGACAACTGTAATGTATTTATACGACAAGACCAAACTATATCCCTTGTACAATAGTTTCGACTTAAGAGTGTAGCTTACTAATTACGTGAATGGTTTGCTGAAACATTTCCTTTTTTTTAGGATTGAGGAGACTCTGACAGGTGATGATTTTGCCGTTGAGATTTGCGGTGACAGGGAGGGAAAGTTGCAAAGAATAAACGAAGACTTTGTTTGCTTGTGTTATCTGGCTGCCTTGCGACTGCAAGGGTTTGCCATCCAGCATCCAGACGAGAACGTCTCTGTCTGTGACGTGGTGCGCTCATAATGACACATGAAATGTTTGCTGTCCAACCCAAGATGTACCCGTGGGCATCCTCGACGAGCATAGGTCGATCTGTAGCAAAGTTCACAGGATTTACATTTACTTTAATTTCGTTGACTATGTACGTAGGTATACACCAGGAGGCTAGAAAAAGGAAAAAATGAATGATTTGAAGAACTTTTTCTCTTTTTTCCCTTTTTATTTTCTGTTGTTGCTGCCGATTTTTTTAATGAGCTGCCATAGACAAAATAGCTAGTATGTGAATAATAGATACTATTTATAAAGATAGGAATGAATGAACATGCGTGGATATATTTTTAATATCTCAATAGCCCTTAGAAAGTAACAGAATAAAAAAAAATCTTGAATCTTGAAACTAGTGCAAAGTTCCTAGGATTTTCAGAACAAACTTCATAGGATTTCTATACGTTTGAAGGATTTTCTATTGCGAAACTCATGGGATTTTCATAGGATTTTTTTTTCGGTAGCAAATTTTATGAGTATTTTATTAAATAACCTACTACTACTTCCACCGTTGCTACCACCACTACGATCACCACCTACTAGGGCATCTACAATATATGTATATATAGAGAAGACAGTGTGGTTGATGTTTCCAGCGTGTCTTACATACACAGCGGCATTTTTTTATTAGAAATGGACAACAAAGAAGAAAGCCGAAGTATAAGATGAAAACATTTTCTCTGGAATCTGTTTACAGATTACCTGCAATGACAGCTTTACAAGCGGCGAAGACCAGCAACACCCTCGTCAAAGTTCCTGGGTAGGTGGTCATGGCGGTAAGACGGGTGTGTGGGAGCGGTGACTGGGTAGTAGAACCGGCTTGGTACTGTCCTGCAGCAATGCCAGACGCTTAATCTCATGAGTTAGGTAAATTAAAAAAAATAAGTGGATTTTCAACAGCGTCTACTTCACGCAAGCGCGAACAAACTGTTACTTGGTTTAAAGAATCCTTCCCATGTTCTCTTTCATGTCTTAATTTACTTACTTTAGTCAACGGGAAATATTTCCAAGTCGATCAGTTTGACCTGTGCTTCCTTCTTCCTCTACAATGTAGCGAGACTAGCACAAAACAGAACTGAACCTTGAAATCATCTGCGTTTGATAATGTTATCGCCATCCATAACGCTATGACGAGAAAGCAGACGAAGGTATGAGTTCATCCTGCTATCTCTCTTGTCTCTGTGTGTGTGTGTGAAAAACGACCGGCAGCAACTGTTTTTTGATATCTTTCGGACAGATAAGTTTCATTATTCACATAATATAACAGTCACTTTTGCCTATCTATTATCTTAATTCTTGCATAAACTAGAAAACAATCTGCTTTTCCAATAATTATTAGAGATTAATTTATTTCAGATAACCTGGTTTTCAACACCAAAGTTATCTTTCTCCTCCACACGAAAGCAGCAGTCAGTACATTGACGACAGTCAACACATTTCTACAAAATTTGAAGACTGTGGAAGAGAATGAGGATGTGGATCAGCTTCTGTGTACTGGTTGTCCTCGCCCTCCTGGAGCGGCAGTCCACTCATGCCGGATTCAGTAAAGATTTAACCTGTGTTATCAAAATGATATAAAGTAGGGTCTCAGGCCGACACCCACCGCAAGATTTCAATGATCAGACTCAAGTAGACTTTTCTGTCTGCCCGTGGGGGGTTGCTCGGTACAAAGATCTAAGAAAGAACTGTCATATTCAATACCAGCTTGTTACAGTTTGTTCCTGACAAATAGCAGGAAAGAAAAGGAAACTAAGAAAGTTGCAATTTACAAGCAGGACTTAATAATAATAATCACAATAATCACAATAATAACAACAACAATAATAATTTAAAAATAATGATGATGACGACGACGACGATGATGATGATGATGATGATGATCATGATGATAACTACTGTATGTTTGACAGTCATATGCCATTTTTTTTGTACAATAACTAAAGAAAGAAACACTGTAAGGAAAAGTTGACCTAAGCAATATTGGAACACGTGCATGCTTGGCTAATTATTAGAATACAACTAAGTGATAACGAGATTGGATTGTAAAAAACTACTTATAAATTTTTTGTTGCTTTTAGCCTGGCGCGAACCTCTCTGCAGGAGTATCCCATTGGTGGGGTTTGGGGATACCCTGCATTACTGGAACCGTTATGGAAACAGCTGCTACGTCTATATTTATCACACACTGGAGTATCAATACGCACAGGTAATATGGATGTTGTTGGTCTTTGCCATCTTCGTATTTTTTATATATATATATGCCAGTCTCCACAACGAAATGTGTCTTAAACCGTGCGGTGCAGTTTGACTTTTCTTTGAAAATGGATTTCGTGGTTACACTGTATTAAACTTTCAAGAAAATACACTGCTATGTTAAAAATACAAGTTAGAAATTGACTTAAAATACGTTTAAATTGAGGTACCCTAGTGCGATCTGTACCGATTAAGACGAAATTCAAACGCTGTTTTAATATGGATGGAGCGATTAAAAGATGAAAAAAACATAGATCAAAAATAAAGCTTCTTTCACATAAGTAAAAAAAAAAAAAGTAAACTGTTGTATATACTGAAGTATTTTTTTTCTCTATTTATTGTGTTTCTGTTCTCTTTTACCCACGGGTCACCAGTCACTAAAATACGCTCTCCAGATAATATGTTCACATATTGACTACAAAACTTAAACAAAAATTTGTTTTAAGCAAAAACTGAGCTCGTCAGTGTAGTCTCTACTGCAACTACATCAATAAGATAAACTCGTTACAGTTCTCATCTCATGCTCATCCGCCGAGTACACATCATACTGACTGAACGAGGGGACTGTACATATTTTATATTCTAGCATTGGTATTCTTTTATTATTTGGTAATTATAACACAACATATAAAAGTACTTGTGTTATTTTGTTTGTTATTATGTTTGTATATATTTACATGTGTGTCTGTGTGTCTTAGAGATACTGCAACAAGCTAAACGCAAGTATTGTTGAAATCAACGATGAGAAAGAAAACGCCGATGTCAGCCGATATGTTCAAATAATGTCAGGTAAGTGGATCACTTACATTCTGATTTCCTCTTTCTCCTTAACCCTTTCCTCACTTGTGACCTTTCGCGTAAGAGTTATCATACATTATCTCCCTTAATGTCACATTTGTTTCTTTGTGTTTTAAAAGCTACTTCCTGTCCTTGGAGGCTGTTAAACAACAGTAATAATGATGATAATAATTATAAAAACAGCAAAATTTCATGCTAAGTACATCTGACTGTAAAAAATGGATATCTCAGATGAACTCCAGAGGAAATAAAAAATTTAAACATTTACTAATTGTTTATCAATATTTTGACAAACATTTTTTTAGTAATGTGAATTACAATGAAATCTGTAAACAATTCCCACTTGATGATTCTGCCATCTTATATTATAATCTTATTATTTGTAGTGCTCACCAGTGTTTAGTTCGTTTTACTGAATCTTTGCCTTCTTTCAGATATAACAGCTCCCACCCCCGTCTTTTTTTAAATTAAGTTTTGCAAGGGAGGTAATTTATAGTAGAAAATTCTAAATTGCAGTTTCTTCCCTTATATAGACACATTAAGAGTACTAAATTCATGGATCAATCTGTTTCCATTAAACTTTAAAGTTACCAATGCTCAAAGGAACAGTTTGATGGCAGTTTACACATACTTGTAGAACTGCTTTGTAATTAATTAGTCTAATGTGTGTATTGTTATGAAAAAGTTGCACATCTTGTTAGAAGCGTGTTAAGCACATTTAAAGCGGTCTTTTCAATAAGGTAATATTATCAATATGTATTTTTGTTACCTCATATATCGCAGGCAAATTAATGTTTGACACTTGAAGTTCGCTTTTAAATATTTCCTTTCTACTTTTTTGTCTTTGCAGATGAACATAACGATACCTGGATTGGAATAAACAGACTCTCCAAACATGTATGGGTATTTGGTACCGATAGGACTCCTCTAACCTTTTATAAGTGGGATGATTATGAACCCAATGTTTGTGGCAGCTGTGTAGTTTTTCGGAAAACTGATAAATGGTTTGTTCAGGTGTGTGAACAATCGAAAACATTCGTCTGTGAGGTAATTAAAGTTTCTTTTTGTAACTCTGTGTTCAACTTTGATAACTAGAGCAAGAATTATTTCTCTCAATAAAGTATCTTTGGTCTAATCCACTTCATGCGGTAGAATAACCCATTTTCTAAATAGTTGTTGCCGGAAAAAAAATCTTACTGGTGCTGGACAAGTTGCAAAGTGCGGACATGTCATTTTATGACCATGTAAAATTACAGTAATAAATGTGTGTTACACTTTATTTTAAAAATAACTGTTTAGACATGTATTTAAAAGACTTTTTTCCGTGCTGTAAACTCATAACACTTTACTATTATTAGTATTGGCATGTGTTGAAACAGACACACAAAAGACCTATGCTTATAGAATACATTTGAATATTGCAATGATTATGTAATTATTTAAATTTAATTATAGTTTATTTATAGGCTGCACTCCCTATAGACCAGTATTGCTTTCTTTTTTACTTATTATCCATGTTTTAACCATTGCGTTTACCTTTCCAGCAACCATATGTGGAATAGAGAGAAAAGGCAAAAGACCAGGAAACAGTGTAAAGTAAGCTGAATCACACAATTGACTGGTTGATACATTAAATGTGTTTGTTATGGGTTAGAGGTCACTTAGTCTTTCTTGACTTTCTGATAAAACTTGCAGACTTGTGTAAGATTTGTGCCTCTAGCACCAAAAACTAATTTTATGTAAATAATTAACTGGCATGATGATCTTCATCTAAAGTTAAACAAATGCTAAAGATTTTGGTGATTTTAAGCCAAAGTTCGCAAGTTGTTAACAATTGGTTAATTTTCTTTTCTATGCATGTAAGTTAGGTGTATGAAGTAAAAAAAAATTGTGTCCAGAAAGAAAGAGACAAATACATAAGTCAAAATATTATCAAAGAGAAGGAATCAACATTATAAAGAACCAAAAATGTAACACTTAAAAAAAAAGAGAAATAAATAAACAATTTTGCTGTCAGTATATGAAGACAACAACAAGAATAGACCTGTATATTATTATCTTACTTGTAAAGACTTGAGAAGTTATTTTTATATTTTGTTTTTTATTTAAATTCTATATCTCTCTTTTTTATTCAGAATTCCCATTTATCTCTAAGCTTTGGTGCAACTGTACCTCACTGTTCAAATGCACGGGGAAAAAATTTAACAAATATGATTTCAACAAGTTGATGTTAGCACTTTTCAAATTATTTTTGCTTGAAAATATTAACAGTTTTGGCCTCAGGTTTCATTGCTAAATATTCCATCAGGTGCTATGTGAAAAAAATATTTAGAAATAAGTAATGTCAACTGATGGGATTTATCATGCAATAGAGACAAAAATCTAGTCCCCAGACAATGTGGCTAGAACATAATTATCTTAGACTTTGCACGCACACGCACACACACAAACACAAATTCCTGTTTACCCATGTTTTTAGTAAACATTGTTTTGTGAAATGTTGTTTAATTGCTAAAACAAAGACTAAGCTTAAATGTACACATTAACTTACACAGATGACAGATACTAAAACATATGTAAACAAATTTAATAAAATAAGTTTACACCTATATATGCTCTGAAGAAGTGTCAATGTATGAAAAAAGTTCTAATGCAAAACTTAAATACTTCCAAGCTTATTTTACTTGCTCCTCCATGATTAGTTAAAGAAGCTATTTCAGGGAGGATGTTGTAATGAGTTGTGGGATGTGTTGTATGGTTTATTGTACAAGTGGTGTCTTGTGTCTGACGTCATGTGCGAGTCATGAAGCAGAAAATGACGTCACATATAAGAGAAAAGCAGTTGCTCTAAGAATAGCCGAGTAAGCGGGGAACAGACAACAGTCTTCTCCGCCATCTTTGTGTCTCAGTGACATTTCTCTGAATTTGTGCTTCTTCGACTCTATTCACTTTCAAATCTCTTCATCCTCATCTTCATCTGAATGGGGCTACTCGAGCGTTGTGTTGTGTGTAATAGGTCGTGCTTGTGCGAGGTAAGTGTACATTCATCTTATCACACACACATACATGTGACTACGCTATGAACAAGTAACACCAATTTCAGAGTTTATCTATTACATCAAACAAAAGGTTACAAAATTACAAGGGGGGAAAAGTGAGAAAGGTAAGAAAGAAGAAACAGGGTTAAAAAAAGTGAAAGGAATGAGCTAGAAAATACAAGAAAGAATTTTGAACTATTAATAAAAAAACTAAATGTGCTGTAGAAATCGGTGTCCAAACAGCATACCAAATGGCCAAGACAAAATAAACGGAATACAATACAATCTAAAAAAAATTCGATGTTTACAGTGTGAAATGAAGAACCGAACAATAGGTGACGCCATAATCAATGCAAATTCATAAACGAGAAAACAAACACAGTGAACAGTCTACTAAGGAAAGTTAGGCAAAGAGCCGCATCATTCTCATGCATATAAAAACACAAAGGTAACAAGGCCATGAAGAGCAAAAAAACTGATAATTTACATCAACTATGCCCTTATATCAAAAATTTATATCTATTAACCTACAATCAAGACAACTTTCTAAGATATATTGTTTAAAAACATTTTTAAAACATTTGCGTGATGTTAATTTTAACAATTATAGTATCTGGTTTCTTGTCGTAAAATCAAATCCAAAATAGTAACTGTATGGAGTAGAGAATTTAGAAATGGGCAGTAGGTCAAAAGGCAGAAATGCATTAAAAAGATTTTACATAATAAATGCAAACATAAACAACCAACAAAGAACATATTTTATTATAATACACATTAGAATTTAAATATTACTTACTGTTTTCTTCTCATTTTCTGTTGTTTGAGGGCTAATCCACGTCGAATTGAGCAACCGGGAACATGTCAACATGGCACTTGATCAATAAAATCTTCGTCTACTTTCAAATATAAAATAACTTGACTGGTTGACTATATAGATATAGCTTTTAAGGGGAAGTAATCCATAGAAGAACAATTCCTAAACATTCCGGGGTTTCCTCCCTTATGTATTCATTCGTTTACTCACAGGGTTACAAACTAACTACTGTGGTTACAGCGGTGCATTTTTCCAGGGCGGTGTATACAGAGGCAAAGCAAATGAATCTACGTTATGAGCTAGCTGATGACAAGCAATAGTATTCATAAGTTTTAACAAATAGTACTTGCTTATATATAATTGCTTAGCAAATGGAGATATTGGCGCCGCTCCTTCTGTTTGAAAGATCGTTCTGCTTCAGAATGAGGCCTTTTTCGGAGGAAAAGCCTTTTTTCTATCTGAAATGCATGATCAATAAAATAATCAATTACTGAACAAGTAAATATACAAGAAGATAGTGATTTAAAGCAGTAAGAATTCGTAAGCTTGCTAAAAAATAGTAAATAGTAAGTGGAATAGACAGGATTATGTTAGGCACGCTAAAAATGATAATACAAAATCTATATTGGGGGTGTTGCATCATTATGATGGGGATGGGTGATAGCTTATGTATGTAAAATTGCTTCTCTGTCTAAGCATGTGTCTTTCAGAAATATCATACTTCTCTTATTGCTTCTCCTGGCGCAGGTGACTTAGGACGGCTTGTTGTCTCCCGCTGCTCATTGCTGCCGCTTTTAATCACTAAAAATGGGTTTTGCTCTGGCAATGGAGTCGTTATCAATGAGCTGACTGAATGTGTGTCTGAAGACCGACTGGAAAAGCTTTAAAATTAAAAATGGTCATAAGTAGTATTGTGAATTGTTCTTTTTTATCTTTTTTTAGAAATTAAAACCAGCGTTTCCTTGAAACATGTTTTAAAATTCCGAATACTTAACGAACGAGTCCTTTAAAATTATATATATATATGCAGATATACATTAATAAGATTAATAAATATATTGAAAATTATTCCTTCGATAGATATATCTGTATCTCTCTAGATTATGATGATAGTAATGTAAAATATAAGACGCATTTCTTGTATACTTCTCTCTACAAGAGATTATATTTTCCTTTTGGCAAGCTCTCATAAGCAATAAACGTAGACAAATATGGTTACACTTCACACATAAAAATACTAATGGTCACAAACCCCTCCTCCCAGCAACGATTCAAAAGCACATGGTAAATAAATGACAGAAACGATACAGTCTTTCATGTGACACAGGTCTAGTTGTTTCGGATACGGTGAACTAATTGGTCCAGTTATTGTTAACGATAATATACAATGCTCTTTGCCTTTATGAAAGCAGAGAGTTAAAGTCTGTCGTTTAGGGGTTGTTTTTAATTCACGTAGGGTTGTGTGGCAAAAAATAGACTGTCGTATTTCACCAGAGTTCTGTTATGTTGTTGACAATGGTGCGGAAGTTGGTCAAGATAATCAGGGGCAACGGGAGCTGACGCCCTCTTCCCAACAGTGCTCCTCATCCCTCCTGTAAAGCATCATTTCTTCTTTAATGTCTTTCTTACAGTGTATTTTCTGGTTACTTTACGTTCTAAGGTGTCAAATGCCTTGGTGTACATGGTGTACACAGTGCGTGGGAAGTTAGGTGACGCGGCGCAGACTTAAGCGAAGGCAAATACGAGAGAAAGGAGCAATAGTCCTCCAAGCGAGCCACTTAATCAATTTGAATGTTATCTGCAAGAGAGCCAGATGTACTAACAAAATTATTAGCTGGAAGCCTAGTGCCAAATTTTTGCCAGATTTTCGCTTTGAAGTATGTGTCTAAGTAGTGTCTCCGATTAATAGTAAATGGGTAAAACCATCTGGTTTCAGGGTACAATAAAGTTTGAAAGTCTTTAAAAAGCTGTAAATAGTAATATAGAAATATTTCAAGTCTTAGAAAGCTACTACGTCTGCGCACTTAAGTCAATCAGACGTTGAGCCACATTGATGCGGAAAATTATCACTAAGATTGTAGATCATCGTATGCAAAGTTAGGGACAGGCGATTAGGTTTAGATGTATATCTCGAATAACTTTGCTGCAATCTTATTATATTACACTTTTGTAACAGCTGTGTAAATCTTCGCGTCCCTTGTTTATGGCGACGTAGCTAACAAAGGGTAGTGACATAGATGTTTATTAAAGGGAAATAAAATGATTCGATGAGCACATGTCGACGACAACACAATCTGCGAGGATTATTTATAATTATTTCCCCATATGCTAAGTGCGCCTTGGTACCTAACAATGTTAATGAGTATATAGCGATTTATCTTTTCACAAAGAACAAAAAACTATTAATAATCATAATAAAGTAAAAAATATAGATTTGTCTAAATATATAATTTTATAATCGCTCTGCTATAAAAAGTAGCTCATTATGTGAATGATTTCAGAGACTTTAAATAACATTAACTAATTTAAAATTGTAGAAAAATACACTTACTTTGTAACCTCAAGTATTCCTGTCTTTTGCTGGAATAAAGAGTTTGAATAAATTAACATAAAGTGAATAAAATTTAACGGTTAGTTGTTGTTTTTCTTTACCTGTCTGTCTGTCTTTCTGTCTGTTTGTCTTTTCGATTTGTAATACTAAATATGATTCTACGACTAACCAGCAAACCTACCTTAAGGTGCACCTGAGGTATGTTTATGTAATGAAGATCAAAGTACTGTGCACCAGTCAGGCACGTGGAATGTTTTTCTGCTTCACCAGTTGTAAGGTTGATGATGCTGGTATCACAGATGACGCACCCATGTACAGCGGTGTCGACGGCAATCACTGTGATGCTATTCATGTTTAAGCAAGCAGCTATGTGATCTCCTGCGGAGATTTGTGATAGTTGTCTGAACGAAACGGTGAACTGGTCTCTGTAAGGCTATAAACGAAAAAATATAACTATTCTACCGACAAAAATTTCCTTACAAGACAGAAAACGTTACTTAAAAAACAGAATATCATATAATTATAAGAGTGCATAATGTGAGAAAATGGTCAGTCACAATATGTATTCTCGAAAATGCAAGATGCTATACACATTTTGTAATGTTTTATGAAATGTTTTATTTTATTAAATATATACCTCAACTTCTCTGTTTCTATTCTTTTCGACGGCTAAGTGCTGTTCCCTTTGATCAGCCAGATGGAAGTTCTCCCACATCTGCAGCACCTGGCCAGTCGGCAGCACGACCCAGATGACGCCGTTATTGCTACAGGCACGTGGTCGACACGCTCCAGATGGAAGTTTGCCAGCTACATACGCTACATTATTCATTGTGTCGACACACTGCACGAGGTCAGAGTTTACTTCCATATCATCCTGCCCACCAAAAAGATATATTCTGTGTCCAAGAACGGCGGTTGACGATTCTTGAACAGATTTGGGCAAATAACAGACATGGTTCCAGGTCTTGGACATTATGTCATAGCTCCAAACGCCTGATGAGGTCGCTTTGTTATCCTCCGGTACTTTTATCAGACCCCCGAGGATATAAATTTTGTTGTTGACGGCGGCCATAGCATGTTTTCCTCGACCAAGTCCGAGCAAAAAAGGAGGTAAGGGAGTCCACTGATTGTCGCAGGGTTTATAGACGGCAAAGTACGTCGGCAGCAAAGTGCCGCCGAGAAGATAAAGGTCGTTTCGCCAGGTACAGGTAGAAAAGTGGCATCCTGTGTTTGCAGGTACAGGTGCTAAAAGATACCGCTCCTCGACATTACGCCATGCTTCCAACGTATGACCTTGTTCAAGTGGTAATTCTGTTGCCTTGACAACCACAGACACTGGAACAATGTCTGTGCTATCCACAATAACGGACTGCTGACACAAAATCTTTCGACATGTATGGACATGTCTGTCGTCGTTGTTTATCAAGGCAAAGACGACACTTTCTTTCACGTGTTCTGCATGAACAAAAGGTCAAGAGATAATTAAAGACATGATTTAAGACGTCCTTATCAACAAATACTGTAGAGATGGTATGTTTTGCTTTGCTAGTAAATTCAATTGGTGATTTTTTTTTCAGTGAGCAAATTATTACTTATAAACTTACCGCTAAACGGATGGTTCTGGTATTCCATCAACTCAGCGAGGTAGGGCCTACTAAGGTGTGGAAAAGGTATAAAGGGAAGAAACTGAGTGAGGAAGCCAGATCTTGTGTCCTGATCAAACTCCACCCAGCGTAGAATGGTCTTGCAGACGTCGTCCATACTGAGTTTCTTTTGAAGCGACAGAAGAATGAGCATCATAGACTTTGGGAGGGACAGCAACTCGCCTTGTGGCAAAGTGTCAATGTTCTCCGCAGCTCTCCTAGAGCACTTTTCACTTAAATTTACGAGTTTGTAACTTTGAGCAAATCTCCAAAGACCTAAGCTATCTTTAGGGTCAACATTCAGTATAAACTCCTCGCAATACCTTGTCAAGTAGTCTATCTCAAGGTACAAAGACATTTTTAGAAAGTCTTGGACCGAATCCAAGGTAATTAAATCTTTGCCTTTGTATAAAATTTCTAGCAAAGATCCAAAAATTGCAGGAGACACGTCGTCGTGATCAATTTGCACATGTTGAAGATTGCTTTTACGGATAGTGGACGATAGTCTGGTGTCAAAGAATTTCGACACTGACGCAAGAACTACACGATGACACGAGAAGAATTCCCCCTTTACAGTAACTTTCAAGTCACAGAATTTCTGTTGGTCTTTCAAAAGGCCAATACCTGTAAAGGTGCTGGCAGCGGTAAGGTCTCTTAACTTCTCGGACATCATGACAATCTGCATCAACAATAAACATGAAAACTTCAAACAAGTAAACCTACTCCTTAAATTAGCTTAGAATGAGCGAGAAAGCCCTTTAGCTTCCTACAAAACAGATATGGTTTTATTGGCATAGATAACAAATAACATATATATATATATAATTGAAAATATTATATATGCATGTAATAGTACACACACATTGAAAGAAATACAATATCACTTAAACAAAGGAGAGGAAAGAACAGACACACAGTGGCGTTAATATAAAGAAACGACAAAGAAATATACAGAAAGAAGCTTCATCTCTTTAATCTAGTCATTTATACTTTTCAATTTCATACTAATTTTGTTAGGGCTTTCATTTTGCTTGCAATGGGTGGTTTGGCAGTTCATTATAGCCAAAGAGAATCAGCGCAAAACGTATCCTAGATACATATTTTGCATTGTATTGTCAACCCCATTCCTAAAACATGATTTAATAATTTGTCAAGGTTTTAAATAGAAAACAAATTAAAATCAACGGTCAAATTGATAGCATATTGAAGAATGCAAAATAGTCATTTTAATTTCCTAAAAAAGTAGACTTGCTCATCAACTTCAAAATAATTGAAAAGAGAACGAGAAACAACTTCAGCATCAAAAGAGCTCATGCTTCCTTTCCTAAACCCTTTCCCTAAAAACAAAAATCACAAGCTCCAAGCACACACCAACCCCATAAACTGTATATACATTTACACAAACGCACACATATCCTATTGATAAAACAGTTCTTTATTCCGATCGTTGTCACGGACACCGGAAGACGTTTATAACAATCCACCTTACTTTACCATAACTAAAAAGCATCTTTCTTATTTCCTTGGATTACTTTAAACAAAATTTCAAGCCTGTCTTATAGCTTCATTAAGCAAATCCCATGTAAATCTTTCTGACAATTACGGAAGTTGCGTTTCCTAGAGGTAATGACAATTCATAATATGAATTCTTCTGAAAATGACCTCTATCGTCGTTAATTCCATGAGACTACTTTACACATATAGTGAAATAAATACCTATAAACGTTATTTGCAAGAGATTTTGCATGAAATTGTGGCTACCTTTATATACACAGCAGACTGAACGCACAAATTTAGAAGTGAACACAGTCTGAGTAGATTGTTTCTAATTTTGGAATGCGGGAATTTCCGTTGACGTTTATCGGCGATTTATTTAGTCCTCGAAAAATGTCAGATAGTAAAGACACGTGAGTGCACAATAAACAGACTCCTGGCGTTGTCTACAGCAAGTTTTGATATTGTTATGAGGAGTAATTATAAGTTTTAGGTGTTGTCCTTCCTCACCTTTCTCCAGTTGTCAGTTTACCAATAAATCTTTTAGTGAAGTCCACAGAGTTCTTTAGTAAGAATAATGATACTTATATTTTAATATTTTTAAGTTATTTTCCTTTTTTGCAAAACGTTATCTAATCTGTTAGAAAATTGTCCTTAAAGTTTTAATGTTTCTTTACACATTCAAATCTACTAATACCGAAAATGTAGTCTTTCTGTTTCAATGCCTTGTATAAGAAGGTTAAGTTTTTACTAATATCTCAAGGGTTAATAATATTATTTAAAAATTACTAACGATATTTTAAGGTATCAGATTTAACACATCTTCAAGAGGCAGAATAACTTCTTTTTTTCGCAGCTCTAGCAAACATTTCATTGCTAACCTTAACGGGTTTTTTTTAAATTTATTTACCGCGCCTTTTGGAAAATGATTCCTTTAATAGAACATTCTCAGTCTAACATGGGTATCATTATTTCACAGGTTTCTTGCAACCTTCTATTTTCTGTCCATGTCAAAATTAAAGATGACGCTTTTTGCAAGGTAACCCCACTGTGCCCTTGACCTGTAAATGTCATGGCGATAACAGAAGTATTATCACCACGGCTGTGAAAGCATCAATAAACCTGAGTTGTGAGGTGAGTCAATGGAATGTTCACCACATGCAGATCGAATTTTGCCGCTCCACGCGCAGTGGTGTTCTGGACCTTCGTGACTTTATCAACAAATACACTGACCCTCTCCACTGTATCCATCAGTTGTCGTTCCTTGTTTTCTCCGCCACACACAATTAGCTCCCTTGCGTACAGACAAGCCCCGAAGTTACAGCGTCATGTGAACTTTGCCATTTCCTTAAATCTCACCGTTAGCTCGTTTGCCTGCGACTTAAAGGGCACACTATCATCTTTAAACACTAAATGTGGGTGAAAAGTAAACTACAATTAATATTTGAGTACAAGCATTTACCATGTATATATTGCTAATATACTATATTAAATCGAAACATGGGGAACTAAGTATACTATATAGCATAAATTACTCTAGAGCTGTACAACGACAGAGTATAACTATTGGGCACTAATGCATTACCCCTAAACAGAAATAATTTTATTTAACTTAAGTAAACCAGACAAAGGTCGAGAACAACACGCCATGGCTGCTATCAGTTCCTACATTTATGTTCTTGGTGGACGTCAGAAAACGGCTGAGGGCGAGAAAACGATTTCGTCAAGTGTCCTAAGGTACAACACAAAGGCCAAAGAATTGAGCGTCTTCTGTCAGCTGACCTTAGGTGTTCGAGAGACCACTGCCGCTACTCTCGGTCACCGCATTTACCTGTTTGGTGGGGTGGATAGTAAAGGAGCCACCACAGACTTGGTGCAGTGAGTAGACACCCTGGGTGGCTTCACCTATCAAGCTGGCAAACTACCAACACCTACGTGCGATGCGCGTGCACTGAGCAATGGAGGACGTATTTACGTCGTGAGACCTGAAGGGGATGTCTTGTGTATGTGGGAGAGCTTTCTCTTGGCTGAAAACATAGAAAAAAACAAAATTTCACAGGAAAGAAAAGGAAAAGGATTCTCCCTGGGTAAGTTTTTTTTCTGCTTCTTTTTAGTCTTCGGCGATTGTACGTTTCAAATATTATTAAATATCTGTTGTTTGAAGAACTGTCTGCATTTAATTTCTAATGTGATATAAATAACTTTTCTTATGTCAGACATGCCATTGTTTTTATATTTTCGTAGACGATCCGAAGTACAGTCAGCTTCAGGGAGGTCGGCAAGTTCCCAGGACGTCGTCACTTTGGTGCCTGTCTCTCAGCAGGGGACATAACTGTGTGTGGTGGTCAGAGTAAGGATGGAGAACTCTTACACCAGATTTTCTTAAACAATGGTAAACGTGTAACAAACATCTTCCAGAAGCGTAATGATGACTAGAAGGTATTTACAGTCGTAGAAAGGTATGTCCCAAACCAAACTTCTAACACATAAGGGACACACAAATAGTGTTTGTCGAGCAACTTTTAAATGATGATGATGATGCTGCTGATGATTTTTCTAAAATATTATGCACGAAGTTATTGCTTTGTCAACAGCATCTCAAGTTAGAGAAGTAAATGTGCGTTGTTATAAATTGTGTGTACACTGAACATGCACGCGAATGTTAATGTGTATGCTTGTTTCTTTCCTGTGTGTGTGCGTGCTACTTGCTCTCATGTATATATGTTTTATGGTCCATCTATTGTGTGAAATCACTACAATATAGCACACATGTAAGCTGTTGAATGTAATTAAAATGACAAATATTATTCGTCGGGTATGCGTTTTTGCTTCCCCTTGACTCATTTTCTCTTTTTATTATTATACATACATTTCCTTTTTGTAATATTTAACAAGGGAGTTAACAGTCACAATAAGGACAACCTCGTTGTTATGCTTAACTCCCTGTGACAGATTTTTCTTAGAAGTGATAAAGAGAATGTTCAGCTTTTTCTCCCGAAAAGAAAAGGTCTTTTATTTAACTGTGTGCCTTTCGTCAATCAAAAACAAACAAAAAACAAAACTTGCAAGGAATCCATTTGAAATATCGAGAAGTCTGTAGCTTCAAGCTGTAATTAAACCTAATATACACATGCTTGTTGATCATGACAGAATTCTAGTTCTTTTTCATTCCTTTCTCTATTTGGTTTGCGGTAAAACAAATTAATCATTTAACAGTGCAAAGTATTATTAACCTTAATTTAATTTGGTTTTAAACGGAAAGGCCGTTTTAATTTCAGTTCGAATGTTCTTAGTATTTAATTTCAATGCTTATGCATCATACGAGAATGATTGGACTATAAATGTCGACAGCTGTGGTAGTCGTATTCGATTTATGCGTTATTCTTACTCTGCATTTAAAAACCTTAAGAGTGGTGACTGCTTTTTGATGGCACAGCAATCATATATATATATCTTCACACACACACACATATATATATATTAAATATTTCAATAACTTGTTCATTATTTCGCACACAGGTAGGTACATTTAAAAATCAGAAAAGATATCAGGATAATGATGATGATGATTAATTTAAAGGTGTTTATAATAATACAAAAAAAATACAAATCAGTATTGATTTACAAATATATTGTGTCCACAAGACGACCAAGTAGTTTTATTGTGTATAAGTGATGTTTCTCGTTACAGTCTGACCATATCATGGGCACTTTTTTTTCCTCTAACAACACGTCTAGCAACAAATACTAATATACACAGTCAACAAAATGTAATTATCCTTTGCTATTTCAAATGTGTTTTCTAGCACGGGTTTTGATTTATGACTTTTAAAAATACACATTTTCAATTATGAATAATTATTTCTTACAAATCATCATCATTATCATCACATTTATATGAGTGATTTCCTAACAATTAGGCAAACCCAATAGTCGGGGGGATGCAGTTTGCCAGAGAAGATGACACCAAAATCAGACAAACATACAAACACACAAGCACACTACAACTAATACTAATATGATGTCATTACAATCTATTCCCACATTCTAAATAACCTTTCGTCAGCATGTTGAATTTTTAACCTTTTTTATTATCCGCAATTACATTGACGACAAAGAACAGCAACCAAGTCGTGTAGGCGGCGTGACTCACAGCCAGCCAATCGTGTTGAAGCACTAGTGACGTGTGCACGCTGTCTGACTGGGCAACGTGGTAGGCGCCCTCTATAAAAGCCATTTACCTGCTACAGCTGGGTACCTGTCTTCTGCTGCTATCTACACAGGTAAGTATACATCACTGTTACCTGAAATCATTAGATGAACAGCAGTCTGTTTCAGGTGATGTCATGACAACTTTTTTAGTTAAAATACTCGTTGTACCTTATGTCCGTGGAATGGTATCTAGTTCTAGGAGTTGCCGCCAGGTGTTATACAGTGTTCGGTCAGTGTTACTTGGCTTACTCAGCTACTGAAACTCTGTCTTGAGAACACATTTTATTTAATGTTTTATCATTTGACGTTGACGGGGAAAGGCTCATCGGCCGAAAAAATACTTATTGGTTTTCTGCAATAAGCATCAAACGTCAAACATAAAAAAATCATTTTTTCCTTTGTCTTCTATAGTATGTTGGCACAAAGAGAGTCATTCTTCTCTGCGTAAAATGGTTGTAAAATGCTAAAATGCTGATATATGCTAAAAATGTAAAATGCTAATATACACCATCAACCAAATATAAATATCCTTTGTTGATTTAAATTTGTTTTCAAGCACCGTTTATGATGTTTAACTTTTTAAAATATATATTATTCTTTTATGAATAATAATTTCTTACAGGTCTTTACATTAAACACATTCATCTTACTCATTTTAAATCACAAATATTGTGATTATACATTCTTGTACACAATCTGTTTATTCCTAATATTTTTCTGTTGTATCGGCTACAAGAGAAGATAAACAGATGGTACATGATTTCAATTTGTTTTTATTATGTGGCAGCGTGTTTCCTTTTGTACATACGCAATGATATTCTTTGCAGAAAATTATTTGTGTTGACAATGCATTGCTTTTAATAGATATGTAATTATATTATCTTATTGCATACATTGAAGCATAATGTGTATTTATGTTATGAAGTAACTTTACTAGACTAAATAATCCCCTCACACAATTTCCGAATAAGTGTGTTATCTTCTCTAAAAACTTATTTCACTTGGTTAGTTAATCAGTCCTAAAAAATTACCTTAATCTTCGTGTCTTATTATGCTTCATTTTTTCTTTCATAGCATACAGTCATGTTGCTGTTAAGACTTCCATAAACGAATAAAATATATATTTATAAAATTTATACATCATAAACAGCGCTTTAAAAACAAATTTAAATCAACAGAAGAGATATATATATATATTGTTGATTGTGTCTATTAGAATTTTACAACCAATTTTTTTATTTACTTTGTTTATTTCCTGCAACGTTGCCCAGCCAGACAGCGTGCACACGTCACTAGTGCTTCAACACGATTGGCTGGCTGTGAGTCACGCCGCCTAACGACTGGGTTGCTGTACATGGAATTCTTTGTAGTCAATGTAATGTAAATAATAATAAAAGGTTGAAAATTAAACATGCTGACGAAAGGTTGTTTAGAATGTAGGAATAGATTGTGAGGACATCATATTAGTATTAGTTTTAGTGGTGCTTGTGTGTTTGTATGTTTGCCTAGTTTTTATTTAATCTTCTCTAACATACTGGAATATATTATAAGGAAATAGTCTTCCTATTCATCATCATCATCATCATCATCTTCATCATCATCATCATCATCATTATCATCATCATGTCATCATCAATGTCAACGTGACATTTACCGACCTAAAAATAATCTTCAAGGCTTGAGACTTTTGAAGTGACATCTTATGCCAGTCATTGCTGAGAGAACTTTTGTCCTCAGTTATTAAGCACGGCTGGTTTTAAGACATAATATATATGCTAGTGCTTAATTTACAACTGAGGACAAAAGTTCTCTCAGCAATGACTGGCATAAGATGTCACTTCAAAGTCTCAAGCCTCGTAGATTATTTTTAGGTGAGTAAATGTCACGTTGACATCGCATTGAAGTCTCGAGTACTCTTCACTTTTGCCTTATTGAAAAGGGCATTGCAGTGAGGTTGTATAAAAACAAAGAAAAAATTATGCATTTTTTTATCATCAAACGAAAAAAGGGAAGGATGTGTGTTTGTGTCTGTTAATTTGTCAGTGCGTTTGTATGTGTGTATTCCTCCCTCTCGCTCTAACCTTCCCTTTCAATCTATAGCTCGTACTGCAACCACTTAATTCTTGCATAAACTAGAAAACAATCTGCTTTTCCAATAATTATTAGAGATTAATTTATTTCAGATAACCTTGTTTTCAACACCAAAGTTATCTTTCTCCTCCACACGAAAGCAGCAGTCAGGCTCCTCTACGACTCGCAAAACGAAGACAGTCAACACATTTCTACAAAATTTTAAGACTGGAAGAGAATGAGGATGTGGATCAGCTTCTGTGTACTGGTTGTCCTCGCCCTCCTGGTGCCGCAGTCCACTCCATTCGGATTCAGTAAAGATGTCACCTGTGTTATCAAAATGATATAAAGTAGGGTCTGAGGCCGACACCCACCGCAAGATTTCAATGATCAGACTAAAGTAGACTTTTCTGTCTGCCAGTGGGGGGTTGCTCGGTGCAAGGATCTAAGAAAGAACTGTCATATTCAATACCAGCTTGTTACAATTTGTTCTTGACACATAGCAGAAAAGAAAAGGCAACTAAGAAAGTTGCAATTTACAAGCAGGACTTAATGATAATAATCAAAATAATCACAATAATAACAATAATAATTTAAAAAAATAATAATAACGATGATGATGACGACGACGATGATGATGATGATAATGATGATGATGATGATGATGAGGAGGAGGAGGAGGAGGATAACTACTGTATGTTTGACAGTCATACGCCATTTTTTGTACAATAACTAAAGAAAGAAACATTGTAAGGAAAAGTTGACCTAAGCAATATTGGAACACGTGCATGCTTGGCTAATTATTAGAATACAACTAAGTGATAACGAGATTGGATTGTAAAAAAACTACTTATAAATTTTTTGTTGCTTTTAGCCTGGGCGCGAACCTCTCTGCAGGAAGATCCCATTGGTGGGGTATAAGGATACCCTGTATTACTGGAATCGTTATGGAAACAGCTGCTACGTCTATATTTATCACAGACTGGAGTATCGACACGCACAGGTAATATGGATGTTGTTGGTCTTTGCCATCTTCGTATTTTATATTTATATGCCAAGCTCCACAACGAAATGTATCTTAAACCGTGCGGTGCAGTTTGACTTTTCTTTGAAAATGGATTTCATGGTTACACTGTATTAAACTTTCAAGAAAATACACTGCTATGTTAAAATAAAAGTTAGAAATCGACTTAAAATACGTTTAAATTGAGGTACCCTAGTGCGATCTGTACCGATTAAGACGAAATTCAAACGCTGTTTTAATATGGATGGAGCGAGTAAAAGATGAAAAAAACATAGATCAAAAATAAAGCTTCTTTCACATAAGTAAAAAAAAAGTAAACTGTTGTTATACTGAAGTATTTTTTTTTTCTCTTTTTATTGTGTTTCTGTTCTCTTTTACCCACGGGTCGCCAGTCACTAAAATACGCTCTCCAGATAATATGTTCACATATTGACTACAAAACTTAAACAAAAATTTGTTTTAAGCAAAAACTGAGCTCGTCAGTGTAGTCTTTACTGCAACTACATCAATAAGATAAACTCGTTACAGTTCTCATCTCATGCTCATCCGCCGAGTACACATCATACTGACTGAACGAGTGGACTGTAGATATTTTATATTCTAGCATTGGTATTCTTTTATTATTTGGTAATTATAACACAACATATAAAAGTACTTGTGTTATTTTGTTTGTTATTATGTTTGTATATATTTACATGTGTGTCTGTGTGTCTTAGAGATACTGCAAAAAGCTAAACGCAAGTATTGTTGAAATCAACGATGAGAAAGAAAACTACGATGTCAGCCGATATGTTCAAATAATGTCAGGTAAGTGGATCACTTACATGCTGTTTTCCTCTTTCTCCTTAACCCTTTCCTCACTTGTGACCTTTCGCGTAAGAGTTATCATACATTATCTCCCTTAACGTCACATTTGTTTCTTTGTGTTTTAAAAGTTACTTCCTGTCCTTGGAGGCTGTTAAACTACAGTAATAATGATGATAATAATTATAAAAACAGCAAAATGCATGCTAAGTACATTTGACTGTAAAAAATGGATATCACAGATGAACTCCAGAAGAAATAAAAAATTTAAACATTTACTAATTGTTTATCAATATTTTGACAAACTTTTTTTTAGTAATGTGAATTAAAATGAAATCTGAGGACAAATCCCACTTGATGATTCTGCCATCTTATATTATAATCTTATTATTTGTAGTGCTCACCAGTGTTTAGTTCGTTTTACTGAATCTTTGCCTTCTTTCAGATATAACAGCTCCCACCACCGTCTTTTTTAAATTAAGTTTTGCAAGGGAGGTAATTTATAGTAGAAAATTCTAAATTGCAGTTTCTTCCCTTATATAGACACACTAAGAGTACTAAATTCATGGATCAATCTGTTTCCATTAAACTTTAAAGTTACCAATGCTCAAAGGAACAGTTTTAATGGCAGTTTACGCATTCGTGTATAACTGTTTGTAATTAATTAGTCTAATATGTGTATTGTTATGAAAAATTTGCACATCTTGTTAGAAATGTGTTAAGCACATTTAAAGCGGTCTTGTCAATAAGGTAATATTATCAATATGTATTTTTGTTACCTCATATATCGCAGTCAAATTAATGTTTGACACTTGAAGTTCGCTTTTAAATATTTCCTTTCTACTTTTTTGTCTTTGCAGATGAACATAACGATACCTGGATTGGAATAACAGATACTCCAAACATGTATGGGTATTTGGTACCGATAGGACTCCTCTAACCTTTTATAAGTGGGATGATTATGAACCCAATGTTTGTGGCGGCTGTGTAGTTTTTCGGAAAACTGATAAATGGTTTGTTCAGGTGTGTGAACAATCGAAAACATTCGTCTGTGAGGTAATTAAAGTTTCTTTTTGTAACTCTGTGTTCAACTTTGATAACTAGAGCAAGAATTATTTCTCTCAATAAAGTATCTTTGGTCTAATCTACTTCATGCGGTAGAATAACCCATTTTCTAAATAGTTGTTGCCGGAAAAAAATCTTACTGGTGCTGGACAAGTTGCAAAGTGCGGACATGTCATTTTATGACCATGTAAAATTACAGTAATAAATGTGTGTTACACTTTATTTTAAAAAAACTGTTTAGACATGTATTTAAAATACTTTTTTCCGTGCTGTAAACTCATAACACTTTACTATTATTAGTATTGGCATGTGTTGAAACAGACACACAAAAGACCTATGCTTTTTATATATATATATTGCAATGATTATGCAATTATTTAAATTTAATTATAGTTTCTTATTACTTTACACTCCCTATAGACCAGTATTGCTTATTATCCATGTTTTCACCATCCGTTTTCCTTTCCAGCAACCATACGTGGAATAGAGAGAAAAAAGGCAAGAGACCAGGAAACAGTGTAAAGTAAGCTGAATCACACAATTGACTGGTTGATACATCTAATACCTTTGCTATAGTGTTAGAGGTTATGCAGTCTTCCTTTATTTGCTGATAAAACTTGCAGAATTGTTTCAGATTTGTGCCTCTAGCACAAGAACTAATTATATATTTAAAAAAATTTAATAGGGCATAATGACCTTTATCTAAAGTTCAACAAATGCTAAAGATTTTGGTGATTTTAAGCCAAAGTTCACAAATTGTTAACAATTGGTTTATTTTCCTTCTTCTGCATATCAGTTAGCTGTATGCGAAAAAAAAATTGTATCTAGTAAGAAAGAAACAAATACATGTCCAAATATTATCAAAGAGAATGCATCAGCATTATAAAGCACCGAAAATGTTACACTTCAAATAAATCATAATCTCTAAAAAGGGAAAAATCATATCATAAAACTGTCAGTATATGAAGACAATAACAATAGTAGGCCTGTATATTATTATCTTAAATTGTAAACACTTACAAAAACTTTTGATATTTTGTGTTTCATTTAAATTGTACATCTCTTCTTTTCATTTCAGAACTCCCATCTATCTCTAAGCTTTGATGCAGCTGTACCTCGCTGTTCAAATCACGGGTGAAAAAAACAATAAAAGTTGATTTCAACAATGTTTATGTTAGCATGTTTGAGATTATTTTTCCTTAAAAATATTCACATTTTCTGTCTCAGGTTTCATTGCTAATTATACCATCAGGCGCCATCTGAAAAAAAATTGATAATATAAGTAATATCAACATATGGGATTTATCATGCAATAGAGACAAATATATTACACGCAGCCACTGTTGCTAGGACACATCTTTCACTTTGCACACTCATGCACAAAAAACAAAAGCCTGTTTACCCATGTTTTTAGTAAAAATTGTTTTATAAAATGTGGTTTACTTGCTAAATCAGGGACTAAGCATAAATGTACACATTAACTTACACAGATGACAGATACTGAAACATATGGAAACAAATTTAATGAAACAAGTTTACATCTTTTAAGGAATATGCTCCTACGAAATGTTAATGTCACAAAACAGTTCTAATATTTAATATGCTTTTACACATGATTGCACGTACACACATGCAGTTCTTGTTCCCCTCTTTAAAACAAGTATATACTAGTGAGAACATTCATTAAAAAATCAAACGAGATCGTAAATACGTATCTGCACACCAGCCATTAACCCATAGCCTCCCTAGGCCCATAGCTTTAATAATAAACAATTTTTCTAAGAAAAATGTAACTGTTTAGCACTAATTTAGCTATCACTGCTTCTCATAGGTAGTAGCGTCCTTCGTGTGGCTACAGTTTTATGAAAATGAAGACATACCCACTGTTGTAAAAAAACAACAAACAAAAACGCAAGACTACGTTAGTGTTAAGGTGCTCTGAGGAGATTGTTTTCTAATTTTAGCATGCGGGAATTTCCATTTGGCGGTCATCGAAAAAACAAAATTGACAGCTAAATTTCTAACAGGTGTTGGGAATCTTGGGAGAGCACACGGTTAGCTCGTTTTATCAGTTTTAGTATTAATGGAGATTGTTTTGGTGCAAATCAATTGAAATTTACAAAAGTGTGTATTTTTGTGCAAAAGTGTATAGTACAGGATTGATATGTAACAGCTAAATCTCGTCAGTCATGTTGTGCAAATGTAGCAAGCATTTATTTCCATTTAAAAGATCGGTCTATTTCAGAATGCGGCCGTTTTCGGGTGAAAAGCCTGTCTCCTATCTGACATGTATGATCAATAAAACAATCAATTACAGAGCAAGTAAATATACAAGAAGATAATGATTTAAAGTGGTAGGAATTCGTAACTTTGTTCAAAATAGTAAATAAAGTTGAATAGACAGGATATATTATGTTAGGCCCGCTAAACTGATAATAAAAATCAACATAAACGCGAAAAGATTTCATTTATATGTTATTTAAAAGTAAATACACAGGAATTAAACAAAGGCATAAAATCAGAAATCATCACAGCCAAATGTAACTAAAAATTTGACACTGAGGGTTTTACATCCTCCCCTGATGGGCATGGCATTTGTCAACTTGAACACAGTTAAATGATTTTCTACGATTCTAATATTTCTTTTCCTCCTATGGTGAGTGCGACTCAGTAGCTTACAACGTTAATAAGCAAATCGCGAGTAATCTTCTTACAAAAAAAAAAAAAACCAACCAAAAAAGCCAACAAAAAACAAAAAAGAAAACACCAAACAAACAATCAAAACCGTTTGCGAATACAAAAGAAAGAACAGATGTTAACAAAGATTTCAATAAAGTTATATAATTTTATTATCGGTCTGTTTTATAAAGCTTGCTACTTGTACAAAAATTAAGTTATAGATTACAAAAAATAGGTTAATACAGAATTATAAAACTAGTCTTTGAGAGATTAGAAACTCGAGTATATAATTTTCTTTTACTGAGTGTACTGCGGCAGAAAGCTATGAATCACAAAATAAATTCTATAATCACAAAAGTCATTCAAAGAACAAAGGTCAAGACTATTGCCAAGTAGAGTGAATTTATGTGTAAGACACAGAGTGCGCATTTAGACCCCCCTCTCCCATTCTAACCTAAATATTTAACGACTGCATCAAATTTCTTTGAACATTTAAAAGATGTTATTGAATGGAGTCTTAGTATGAAAAGATTGCTTATCACTAAGCATGTGTCCTTCAAAATATCCTCTTCCTTATTCTCCTGGCGCAGGAGAGTTTTGGAGGGCTTGTTGTCTCCCTTTCTTTAGCTCTTGTTGTTAATTAAAATTGGTTTTGTTCAGTTGATCTAGTCAGCATATCCGAGCTGACCGAATGTGTGTATAAAGACCAACTGGAAAAGATTTAAAATTGAAAATGGTTATACGAATATTGTGGTTTGTCCTTTTTTTATCTTTGTTCAAAATTAAGACAAGCATATTTTAAACAGGGTTCAAAATTATGAACACTTAATAATGATCTATTCCTTTAAAATTATATATATATATATATATACAGATATAAATTTATAAATATAATTTCAATTATTCAATCGATAAGAGTATATATATATATAGAGAGAGAGTACACACACCCCTCCACTCATTCCTGTCTCTCTCTAGACTATGATGAAAATGATGTAAAATATATTACGCATTTGTTGTATTCCTTCACTCTACAAGAAATGTATATTTTGCTTTTTTTGGGTGAGCTATTCATTAGTTAATAAGAGAGACAAAAGGGCGATTGTCCAATGCGATCCGCAGTGATGTTAGGGTGTCTAGGAGCGGTCCGTGGACGCACGGTTAGCGCCTAGTCCAAATACAGTGAAGGTTGGCTGCCCAGCGTTCATCTTTCTCGTCTCGGGCACGCTGTTCTTTCTCTGCACGTGACATCTGTTTACAGGGCTTGCTGCTTGCCGTAATATGGCCTCAGTTGCTGGCACGGAGTAAAAAAACCAATGCCCCCCCCCCCTCTAGGCGTGGTCTAAAGTATGAGGGGCCAAACTCGTTGAAGCAGCGAGAAACAGCCCACCTTGCAATCTTACATAACCGGTTACTATTAAACAAGTAATCCCTAGAACACGTCAGCAAATCCACGGACGAAATATCGATAGGTTTCTTTAAAATGTCGACAGCCGGCATCGCCCACGTGACCACACACGTGATCTCAAAGTCAAGCTAAAAGGACCACGCAGGTGTCACAGGTTAACTGGGGCTAGATGTAATAAGACATTGTGTAAATTACTACTGCCTTAAACTTCAAAGTGCAGTTTGTATCTTGATAACCGTCTGGTCTCTCGAGTTCCTTATCAAGAGAAGAGAATATATTTTTTCCGGACCCAGCATTCTCGGTTCTCGTTTTTGCTGACTAAAGGCAGTAAGTGCTTAAGGACATAAACATTTTTGTACACACTTTTTTAGTACACTGAAAAAAAGAACTTAGAGTTTGTGAAATGTGTGAAGGGAGTCGAATTGCATGCATACTCTACAAAAAATTATTTGTTCGTGTTTTATTCCTCAATTCTAACAGTTAGGTATTTATTTTAAAAAGTCAGAAAACAATTCAGCTTTTTGTTAAAAACGGAGAGCAGTTAATCACATCTTCCACGTTACATATGTGTTTGTCAGCGTGATGGTTCAAATTGCAGAAGAAGGTTGAGCTTTTTGATACCACACTAGTCTCTGCCGTCTGCGCGATGTTTTTTTTTTTTTTTTGTTTGACTTTCTTTTTTATGGAATTTTTTTTTTACAAAAACAGAAGACTGCCAGGAGATACAATATTCTGTGTCTTAAAACCAGTCGTGCTTAAAAGTTCTCTCAGCAATGACTGGCAAAAACCAAATAAATTCTAAATACGTTTACTTACAGGCTGTCACAGATGTCACTTCAAAGTCTCAAGCCTTGTAGATGGTTTTTAGGTCAATAAATGTCACGTTGACATCGCTTTGAAGTCTCAAGTACTCTAAACTCTTGCCACACAGAAAATGGCATTGCAGTGAGGTTGTATAAAAACAGAGAAGAAATTATGTATATTTTTTATCATCAAAAGTTAAAACGGGAATGATGTGTGTTTGTGTCTGTTAATTTGTCAGTGCGTGTGTATGTGTGTATTCCTCCCTCTCGCTCCACCCTTTCCTTTCAATCTATGGCTAGTACTGGCACCGCTTAGTTCTTGCATAAACTAGAAAATAATTAGCTTTTCCAATAAGTACTAGACATTAATTTTTTTCAGATAACCTTGTTTTCAACACGAAAATAATCTTTCTCATCCACACGAAAGCAGCAGTCAGGCTCCTCTACGGCTCGCAAAACGACGACAGTCAACACATTTTTACAAAATTTGAAGACTGGAAGAGAAAGAGGATGTGGATCAGCTTCTGTGTACTGGTTGTCCTCGTCCTCCTGGTGCCGCAGTCCACCCCTGTCGGAATGAGTAAAGATGCCACCTGTGTTATCAAAATGATATAAAGTAGGGTCTGAGACCGACACCCACCGCAAGATTTCAATGATCAGACTAAAGTAGACTTTTCTGTCTGCCAGTGGGTGGTTGCTCGGTACAAGGATCTATCTAACTAGGAATTGTCATATTCAATACCAGCTTGTTACAGTTTGTTCCTGACACACAGCAGAAAAGAAAAGGCAACAAAGAAAGTTGCAATTTACACACAGGGTTTAATAATAATGATGATGATGATGATGATGATGATAATAATAATAATAAGAACGATGATGACGACAATGATGATGACGATGATGATAATGATGATGATGATGATGATGATGATGATGATGATGATGATGATGATGATGATGATGATGATGATGACTACTGTATATTTGACAGTCATTTGCCAATTTTTTGTGAAAATACTCTGTACAATAACCAAGGAAAGAAACATTGTAAGGCAAAGTAGACCTAAGCAATATTTGAACACGTGCATGCTTGACTTGTTTAAAAATTATTACAATACAACTAAGGGACAACGAGACTGGATTGTAAAAAAATATTTATAAATTTTTTGTTGCTTTTAGCCTGGGACCACCCTCTCTGCGATAAGATCCCAATGGTGGTGTTTGAAAATAGCATGCATTACTGGAACCTTTATGGAAACAGCTGCTACGTCTATATTTATCACAGACTGGAGTATCGATACGCACAGGTAATATGGGTGTTGTTGGTCTTTGTCATCTTCGTAATTATATATATGTCAGTTTCCACGACGAAATGAGTCTTAAGCCGTGCGGTGCAGTTTGACTTGTCTTTGAAAATGGATTTCTCGGTTATTAAACTATCAGGAACATACAAGTCAGGTCAGGTCAGTCCCATGCCCGGTCCGGGCGTAGGGGGGACCGTCCGGCAGCAGCAACAGACAGAATTTTCCACCCGGTCCTGTCTTGAGCAGATGAGAGCAGGTCTGGCATCTCGCGTTCGGTCCATTCTTTGATGTTGGTGACCCAGCTTTTCCTCGGACGACCACGACGACGGCTCCCTTCGAGGGTTCCTTGTAGGATCGTCTTGGACAGGGTGTCGTGGCGGGTGACGTGACCGAACCAGGCGAGCTTGCGCCGCTTCACTGTTGCCAGAAGGGGCTCATGTGGGCCCACGAGAGAGGTTACGGTGCTCCGTACGTAGTCGTTGGTCTTGTGTTCGCGGTACGAGATGCGGAGCAGCTTTCTCAGGCACTTGTTCTCAAAGGCCTGGAGTTTCTTTTCCGTTGCGGCAAGCAGCGTCCAAGTTTCGCAGCCGTAGAGTAGGATTGACACTACGAGGGACTTGTACAGCCTGTGCTTGATACTGAAGCTTATTGAATTGCTTCGCCAGATCCTATCCAGCCTGGACATTGCGGATGTTGCCATACCAATCCTGATACGGATCTCTGCTGTACAGCAACCATCTCTAGTCAGGGTTGCACCCAAGTACTTGAAGCTGTTGACCTCCTCCAGTTTTTCTGGCCGTTCATGACGATGTTGTGCTGTTGTCGGTGGTGGAAATAATCATTACTTTGCTTTTTTCTGAGCTTATTTCCATGCCATAGGCCCCCGCACGCCTGGAGAGTCTGTCCGTCAAATCCTGAAGTTCGTTGTTACTGCCTGCCATGAGGTCAATGTCATCTGCAAAGCGTAGGTTGCACAGGGTCTGCCACCAATGGAGATTGAGGTAAGGTGGTTGTGGAGGTTTCTTGCATGATTTTTCAAGGAAGATGTTAAAAAGGATGGGAGAGAGTAGGCACCCTTGACGGACCCCGATCGTCATCGCGAAGAACTCGCCTAGCTGGTTGTTGAGTAGTACCGCGCTGGAGGCGTTCTTGTAGAGTGCTGCTACCATCTGGATCAGTCCCTCCTCTATGTTGAATGATCTCATGACCTGCCAGAGTCCATCGTGCAGACACGATCAAAAGCTTTTTGAAATCGATGAAGTTATGGTATAGTTCACGTTGATGCTCCAGGTGTTTTTCTATCATAACACGGCAGTTAAAGATCTGTTCTACCGTGCTTCTTCCAGCCCTGAAGCCAGCCTGTTCTTCTGCCAGCAGAAGCTCGTCAGTGTAGTCTTTACTGCAACTACATCAATAAGATAAACTCGTTACAGTTCTCATCTCATGCTCATCCGCCGAGTACACATCATACTGACTGAACGAGTGGACTGTAAATATTTTATACTCTAGCATTGGTATTCTTTTATTATTTGGTAATTATAACACAACATATAAAAGTACTTGTGTTATTTTGTTTGTTATTGTGTTTGTATATATTTACATGTTTGTTCACGTGTGTGTCTGTTTGTCTTAGAGATACTGCCATAGGCTAAACGCGAGTGTTGTTGAAATCAACGATGAGAAAGAAAACGCCGATGTCAGCCGATATGTTCAAATAATGACAGGTAAGTGGATCACTTATATGGTGTTTTCCTCTTTCTCCCTAACCCTTTCCTCACCTGTGACCTTTTGCGTAAGAGTTATCATACATTATCTCCCTTAACGTCACATTTGTTTCTCCGTTTGGGTATTAAAAGCTACTTAATTCCTGTCTTTGGAGGCTGTTAACACTGTAGTAATAATAATGATAATAATTATAGCAACAACACAATGCATGCTAAGTGCATCTGACTGAAAAAAATTGATATCTCAGATGAACTCCAGAAGAAATACAGAACTTTAAACATTTATTAATAGTTTATAAATTTTTTGACACAAACTTTTTTTAGTAATGTGAATTACAATGAAATCTGTAAACAAATCCCACTTGATCATTCTGCCATCTAATAGTATAATCTTATTATTTGTAGTGCTCACCAGTTTTCAGTTCGTTTAACTGAATCTTTGCCTACTTTCAGATATAACAGCTCCCTTCTTTTTTCTTTTTTTTTTTTTTCTCTCTCTCTCTTTTTTGTAAGGGAGGTAATTTACAGTAGAAAAATTCCTAAATTTCTCAACAGTTTCTTCCCTTATATAGACACCTTTAGAGTACTAAATTCATGGATCAATCTGTTTCCATTGAGCTTTGAAGTTACGAATTCTCGAAAGAACAGTTTTAATGGCAGTTTACGCATACTTGTATAACTGTTTGTAATTAATTAGTCTAATGTGTGTATTGTTATGAAAAATTTGCACATCTTGTTAGAAATGTGTTAAGCACATTTAAAGCGGTCTTGTCAATAAGGTAATATTATCAATATGTATTTTTGTTAGCTCATATATCGCAGTCAAATTAATGTTTGACACTTCAATTTCGCTTTTAAATATTTCCTTTCTACTTTTTTTTCTTTGCAGATGAACATAACGATACCTGGATTGGAATAAACAGAATTTTCCAAAATGAATGGATATACGGTACCAGCAGGACTCCTCTAACCTTTACAAAGTGGGATGATTATGAACCCAATGTTTCTGGCAATTGTGCAGTTTTTCGGAAATCTGATAAATGGTTTGCTCAGGTGTGTGCACAAACAAAAACATTCGTCTGTGAGGTAATTAAAGTTTCTTTTTGTAACTCTGTGTTCAACTTTGATAACTACAGCAAGAATTATTTCTCTCAATAAAATATCTTTGTTCTAATATACTTCTAGCTGTAGAATAAACCATTTTCTAAATATTTCTTGTCTTACTGGTGCTGGACAAGTTGCAAAGTGCGAATATGTCATTTTATGACCATGTAAAATTTCAGTAATAAATGTGTGTTAACGATCCATACACTTTTCTTCAAAAAAAAAAACTGTTTACACATGTATTTAAAAGACTTGTTGTAAGCTCATAACACTTTACTATTATTAGTATTGCCATGTATTAAAACAGACACACAAAAGACCTATACTTACAGAATACATGTATATATTGCAATGATTATGCAATTATTTAAATTTAATTATAGTTTATTAATAGGTTACACTCCCTATAGACAAGTATTGCTTTCTTTTTTACTTATTATCCATGTTGTCACAATTGCGTTTTCCTTTCCAGCAACCATATGTGGAATAGAGAGAGAAAAGGCAAAAGACCAGGAAACAGTGTAAAGTAAGCTGAATCACACAATTGACTGGTGGATACATTAAATGTGTTTGTTATGGGTTAGAGGTCACTTAGTCTTTCTTGACTTTCTGATAAAACTTGCAGACTTG
Source organism: Pomacea canaliculata (assembly GCF_003073045.1). NCBI lineage: Eukaryota > Metazoa > Mollusca > Gastropoda > Architaenioglossa > Ampullariidae > Pomacea > Pomacea canaliculata. The sequence continues at coordinate 16,965,033 of NC_037596.1, read as the reverse complement.
TGTAAGATTTGTGCATCTAGCACCAAAAACTAATTTTATGTAAATAATTAACTGGGCATGATGATCTTCATCTAAAGTTAAACAAATGATAAAGATTTTGGTGATTTTATGCCAAAGTTCGCAAGTTGTTAACAATTGGTTTATTTTCTTTCTTCTGTATGAAGAAAAAAATAAAAATTGTGTCCAGAGAGAAAGAGGCAAATACATAAGTCAAAATATTATCAAAGAGAATGCATCACCATTATAAAGCACCGAAAATGTTACACTTCAAATCAAATCTTAATCCCACTGAAGGGAAAAATCATATAATAAAACATTCAGTATATGAAGACAACAACAAGAGTAAGCTTGTATCTTAGTATCCTAAATTGCAAAGACTTTTAAAAAGTTTGATATTTTGTATTTTATTTAAATTGTAGATCTCTTCTTTTTCTTTTAGAATCCCCCTGTATCTCTAAGCTTTGATGCAGCTGTACCTCGCTATTGAATGGGAAAACAATTTTAAAATTAAAAAGATGACGGCAGTTTTAAGACGTCAAGTATTTTTGCAAGATTTATCATATGAATGTGGAAAATCATGAAAATGAACTGTGTTTATATAGATATACAACCTATTTTCTTCACATCCATAAAAGTGCACAAGCTCACACATTCTAAAACTCTGAACAAACGATATGAAAATATTTGTATTGAAATCTCTCACGGCACTTGTAGACCAACACTTCCAATTTAGTGTATCTAGTATCTAAAACATTTTAAAAAGAAATAAAATTAAAGAAATGTATTTTTAATGTATGGTATGTGTAAAACGTTTAAAGGTTTTCTAGTTACTATTATCGTGTTGCTTGTTGTTGTGTAATGTATCACAAAATATTCTATAGTTCTGATTTTAATATAATAAATGTATCAGTTACTTTTATATACTAATACTTATATATACTTTTATATACTAACAATTTCGATATAGTTATTTTAAACTTAAAAAAATAAAAACTTTTTTGACGTTAACACAAATACTTTTAATTCTGATCATTTGAAAACAAAGAAGTCTTTATTTTCTGTAAGGAATTTTCAACCCATTTAAAAAAATGAAAGGTATCATTTGAAAAAGACTTAAACGTTTTGTACACAACCGACATTATGTCAAAACACTTTTTTGTCAACACACTGTTCACTAAGCAGTAAAGATAAATTTTACATACATTGAAAATGTCTTCATTGATACAACACATTTGTTTCTTATCAAACAATAGTCAATGTAAGAAACGAATGAATAAACAAATAGCTGGTTAAAAGAATTTTTTTATTTTATTTTAACGTTTAGACATATAGACTTTAGAGTAGTGAATTGGAGAGCTGGTAAAATATAAATAGAAAAGACTACAGCATGAGATGATAAGAAGCTACAAGTTTTTTTTATCGAAGTTGATAAAAGACCAAATTTATAAAGAACTTTTACAATGAAGCAATACCATACCCCATTATTCTATGTGATTTCAGGCGCATTCGAGAGCACGTTATTACATATCTTTATAAATATGAAAAGGATTGGTTGTCAATTTTGCTTTTAAAGTTGTGTGCATGTAACCTGTATTTTAAGTTTTAGTGCACCTCTCCTATTTGGGTGTGGTGTGTGTTCCAACACTAATTAGAACTACAAATAAATAACAAATATACAAAAAAAGATTTCAACAGGCACACACTATCAAATAGTGACATAAAATGCTATTCAGTTCATTTTTCCTTTTCTAGGTAACTCTGTTTGGTCTACCTACTTTGTCTATTCTTGCTGTTTCTATTATATGCACTTATATCCCTCTACATCTTTATGAGATGTTACGCAGGACTCGAATTCAGAGTGTATAAAGAATGAAGCTTTTTAAAACCGGTGGCACATACCGTGAAAATTACGGCTAACCAGATGGTTACAGCAAGTAATGCTAATGCAATTGGACAGGTCGATGCAAAAAGACAGAAGTACTTAGATTAATATTTGTTTAAAAACCATTTTGACGAATCCATGTGTTAAATATGATTATTTTTTGTTTTATAACAAAATGAGTGATTCACATTGCAGGCGTTAACTCAGACCTGTAAGTGTAACACCCTGTATGCCATTTTAATAAGGACCACTTTGAAATAAAGATTAAACACACATATTTTCATTTGTCTAAATTTGTCTAATTTGTATTTTTTTTTTACATTTTTACCAAACTACACTTTTCTGGGGTATTTCCCCTAGTACTTGGTGCAGTGCAAGTTAATAACAAACTGATAAAGAAAATTTGGGAGTCTGTATCTTTGAGCAAATTGCCAAAGACCTAAGCAATCTTTAGGCTGAAGATTGTTTCGTAAAAACTTTACGCAATAGTTTGTTAAAAAATTTATCTGCAGATATGAAGACATTTTTAGAAAATCTTGAACTGTTTCCTCGGTGATTACATCTTTGCCTTCGTAGAGAATTTCGAGCAGAGATTGAAACATCGTATGAGACACGTCTTTGTGGTCAAGTTGCACACGTGCAAGACTGTTTTTCCTGACATTGAGCAATATACTTGTCTTAAAGAATTTTGAAACAGACGCAAGAACGACACGATGACATGAGAATGTTTTGCCCTCTATAGTTATTTTCAAGTCACAAAATTTGTGTTGATCTTTCAAATGGCCAATACCGGTAAAGATGCTGGAAGCGGTCAGGTCTCTGATTTTGTCCGACGCCATGACAATCTGCACCAACAACAGTCAAAAAGCTTCAAAAGTATACACACTCTCTTTAAATTTGCTTGCTTGTATTATCAAGCGAACGCATAATTTTCCTATAAATTCATGTTTTCCTGCCTTAGATTAAAAGTGAACACAATTGCAATGTTTACGAATTATAATATGATGTGTTTCACAATATATTATACAATATCCTATTTAATTTTTGATACACATGTATACAGACAAAAAATATGATGGTACATAAACAAAAGGGAAGAAGAAGTAAACACTCAAAAACGCAAACAAAGAAAAGAGTAGACAAATGGAGGTCAATTAAAACATAAAAATGAATGGTGGCCTGATATAATCACTAGGAATGATTTAAGATACCCTGTTGCTTTTCTCTCACCCCTCTCCAACTATTTATTCGAGCTGCAGTATATTTGAGGAGCCAAAGACAAGATACATTGCTATTAGGGAAGGCTGCTGAGATGTGTGCTATATGAAATGTCCGTCACAATGTCTTTGTTAGAGGCTGCATCAATGTTGTGGTTGAATTCAATTTTCTTATGTCTTCTGATTGATAATTACCATTAGACACACGAAAGCATTACAAACATAGGATTAAAAAGAAAATTTAACAGCCACAAACAATCTAAGAAGATCAACTACTTTTGTAACATTCTTGCTATCTGTTATGTGTTTATTAAAGGTTTATTCAAGAACTTTCAGATGAGAGATCTCTTTATGTGCATCATTTTTATATGCAAAGTACAGCTCCAAAACATAGCATTCTTAATTATTATCCTTTTTCACTACTTGAGAGTAAGAACTAGGCATAAGACTGATTTTGTTACATATAGCTCTAATAATAGTTTAGAAGTTAATTTTTTTCGGTAAAATTTATATTTCCCATTTTGAGAATTTAAAGTATATACTATTAATTATCAATAATTTTTTTAAAGAAAAAAATGTTCTTTTTAAAAGTTTTTACAATGCAACAACATAAAAACAAGCATATACAAAGAGATGAACAGTAATTTTAAGAATACATCCATTTGTCAAAGAAGCCAGCAGTGTACAATTTTACACAATAGAGACAAAGTATGAGTTTTTTCACATCTCACAAATCAACCAATCATCATAGCAAACACCTTGGATCCCATGTGTCATGAGCTGACAGCACAGCCATATTAATGTACATAGTATCAAGACATAAATAGTTGTAGGTAATCATAAAATTATATATATATAGACAGAGAGCCAGTATTTAGTCTAGTTAATATGTTGCCAATGTTAAAGCCAGTGTTCAGCATTTTCAATAGTATATCTGTGTTTCAATATTCATATAAAGGGGTCTAACTGGGGGATGGTCTTTTGACATCTAGAAGAATATATCCTGTAAGATAAATAAAATTGATTAGGTATTCAATTACAAAATAACTATTCTATTTTTTAGGTATTCTGGCAAAGTTTAGGATTAGTTGCTAAACTGCCTGCACTTTCACGCTTTAATCTGGCCATTCAGAATTTTACATTTCTTCTGGTGTCTCTTCTTTGTTTGTTTGATTAAAAATTTTTTTTAATGAGAGCTTTGAATTTTTTAATGCAGTGAGTGCTCTGGGAGTTCATCATAACCTAAAAGCATCAGAATAAAGCAATCAAAATTGTACGTAACACTAAAGAGCATTCAAAGGACATCCAATCTGCATATTTGATTTTGTATAGTCAAACCCATTCCTCGTGTTATTTTCATGTATTTGGAATGATTTTCAAAAAATACTAAGTCTATTATATTATTTCCATTGACAGGATATCATACACTGCAGTATAAGGGCTAGTCATTTTTAACTTCCCGAAGAAGTAGACCTTCCCATGAGCTAAAAATAGTTAAGGAAAGCGTAAGCTACGACTTCGCTACAATAAAAGGTGGTGTTTTCTTGCCTAACAGAAGAAGCAAGCATAATACACACGTACACCCACACCAACTGACCCACTTATAAACCCATAGATTGCATATACATGTACACAAACGCACAAATTATACTTGCTTTACCATAACTATGAAGCATATTCTATATTTCCTTCGGTTACTTTAAACAATATTTTGAGCATTTCTTGTAGCTTTCTTAAGCAAAACTAATCATATGCAAATCTGTCTCACAATGGCGGAAGTAGCACTCCCAAACAGTAATGACAATTCATAATGTACATTCTTCTAAAAGAGAACTCTATCGTCTTCGTTTCACCAGAATCCTTTCGTAAAAAGAAAAATAGATATTATAAGTATAACGTGCAAGAGATCTTGCATGGAATTCTGCCTACCTTTATGAACACAGCAGACCTGAACGCACAGTTTTTGTGTCGAGCAGACAATGAGTAGATTTTTTCTAATTTGGGAATACGGGAATTTCCGTTGATATTTATCTGGATTTAGTGCTCGAATCTTCTAAAAATACATTGGACAGGAAAGGCAAGAGAGTGCACGGTAGATAAACACCCACTGTTGTCTAGAGGAAGTCTTGAAATTGCTATTAGTTATTACTTATTAGTTTTGGTTATTGTTCTCACTCACCTTTCTCCACTTTGTGCCAAGGCAAGAGCTAATGTATTCTTAAATTATTCTATAGAGAAACAGCGTGCACTGCCGATTACCATGTTTCTTTCAACCGTCTATTTTATATATATTTGCCTTCGTCTAAAAACTCAGGTTAGATGACGCTTTTCTTCGAATCGCAAGGTAACCAACCCCAGGGTGTCCTTGACCTTTAAATATCATGGTGATAACAGAAGTATTATCATCACGGCGTTGAAAGCATCAATAAACCTGAGTTGTGAGGTGAGTCAATGGAATGTTCACCACATGCAGATCGAATTTGGCAGCTCCACGCGCAATGGTGTTCTGGACCTTCGGGGCTTTATCAACAAATACGCTGACCCTCTCCACTGTATCCATCAGTTGTCGTTCCTCGTTTTCTCCGCCACACACAATTAGCTCCCTTGCGTACAGACAAGCCCCGAAGTTACTTCGTCCTGTGAACTTTGCCATTTCCTTAAATCTCACCGTTGGCTCGTTTGCCTGCGACTAAAACAAACAGAAAAACGAAGGCATAAAAATGTTTGTTGTAGCTATATTTAACTACCTTTATACTTTGTATATTGAAACGAGCATATGTGTGTGTTTGTCAGTAAAAATTTATCGGCATACGAAAACAAATATGTCCAACAATTTTGGCTTGCGATACTTTATTATATTTAAAGGCCAAACTATGATTTTTTAACACTAAATGTGGGGGAAAAGTAAACTAAAATTAATATTTCAGTAAAAACATTTACAATGTATATAATGCTAATATACTGCATTAAATCGAAACATGGGGAACTAGGTATACTTATTAGCATAAATTACTCTAGAGCTATACAACGACAGAGTATAACTATTGGACACTAATGCATTACCCCCAAACATAAATAATTTTATTTAACTTAAGTAAAATAGTTGAATTGAAAGAGGAACTTTTTTGGCTTTTATGGACATGAATGTAGATATAGGAAAACTACACATCTGCGAATATCTGACTAGAACACTGTATCTTTACTTCGAGATAACAAAGTTTGAGAAACATCGCTTAACCTGAAAACAGAAAGACTAATCTTTTTACTCTTTCACCTGAGTTTATCTTACTAGAAATTTGAGAATTCAATAGTGTCTGACAATCTCTCGTTAACTGAGGCAAAAAGTAATTGCATTGTAAACCGTGTCGTACCCCAATACTTGTCGGACACATAAAGATTTCCTTTTTTATCATGTAGATAAGCGAAAGCTTTTGTTCATAAATCTGGAAATGAACCAGGGCAAACTATTCGAGCCTGTGCAACTTACAAAAAAGTAAAGTAAAGCAAATTGTGATCATAATTTATGAAAACCATGGTCTGTGCAGCCCAGACCCTTTATTTTGCCTACAACAGCTTATTCTACTCTCGACTTGCGTTTTATTATTAGAATCTGAGGAATCTTTCTTGCTCTCTCTCTCTATATATATATAGATGTAAGCATAGCTGATTATTTGGTTAGGACGCCACTTACCTTTTTCCACAGCCAATTAACAAAGGTATTATTGAGCAAGGGGACTGAAGTGTATTCAAAACTGTCTATGAGTATTAAAAACATCCATTAAAATATTACATTTCTTACTGTTTTAGCAAATGGTACTTATTACCTTTTCTTTTTCAATTTCATCGGCCACGGAGAACTTCTCCCACATGCGCAGTATGCCTCCTGTAGGTGTCGCCACGTAGATGTGTCCGCCATTGCTCACTGCTCGCGCTCCAGACATGGGCGATGGAAGTCTGCCGGCTTGGTAGACGAAACCACTTAGTGTGTCCACACACTGCACCATGTCTGTGTTTTCTCTTGAACCACCTACTCCGCCAAACAGGTAAATCCGGTGACCCAGAACAGCCGCGGTAGCTTCCTGGACACCCAAAGGAAGCTGACCAAAGACGCTCCATTCTTTACTTTTTACACAGTACTTCAGAATGCTGGACGATACCACTTTCTCCCCCTTCTTACTTTTCGGGATTTTCTCGAGTCCTCCAAAGATAAAGATGTTAGAATTATTGGCAGCCATTGCGTGCTTTTCTCGACCGTTACCAGGTAACGAGGGCAGAACCTCCCACTCGTTGTCACCTGGTTTATAGACAGCAAAGAACTTGGGCAGCTGGGAGCCTCCACTGACATAAACCTCGTTATTCCACGAGCAGCTGGCAAAGTCCAGTCCCGTATCCTCAGGCAGAGATGCCAGGCTGTATCGATAATAAAAGTAGTCCGCTGGGTTGAAGACAATCACACGGTTGAGCGGCTTGTCGGCTTCTTCGTAACCTCCGATCATAACAACTCGCGACTGAACTTCTTTGGCGTTGAGAAACAGAGGCTGTCGGGCCAGTATCCTCTTTCTGACTGTGGCATCACTATTCTGAACCCCTTTCATGTTGTAGGTCAGGGCGTCGTTTATCTTGTCTGCAACATGTTGAAATTATTTAGCTGATGATGAATCTACTAATGTAATTAGTTAAGATAAGAGGATTTTCTGGAGGCGGTTTCATAACATTCTCCGAACATAATAAGTAATAGTTCTGCAACTCTTACCATATACTTACCGAAGAGAACTTCTCGGAAAGGGTGATTAAAATAGACGACCAACTCACAGAGATATTGTGAACTTAATAAAGGAAAACACACAAAGGGAAGAAACTCTATCAGATGAACAGCCCTGGTGTCTTGCTTGGCCTCCACCCAGCAAAATACAGTTTTGCAGATATCATCAGCGCTCAGTTGTGTCTGAAGTGACAGAAGAATTAAGACCATAGACTTGGGAAGGGCTAGCAATTCCTCTTGCTGTGCTGTTATTTTAATCTTATCCACTGACATTTTATAGCACACTTCAGCAAAATCTTCGAGGTCATACTTCTGAGCAAACTGCCAACTTTCCAAGCAAGTTTCCACAATAAGGTTTTTGCAAAGAAATCCTACGCAGTGGTCTTCCAGAAACTTTATCTGCAAATAGACGGACATCCTGAGAATGTCCTTTGCATTTTCTTTGGTGATAACGTCCGTGCCTCTGTAGAGAACATCCATCAAACATTCAAAGGCCTGTTGAGAAACATCTTCATGAGTGATGCCGATGACAGAGCTGACACCTTCTCGACTTGCTGTCATCAGTGATGTCTTGCAGAAGGTGGACACAGATGCAAGAACTACACGGTGACATGAGAATTGTTTGTCTCCGACGATAAAATCCTGAATGCATACTCATGTCCCTCTCTCCAAAGTTTGACGGAAGCCACTCAACGTATATCTTTACAAGAATATTGATAAATGATTATTTAATTACCATAGGAAACTTTGATAGGTGTATATTGGCTTGGAAGCAAGTATTGCCAGAAAACTCCCTCTAGCATATTTCAAAAAAACAACCTAATATAGATAGCTTATATAGATAGTGGAGGTGCCTTTCATCTACATTCTCACATTATATGAGAATGTTGTCTATGATTAATGGAGTTTACCCCTTTTTTAAAATTAATTTGTTTAAGCACCATTCCTAAGAATATTCGGTAAATTTTGATTAGCAAAATTGCATTTCTTTCCTGTGTCCAAAAGATGTTGCGTTAACTACGAGGTAATGTAGGTACAGGTGAAGTAAAGGTGAAAAACCTGCTATATATAAAGGGCTATGGAATTTTGACTTCTTTGTTTTTTGAATCAATTTGTGGCAGTGATTTACTCTTTTCTGTAAATTTCTATTCTTTCGGTTCCTATAAATGTTATCAAATTGTAAAATATTTGTGAATACTGGAATAAGAGTTTCTGGTTTCTCGTTATAATTATTTCAAGAACCATTTTAAATTATATTGCAGAAAAAATCAACGAAGGTTTGACTTATAATATTAAAGGCCAGCAAAAAAAAGACGAACTAGTCAAGAGGAAGATACTGGCTCGGCAGGCTGTTCCCAGCTCACCGGAAGTCCAAAGCCATGTAATTATGCTTGGAGGCTACACGGAGGTCGACAAACCCATCAGAGAGACCTTCGCTTTCGATGTAACTTTTATGATACGTTACAGCCTCGCACCCATGCCTGACGATGCTGGACTGGACTTTGCAGCTGCACGTGTACAACGAGGTTTATGTCAGCGGTGGATCCAAGCTACCTACGTTCTTTGCTGTCTATAAACCAGGTGACAACGAGTGGGAGGTGCTGCCCTCTCTACCAGACGAAGGTCGAGAACAACACGCCATGGCTGCTATCAATTCTTCCATTTATGTTCTTGGTGGTCGTCAAAAAACAGCTGATGGCGAGAAAACGATTTCGTCAAGTGTCCTAAGGTACAACACAAAGACCAAAGAATGGAGCGAGTTCTGTCAGCTGACCCTAGGTGTTAGAGAGACCGCCGCCGCTACCCTCGGTCACCGCATCTACCTGTTTGGCGGGGTGGATAGTCGTGGAGCCACCACAGACTTGGTGCAGTGGGTGGACACCCTGGGTGGCTGCACCTATCAAGCTGGCAAACTTCCAACACCTACGTGCGGTGCACGTGCACTGAGCAATGGAGGACGTATTTACGTCGTGAGACCTGAAGGGGATGTCTTATGTATGTGGGAGAGCTTCCTCTTGGCTGAACACATAGAAAAAACAATATCTAACAGGAAAGAAAAGGAAAATGACCCTCCTCCGGTAAGTTTTTTTTAAGCTTCTTTTTAGTCTTCGTCGATTGTACGTTTTAGATACTATAAAGTATCTGTTGTTCGAAGAACTGTAATATGCTTTTAATTTTGTTAATTTCTTAATTGATATAAATAACTTTCCTGATGTCAGATATGCCCTTTGCTTTTGTATCTTCGTAGACGATCCGTACAGTCAGCTTCAGGGAGGTCGGCAAGTTCCCAGGACGTCGTCACTTTGGTGCCTGTCTCTCAGCAGGGGACATAACTGTGTGTGGCGGACAGAGTAAGGATGGAGAACTCTTGCAGAGTTTTCATACGATTCGACTGGAAGATGCCACAGCTACCCAAAAGCCTTTGCTCTTAATACCCGAGGCAGCGAAATTCAACCTTCACATGCTAAATATTCCCAAAATTTTCTTAAAAAGAAGTAAACAGAAAAACCATCTTCCGCAAAAGTGGTTTTTAGTAGACGAAGTTGAGAGGTTTGTCCCAAACCAAACTTCTAACACATAAGGTACACACAAATAATGTTTCTCGAGCCGTTTTTAAATGACGATGCTGCTGCTGCTGATGATTTTTCTTAAATATTATGCACGAAATTATTGCTTTGTCTACAGCATTTCAAGTTAGAGAGGTAAATGTGTGTGCGTTGTTTTAAATCGTGTGTACATTGAACATGCTCGCGGATATTTTTGCGTGTGCACGTATGTTTTGTATGTATAATGCTACTTGCTCTCATGTGTATATGTTTTATGGTACATACATTGTGTGAAATCACTCAGCATCAGTAGTAAAAAAAAAAAAAAAAGAAAAACCGTCCACGGCGAGTAATAATGATGTTCCCAACAAAATTTTTTAATCGAAGTTATATCTGTTTAAAGGTACTTGGCTACTTTGTAGATATTTAAACAAAAGATGGAGTTCTTCAGCTTTACACGTTTATGACTCACACACCATTGTACAAGATAAACATTACAAAACAGGAACTAATTAGTTTTACTTTCTGTGTTAAAGCGTTTATCTAAGCATTCTACCAACAACCAATTGTAAAATTTAATTTCTCATAATTAGGAGATGTTTCTAATGTTTTTTTACTAACTTTTTAGTTTTACTCCATTTGAGTAAATTCTTACATAATGAACTATTTCAAAAAATAGATGGACTTCAGTTTCTCAAATACCTGAATAAATAAAATATTGAAAACATAAAATGGTTATCTTAAAATGTCTATTTTAATTTAGTCAAACATTCTAGTATATGCATTCAATGTGGGTATTTTTTGTTTCTTACTTTATATTAGATTGTAAAAATATTAGGAAATAGAGGGGGCACAGACACTTGGTTTGAAATCCTAATTTAATCATTTGCTGTACCGCAGATTTCACTGTTAAAAATGTAAATCGAACTTGCTATGCCATTTTAAAAAAATTAATTAGTAACTAATAAAAAAATGTTGACCTCAAATAAAGACTTAGTAAACTAGTCTACAACTGCGTCTGTAAACAAACGGTGTTTTATTTACCTGTGTACCTTTCGTAAAGCACAAACAAAAAAGAAAACTGGTAAACAATGCATTTAAACCTTTTAGAAAACTGGAGCTTCAAGTTGTAAATAAAACTCGTTGAAAGTTAATTTACACTTTTCTGTCACCTTGTGGAGTAGTTACACTTTCTGGGCAGGTAAGATCAATGGAATATCTACAAAGGCAAGCACAAGTTAAGTCTGTTTCAGTCAGGTGACTGAAAGGACAAGATGTCTAAGTCTTTTCTTTAAAGTATCTTGAAAGAAGGTCGCGAGCCGTTGTCCAAGGAAGAAATGGTTCGCAAATCAGAAGCAATGGACTAGACTTCACCTGCAATACCTCCTCACCATCGCCAAAGAGACCCGGATGCTAGGTGTGTTTTTTTAACATATAAACCAAAAGACCCATGGTTATACAGACACATGTGCGCACACACGATCACACACAGTTTAACTATTCTACAACTGTTGCTGAGAGAAACACACTCAGTCCAAATTTGCAAATTTGTCTCTAGCTAATAAAGCTATTATAATCAGTGTCATATATGTGCAATTAAAGTTTTCTATTCCTTAGTTGATATATGATGAAAAGCAGCTGATACTAATCTACCATAAACTACATACGTGTCTAACCACGTGACTTCCTCAGACGCTTCGAGATTTTGATTAACGCTACGCAATACGCTATACTACACTACTGAACCTTTCTCTCTTTCTGTCCACCATCTCATCTGTTCAAAAAAAGAAAAAAAAAACAAAACTGCTAAACAATGCAATTCGACCTTCCAGAAGTCTGGAGCTTCAAGCTGTAATTAAAACTAATACACACATGCTTATTGATCGTAACAGAATTCTAGTCATTTTTTTATTCTCTTTTTGTATTCACTTTGTGGTAAAACAAATTAGTCATTTAGCAGTGCAAAGTATAATTTACTTCAATTTAATTTGATTTTAAGTGAAAAGGCCGTTTTAATTTCATTTAAAATGTGCTTAGTGCTTAATGTATCATACGAGACGGAGTGGACTATAAATGTAGACAGATGTGGTAGGTGTTTTGAATTTATGTATTATTCTACCTCTGCATTTAAAAATCGTTTAGAGGGGTGACCGCCTTTGATTACACAGCAATTATAATTTTTTTTATCTCTCTCTCACACACACACACACACACATATATAAATTATTTGCTCTTTTTTTACACAGGTAGGTACATGTAAAAAGCAGAAAAGGAATCAGGATGATGATGATGATAGTGAGAAAGAGGAAGAGGAAGAGGAGGATAATGATAATAAACGATGATGATGATGAAGGAGACCAGTAACTACGAAAACGTCTGACAGTATTTCAAAAAGAGAAATTAAGATGAAAAAAGGGTGACATATAAACATTAAAAAACACAAGACCTACTAAACAGATTTTCTATTAAAAACTCTGTGTTTATATCATTTATATTTGTCTAATTTTGATTTAATCTTATTTGGCATATGGGAATATATTATAAGGAAATAGTCTCCCTATTCATCATCATCATCATCATCATCATCATCATCATCATCATCATCATCATCATCATTGTATTTATATAAGTGATTTCCTAACAAGTAGGCAAACCCAATAGTCGGCAGGATGCAGTTTGCCAGAGAAGATGACATGAAAATCAGACAAACACACAAACACACACACACCTACAACTAATACTAATATGTTGTCCTCACAATCTATTCCTACATTCTAAACAACCTTTCGTCAGCATGTTGAATTTTTAACCTTTTTTATTATCCACATTACATTGACTACAAAGAACAGCAACCCAGTCGTGTAGGCGGCGTGACTCACAGCCAGCCAATCGTGTTGAAGCACTAGTGACGTGTGCACGCTGTCTGACTGGGCAACGTGGCAGGCGCCCTCTATAAAAGCCATTTACCTGCTACAGCCGGGTACCTGTCTTCTGCTGCTATCTACACAGGTAAGTATACATCACTGCTACCTGTTACCGTTCTTGGCAAAAAAGAAAACTAACAGCATGAAGCCTCCATCAAACTGTGCAACAAAATATGTCTGATGAGGTATTCTAATATGCAAATGAGTATATTTACGCCTTTTTTTCAGAAAAAATCTCATCAAACCCTATCGGCAAAGTATACAGCACATTTATCATCACTACCACGTGACGTTGGAAAGGTTTGAAATTAACTGTTTGTGACAAAAATACTTATTGGTTTTTTGCAATAAACATCAAACTGGCAAACATAAAAAAATTCATTTTTTGTTTGTCTTTTATGGTATATTGGCATAAAGATAGAGATACTTCTCTGCGTAAACAAAGTAAATAAAAAATTGGTTGTAAAATGCTGATATACACTATCAGCAAATATAAATATCCTTTGTTGATTTAAATTTGTTGTCATGCACTGTTTATGATGTATAACTTTTATAAAGATGTATTATTCGTTTATGAATAATAATTTCTTGCACATCGTTACATTAAACACATTCATCTTACTCATTTTAAATCACAAAATATTATGGTTATACACAATCTGTTTCTTCCTAATATTTTTGTGTTGTATCGGCTACAAGAGAAGATAAACAGATGATACATGATTTCAGTTTCAATTTGTTTTTATTATGTGGCAGCGTGTTTCCTTTTGTAGATACGCAATTATATCCTTTGCAGAAAATTATTTGTAGTGACAATGACATTGCTTTTAATAGATATGTAATTATATTATCTTATTGCATAAATTGAAGCATGTTATGTAGCAACATTAATAGACTAAATAATCCCTCACACAATTTTCGACTAAATGTGTCATCTGCTCTAAAAAGTTAGTTCACTTTGTTAGTTAATCAGTCCTAAAACAACCTTTATCTTCGTGTCTTATTATGCTTCATTTCTTCTTTCATAGCATACAGTCATGTCGCTGTTAGGACTTCTGATGATCCTCCTCATCACTGTGTATCTGCTAATGGTTGGGTATGTACAGTCCGAGGCCCGTGCTATAGTGGTAGGTACTCATTCTGAAATCTCCTTTATGAGTTTGTTTACTTCAAATTCAACGGTAACATTACTTTTAAGTGATAAGAATAGTATTATTAACATACTTTAATATTTCTAAGCACAAAATAAATTTTAACATCGTTTGTCTTGGATTAAGTTATATTTGTGTCTATGTGTCTAACAGTCAAACAGTGCTTTAGTGAAGTGATGGTTGATATGGCAACTGTATTATTGGCTGTTATAGGCTTCAAGAGCAAAATCCCTCATTAGTCAGTTATTCAAGTTGAGTTATTGTTGCTTAAAATGAGGGAGCTAGAAGATAAAAGTTTAGGCCAAAAATGTTGAATAAATTAAAAATGCCTTGTACACCCGCATGTACATAGACATACAATTACGTAAGCTACATACATGTTGAAGCAGAGAGTGTAAATAATATTGTGTTTTATGCTGTATTTAATATTAATGTGTTATTTATTTTTTACTTTTTAGTGCAGTGACGACTATCCCAATTGCCTCATGATGACTAATGGGTGCTGCCCCAAAGCATTATAAAAAGAGATTACAATTACAACCGATGTATTTTTTTTTATCTAAATCCTTTTGTTTACGTACTTTGTTTTGGTGTGGTGTTTTATCTTGTTCAGCAAAGTCACGAGAAATCGTGTGTGAAATAAAATAAATGAAACTCACAAGAGGTCCACGAACAAAATTTATAAATAAAAACAATTATACTCTCAAGTCAGTATGGAAAAAGGCATCACAAACTACATAGAAGTCTGTGCACCACTCTCATTTAAAATCCCTTAACAGTTTTTTGTATCCTTCTGGCATAGTTAGTTTGTTGGCAGGTAAGACAAGACGAGCACGAATGAAGTTTGGTTGGGTCATGTGACCGACACTATAAGCTGAGTCTGTCCTTTAAAGTATCTTCAAAAAACATTGATATTCGTTTGCCAAGGAAGAAACGGTTTACGAATCAAGAACAGTGGACTAGAATTCACATAGAATACCTGATAGAGTGGATAGAGGATATTAGAAACAAGGTATAGAATTTTCTTGCCCTGGTTTTACAATCTCTACAGTGTGGAAATCCTTAGGAAACAGATGGAGGTCTCTTAATATTTTTATAAAACTTTTTATTCATTTAATACAGAAAAGAACTAAAAAAGCAAATTTAAAGCCGTTGAATAATATAGCACACAATTAAGGTTTTGAATTTAATGAAAATGTGAAAATATTTCTGTCGGTTATGCATATTGCTTCCCCTTGACACATTTTCTCTTTTTCTCTCTTGATAGTATATCTTTCTACACACACACATGTACATAGACATACAATCACGTAAGCTAAATAGATGTTGAAGCAGAGAGTGTAAATAATATTGTGTTTTATCTGTATTTAATATTAAAGTGTTATGTATTTTTACTTTGTTTTTAGTTCACTAACTACCAGGCTGTGTGCGGCATGATGCCCTCGGGGTGCTGCTTCTAACCCAGCCATCAGTTAATCCTGCTTCTATAAATTGAAATCATGTTTGAAGATGTTAATACAGATGTCTAAAAAATGAAGTTAAAATACGAGTAGAATATTTTCTTTTCGACAAGATTAGTGTTTAAAGTATAAGATTTGAAATGAATTTTAAAAAGCAAAACGAATTCTCAAAACAATAAAAAGAGATCCAATTACAACCACTATATTTTTTGTCTTTATATCCTTTTGCTTATGTATATTGTTTTGGTGTGGTGATTTATGTCGTTGAGCAAAGTCAGGAGAAATCACAACATGTCCACGAACAAAATTTATCAATGCAAACAATTAAACCATAGAGGTCTGTGCACTACTCTCATTTAAAACCCCTTCACAGATTTTTGTAACCTTGTGGTGTAGTTAGTTGCTGGGCAGGTAAGAAAGAAGACGAGCACAAATGAAGTTTGGTTGGGTCATGTGAGCGACTCTAGAAGAAGAATCTGTCCTTTAAAGTATATTGAAAGAAGATTGATATTCGTTGGCCAAGGAAGAAATGGTTTACGAATGAAGAACAACAAACTTGACTTCACATACAATACCTGATCAATGCCGTCAAAGAGACCCGGATGCTGTCGTTTTATTTTTCAATACGTGAACAAATAATTCAGACACATACAGACACACGTGCGCACACACGGACACACACAGTGTTACGATTTTACTGTTGGTGAGAGTGGTCAACTCAGTCCAAGGGGATACCTGTAAATGTTAGCTCACTGTCCACCCAGCTTCCACCCTCCACACACCCTTTATTCACACCGAACGTTCGCACGCTCACGTACGGGTAATTTCTGTTACTCACGTACGTAAATCAACAACTAACAAAACAGTTACGAAAGACGATTCTGTCTACAGAAGTACGAGAACAATTACCTGATACTCATCTACCATAAGCTGCACATCTGCCTAACCACGTGACTGCCTCAGACGCTATCGAGATTTCCGTCAACACTACACATTACGATATACCAAACTACTAACCTCTCTCTCTCTCTCTCTGTCTCTATCCACCATGTGTGCTTGGTTCGTGACTCTTTTTCTCTTTCTCAAACACACACACGCGCTTAAAGCACACACACACAGGCGCACGTTCATACAATCAATATGCATTGCTTTCTCCTGGTGTTCAAAAGGGAGTTAACAGTATTTGCAGGCCCGTAGTTGTGGGAGATTGAGTGGAGAGAGATGAGAGGGGAAGTAAAACTTCATCCTTGGTACTGAAGTATGACTAAAAATCCAGCATGTGGAGTGAAGTATGCAGGCTCTCCACGGATGTCCACTAAAACAACTGCCGCTGTCAGTGGTCAAAAGTTTTCATTTTATATAAATTATATTTCTCCTTGCTAGCCACCACGACATCTATAAGTCAGGGTCAGTTTGAGTCCTTTAAGGGTCGTTTGGATATCTGGCTGGACTTAAGTTGTTGGACTATCCTTCTCGCTCTATTAAGGTCTGGAAGCTGTTTACAAGCTGTTAAATGTTTCCTATACAACCGTTAGACATTTGACTTTTATGGTTTTATATATTGGCTTTTCGGGTTTAGAAAATTAATGAAACATGACTACAACATGCAAGTTTACAGGTATTAAGTCAAAATCTTCGAAATCGTAGTTTTTGAAGGTTATTATAAATTGTTTTGAACAATACCCTACAGTTTACTTAAATACCATACTAAAGAAATTAATACTAAATGATATTGGTAATATATAGAAAATTTATGTAAAATTGTTCATCAGTCCTTAAAGTGCGCATACATTCACTATGTCGTAAACAAACAACAATGTCTTCCTATAAACGTCTAATAGTCTTTAAAACAATCAAAAACAATAAAAGACTAAGACAACAATTCATGCATTGAATGATCAGTGTCAACAACCAGAGGACATCTCTTTCAATGCGAATCCAGCAGTACTTTCTAGAAGCTTGCAGCTGCTACATATCAGCGATAGTTCTTCTCAAAAACTGTTCATCAGCTTTGTCGGCATTCTTTTAATCATCTGTAAGTTAATTTCATGCTAATAATTTTTTACAATAAAATTCGAACGCTTTGGTATATGTGTGGATAGGGAGAAGCGAGTGCAAATACCGTAGTTTTCTGCTTCTCAGACTAAAATGATTTCCATAATAAATTATATTGCTGAATTCTTGTTTATAAATAGGTATCAGCGTTGACGACATTATTTTGCACATATCTTCTTAGAGTACAGACTTTGACTGCTTTTCAGTACCTTGCTAATGTTTCTTTATGGAATCTTTTGTGGTACTCGATTTTCTCATGACACCCGAGTCGTGGTCATCAAGCAACATTTTTGAGGCGGTTTTTATTGTCCCCTCGATTTCTGCAGAATGCGATCCTACAGTATGCAATCGTGATAGTTAAGGTCAACGTCCCGTGACCATTGCCAAAGTCTTCGTCATAGGGTCCTTCTGTCAGGTTGGCTGCTGTCAGAAGAGGTCGGAGGACATTAGAGTTCTTGTCAAACTTCTAACCATCACTAACGGGAAAGCGAACAAGCAGAAGCTGGGGGCGGGTGCGTCCGTGATTACATCTGTACAAGATTGATATCGTTAATACTAAGAGGTTTGCTCATTTGTAAAAATTCTCCGCTTGTTATATTTATATATTGCTATATTTATTAGCAGGTACACGATTGTGCGTAGATGTTACGACACGTAAGCAAATCCACGGACGAAATATCGATACGTTTCTTTAAAATGTCGACAGCCGGCATCGTCCACGTGACCACACACGTGATCTCAAAGTCAAGCTAAAGGACCACGCAGGTGTCACAGGTTAGCTTGGGGCTAGATGGTAATAAGATATGTGTATAATTACTACCTGCCTTTAACTTCAAGGCCCACTTTGTATCTTGATAACCGTGATGTCTCTCGAGTTCCTTATCAAGAGAAGAGAATATATTTTTTCCGCCATAACCGACCCAGTATTCTCGGTTCTTAATTTTTGCTGACTAAAGGCAGTAAGTACTAAGGACATAATCATTTTTGTACAAATCGTTTAGTACATTATAAACATACCTTTAGGGTTTGTGAAATGTGTGAAGGGAGTCGAATTGCATGCATACTCACACAAGGCGAGGTAAACAACCTTCACATGTGGTCTTGACATCGAGATAGCAGACTGAGAAGGTTCACAAACAAATTAATTGTTTGTGTTTTAATCCTCAACTCAAATTGCAGCAGAAGGTTGAGCTTTTAATACCACACTAGTCTCTGCCGTCTGCGCTTTGTTTATGAAATAAAAAGGTGAACGAGGGTTTCTCATGTTCCTTTGATTTTCTCTTTTATGCAATCTTTTTTTTATAAAATTCAGAAGATTGCCAGGACATACAATATGCTGTATCTTAAAATCAGTCGTGCTTAATAACTGAGGGCAAAAGTTCTCTCAGCAATGACTGGCATAAGATGTCACTTCAAAGTCTCAAACCTCGTAGATTATTTTTAGGTCAGTAAATGTCACGTTGACATCGCATTGAACTCTCCAGTACTCTTCACTTTTGCCATGTAGAAAAGGGCATTGCAGTGAGGTTGAATAAAAACAAAGAAGAAATTATGCATTTTTTAATTGTCAAACGTAAAAACGGGAGGGATGTGTGTTTGTGTCTGTTAATTTGTCAGTGCGTGTGTATGTGTGCATTCCTCCTCTCGCTCTAACCTTCCCTTTCAAATCTATGGCTAGTTATGTGCAACCAACTTAGTTCTTGCATAAACTAGAAAACAATCTGCTTTTCCAATAAGTATTAGAGAATAATTTATTTCCGATGACCTTGTTTTCATCCACACGAAAGCAGCAGTCAGGCTCCTCTACGGCTCGCAAAACGACGACAGTCAACACATTTTTACAAAATTTGAAGACTGTGGAGGAGAAAGAGGATGTGGATCAGCTTCTGTGTACTGGTTGTCCTCGCCCTCCTGGTGCAGCAGTAATCTCCTGTCATAATGAGTAAGGATGGCACCTGTGTTATCAAAATGATATAAAGTCGGGTCTGAGGCCGACACCCACCGTAAGATTTTAATGGTCAGACTAAAGTAGACTTTTCTGTTCTCCCGTGGGGATGCCGGTGTAAGATCCTTCTATCTAAAACTGGGGTTGCTGACCCAGGACAAGAATCGTCAAAACGCAAATGCATTAGATGAAGTAGGAACGATTGTCATAAACACATTTCTTCACACATCATGATTATTTCATGATTCATCATCATATCATGATCATCATCCACCCTCATCATCATCATCATCATCATCATATCATCATCATCCATCATCATCATCATCATCATCATTGTATTTATCTAAGTGATTTCTAACAAGTAGGCAAACCAATAAGTAGTCAGTGATGCAGTTTGCCAAAGAAGATGGCATCAAAATCAGGCAAACATACAAACACACAAGCACCCCTACAACTAATTCTAATATGATGTCCTTACAATTTTTTTTTATTATCCACATTACATTGACTACAAAGAATTCCACGTGCAGCAATCCAATCGTGTAGGCGGCGTGACTCACAGCCAGCCAATCGTGTTGAAGCACTAGTGACGTGTGCACAGCTGTCTGACCTGGCAACGTGGCAGGCGCCCTCATAAAAGCCATTTACCTGCTACAGCTGGGTCCTGTCTTCTGCTGCTGTCTACACAGGTAAGTATACATCACTGTTACCTGAAATTTAGATGAACAGCAGTCTGTTTCAGTTGAAGTAGTCAACGGTCGCCGCTTGGAAAAAGCTGGACAATATTTCCATGACAACTTCTTTAGTTAAAATACGCGTTGTACCTTATGTCCGTGGAGTTCTACGAGTTGCCGCCAGGTGTTATACAGTGTTCGATGAGTGTTGCTTGGCTTACTCAGCCACTGAAACTCTGTATTGGGAACACACTTTATTTAATGTTTGATCATTTGACTGATGCCAGCTGACGGCCAAGAATTCCAGTTTTCTGAAACTGGTCGTTGACGTGTTAAGACTCATCCGCCGACAGGGGTCGCCACCTAAGCTCATCTTCAAAATTTAAAATATTGACTTAACTAAACTTCTTTTTACTAGTCGACTACGTGAGGCTAGGTTAAGCCAGTACTATGGATAAGTCATTTTCTTTTTTGCCGAGGAACTCAAAGACAAGGCTCTTGTTTCCTCTAACCTAAAAATCGAAGAATGCTTTTTTCGGATATTAAACCTTTTCACCTCCTTGATTATTCCAGCAATTATTTCCTCAAAAGTCTACTGTGTTTACCTTCAACTTTGACCTAGAAGACTGTTCATAACATTTTGCGCCTCATAGTCTAGTAAAGAGGAATGTGCATTTCAAGTTCAATGTTGGGCTCCAACAATGTTGAGGTGCAGACTGATACTTTCATCTCTAACTACCTTGTTTGTCAGCATGTAAACTATATCTTGAATCTGATCGGCATGACTCTAGATATGCTGGTAGAAGGGAACCGTTCTTGGCAACAAAGAAAACTAACAGCATGAAGCCTCCATCAAACTATGCAACAAAATATGTCTGTTGAAGTATTCTAATATGCAAATGGGTTCCCAGTCACTTCATCCCAGACACTTCATCCCCGACACTTCATCCCCTAGACTTTTAATCCCCAGACACTTCATCCCCAGACACTTAATCCCTAAACTAAATCCTTAACTATAAAAATTATGAAGTCAGCGAAAATTTAATTGAAATTCAAAATCAAATTGCTATTAACTTCAAAGTCATTTGAACATCAACAACATTAGTTAAAGTTCATATAAGCTAGTAAATTTAATGTTCTTCAACAATATGATATGAAAATTGTTCTTGAGTGTCGGGGATGAAGTGTCGGGGATGAAGTGTCTGGGGATTAAAAGTCTAGGGGATGAAGTGTCGGGGATGAAGTGTCTGGGGATGAAGTGACTGGACACCATACAAATGCGTATATTTACGCCTTTTTTTCAGAAAAAATCTCGTCAAACCCTGCCGGCAGAGTATACAGCACATTTATCATCACTACCACGTTACGTTGGAAAGGTTTGAGATGAACTATTTGTGACATAAATACTTATTGGTTTTCTGCAATAAGCATCAAACTGGCAAACATATAAAAATTCAATTTTCCCTTTGTCTTCTATAGTATGTTGGCACAAAGATATTCATACTTCTCTGCGTAAACAAAGTAAATAAAGCATTGGTTGTAAAATGCTAATACACACCATCAACAATATATATTAATATCTCTTTTGTTGATTTAAATTTGTTTTCAAGCACTGTTTATGATGTATAACTTTTATAAATATATATTTTTCGTTTATGAATAATAACTTCTTATACATCGTTACATTAAACACATTCATCTTACTCATTTTAAATCACAAAATATTATGGTTCTACACAATCTGTTTATTCCTAATATTTTTGTGTTGTTGCGGCTACAAGAGAAGATAAACAGATGGTACATGATTTCAGTTTTAATTTTTTTTAATTATGTGGCAGCGTGTTTCCTTTTATACATACGCAATGATATTCTTTGCAGAAAATTATTTGTGATGACAATGGCATAGCTTTTGATAAATATGTAATTATATTTTCTGTCGTGGGCAGAACCCGTGAAGAATACATGTTTTTTTTTGTTAAGCACTACTTCTAGGCCCTTGGTAGCCCAAGGTTTGTTGTTAGGATAAAACATAAACTGCTTTGATGGAACGGTGCAATCTACACAGAAGGAGATAAATGAAGTGATGGTGTTTCCTAAGTCTTCCAGATTAGGACATGCTTCTAAAAATCATCCCAGTCAGTACATTCACCACAGCCTTGACATAGAAACTAGGACTAGGAGGATGAAGAAAATGGAGTTAGGACATTCCGTTGCAATCTGCAATGCCAACTTATTTATTTAATATATACACAGAAATTTAAAGTATTGGAATTTCATTACCATTTAACGGAGATCCAAACTACTTGTATCTTCACTCCTAACTGTGTGTTAAATGTCTGTATGAGTATGTATGCCTGCCCTTGTGAGCGAAGACAAATTTCTGTCCTGGGTCTCCTCGACAGACAATAAAGTTTGATTTGATTTGATTTGATATTATCTTATTACATAAATTGAAGCATAATGTGTATTTATGTTATGTAGCAACATTAATAGACTAAATAATATTTCCCTCACACAGTTTCCTAATAAATGTGTCATCTGCTCTAAAAACTTAGTTCACTTTGTTATTTAATCAGTCCTAAAAAATTACCTCAATCTTCGTGTCTTATTATGCTTCATTTGTTCTTTCATAGCATACAGTCATGTCGCTGTTAAGACTTCTGATCATCGTCATCACTATGTATCTGCTGATGGTTGGATATATGCTATCCGAGGCTCGTGATGAAGAGGTATTTACTCATTCTTATATCTCCTTTATGAGTTTGTTTACTTCATATCACCATCATTTAGTAGTTTAGCAAAATTCAATGGTAACATTACTTTTAAGTGATAAGAATACTATTATTATTATTAACATCCTTTAGATTTTCTAAGCACAAAATAAATTTTAACATCGTTTGTCTTGGATTTTGTTGTTGTTGTGTCACTGTGTCTAACAAACATGGCTTTGAAGTGACGGTTGATATGGCAACTGTATTATTGGTTGCTATAGGCTTCAAGAGCAAAATCCCTCATTAGTCAGTTATTCAAGAAGAGTTATTCTTGCTTAAAATGAGGGAGCCACAAGATAAAAGTTTAGACCAAAAATGTTGAATAAATTAAAAATGCCTTGTAGGGAGCTGAACTTACTGTTGAACTCAAAGACTAAAATAACAAACCGATCTTTTAGAGTAAGGGTGTGGAGAGAAGATATACAAACAAGGTATAGAATTTTCATGCCCTGGTTTTACAATCTCTACTGTGTGGAAATCCTCAGGCAACAAATGTAGGTCACATAATATTTTCATATAACTTTTTATTCATGTAATACAGTAAAAAACTAAAAAAGCAAATAAAAAGCCGTAGAATAATATTGCACACAAGTAAGCTGTTTAATTTAATGAAAATATCAAAACATTTCTCTCGGTTATGCATATTGCTTCCCCTTGACTCATTTTCTCTCTATTTCTCTCTTGATAATATATCTTTCTACACACACATGTACATATTCATACAATTACGTAAGCTACATACATGTTGAAGCAGAGAGTGTAAATAATATTGTGTTTTATGCTGTATTTAATATTAATGTGTTATTTATTTTTTACTTTGTTTTTAGTGCAGTGACAATTTTCCCGTATGCAAACTGTTTCCTGATGGATGCTGCTTCTAACCCAGCCATGTGTTCTCCAAACAGTCCGAGACACTACCTTTTGAAGAAGTTAATAACAGAAAAATCGTTACTTGAAGTTAATCCTGCTTCTATAAATGGAAATCATGTTTGAAGATGTTAATACAGATGTCTAAAAATGCCGTTAAAATACAAGTAGAGTACTTTCTTTCCGACATGCTCTGTGTTTAAAGTATAAGATTTGAAATGAACTTTAAAAAGCAAAACGAATTCTCAAAACAATAAAAAGAGGTGTAATCCAATTATAACCGATGTATGTTTTATTGTTTACGTATACTGTTTCGGTGTGGTGATTTATATTGTTGAGGAAAGTCACAAAAAATCGCGTGTGAAGTAACCTACACAAAAATCACAACATGTCCACGAACAAAATTTATCAATTATTTTATTTATTTATTTATTTATTTATTTTTGGTATTTAAATCCTTTTGTTTACCTATATTGTTTTGGTGTGGTGTTTGATCTTGTTTAGCAAAGTCACAAGAAATGGTGTGTGCAAAAAGACATCACAAACTACACAGAGGTCAGTGCACCACTCTCATTTAAAACCCCTTCACAGTTTTGTGTAACCTTGTGGTATAGTTACAGTCTCTGGGCAGGTAAGAAAGAAGACGAGCACAAATGAAGTCTGATTGGGTCATGTGACCGGCACTATAAGCTGAGTCTGTTCTTTAAAGTATCTTGAAAGAAGATGGATAGTCGTTGGCCAAGGAAGAAATGGTTTACGAATCAAGAACAGTGGACTTGACTTCACATACAATACTTGATCATTATCGTCAAAGAGACTCGGATGCTGTCGTTATATTTTTCAATGCGTGAACAAATAATTCAGACACATACAGATACACGTGGGCACACAAGGACACACACAGTGGAAGGAATGTACGACTGTTGGTTAGAGTGGTCAACTCAGTCCAAGGGGATACCTGTAAATGTTAGCTCACTGTCCACCCAGCTTCCACCCTTCACACACCCTTTATTCACACCAAACTTTCGCACGCTCCCGTACAGGTAATTTCTGTTACTCACTTGCATAAATCAACAACTAACAACACAGTAACGGAAGACGATTCTGTCCACAGAAGTATGAGAAAAAAAACCTGATACTAATCTACCATAAGCTGCACACCTGCCTAACCACGTGACTCCCTCAGAGATGGCGGTCAGCACTACACATTACGATATACTAAAGTACTAACACCTTCTCTCTCTCTATCTCTGTCCACAATCAGTGCTTGGTTAGTGTCTTTCTCTTTCTCTCCCTCTCACACACCGAAGTAGATACACGCAGGCGCACGTATGCATTCCTTTCTCGTAATATTCAACAAGGGAGTTAACAGTATTGGCAGTCCCTTACTTGTGGTTAACTCCCTGTGCGAGATAGTGGAGAAAGTGATAAACTAGATGATGCAGTGAATAGATATGTATTAAATGAAAAATACAGGTAATGCGCTGAATATACCTTACACAGGTAAATGTTAAAACGTCGTGTCGGCCATTAGAATGGTTAACTGTGTGAAGTGAAAGACTAACAACAGTTTTTTTCTTTCATATTTGTCTCCCCTGCCATTAAGCAAAGCTGCCTTTTCCGGTTTCCGCTATGTAAAGTTTCTTCTATTGGTACAGCTTTCAGTGATATATCTCAGGGAGAGACATTTCTAGTTAATGTACTCATATTCTGTTACAATTAATATTTAAATTTTTAACAATTATGGGTTTTAATTTTCTGGGATTTAGCTAACGTTTGGTTTTGAGACAATCGGAAGGTTTCACGAAAGAGATAATTTTGCCTTGTGACTGTTTGAGCAAAACATTGTACTTTGTCATGGTAAAATTAAGTATTCCGACGACCTGGTGAAGAATTTAGTGTTGAAAGGGTAGAATTTGAAAAATGTCACCAAATTCTCGTATATGGAACCGTTTCTTTGTTCCTCCACGTTATCAACGTGCCAGATGTGTGTTTGAAAGATGATATATTTTGTCACATCCATATCGTTTAGCTTGTTATCTCTCGCAAAGCCTATACATCTAGCTTTTGCTGGATTTTTTCTTATTGTAAAGTTTTGGATTAAGCTGCAAATTCTCAACCAAAAAAATGAAATACTCCATTTAGTTAAATCAGTAGGATGTTTAATTTGATGCGTGCACTCACTTAGAGGAATGTTGACAATATAATAAAGGTGCAGTTTATACAATTTCTAAAGCTTGAATAATTATAGCAAAACATAGTGTTATACAACAAAAATATGACATCATTATTCAAAAAAGATGGCAATGGCACTAATATTACTTCAGCAATGCATTACATAAAGAATGACAATTTTTTTCTTTTAGCTTATGCCTCTTGATATGTTTGTAACATATATATATATAAGTACTTTAATGACCCAGGTACAGAAGAATAGACAAAAAAACAGGGTCTGACTACAAAAAAATAATGTAAAACAATTATGAAACCAGATGTAAAAAGAAAACATTATACAACATCATAAGAACATCTTATTAAACACAATGATTATAACAAGTAGTAGCTGTCAACATAATACTCTGATATAAATTCTCCTACTGAACATTTTATGGTGTACAACATTTAAAAATTTACCCAACAACACTTAACAATGTTATCTTGCAGGTGATTATAGAGCAGGGCAGATAACAGTGACAGGATGGTGATGATGATGAACCCACACAATTCATCCTCTTTACCTCTTTCCTTTGGAAGAATCGGTTATGCGACCAAAAAGATCCTAAAAAGACATGACAGCATGTTGTATACCTGATTGTTATGTGCTGAGAAAAAGGATGTTGGCTTAGACAGCAAAACAAAGATTACGAGGAATAAGTATAAAGTTAATCACTGGTTGTAGGAGCGGCGAGCTGAATGTGGCTCATTATCCTTAGCAGTTGGCTTGAATGATTGAGAATGATTGTTACATCTTTATCTACTTTGGATGTATCAAAAAAGTCATTGATATTTTACCCTAACAGTCCAAGAATTAGACTTTCTTCAAATGAAAAGACTTTCTATAAAAATCTGAAGTGTTTACCTACATATAAATACAATTATTCATTTCGATTATAGTGCTTAAAAATCAAAATAACCTTTTTTATAGGCCCCTTGCAGTCTTATTACTGAGTTTGAGCTTTATGTGCATACGATACAACCAAAGGAAAACTGACAAAAACTTCATAAAGCATGCAAAGATATAATTATTTGACTTGTGCTGCTTACATTAAGGTATTGTTGGAAGTCATCATCTATCCCCGGAAGACCTGAGAAAGTGTCGGCGCAGGCAACCTGCTTTGCTTCGCCTTCAGAGCAGCTTTCCTCTTCAGAGTGGGATCGAGACACATGTATGCAGGTGAAGGAAGTTCTAGATTCTGGAAAAATAGTAAGCAGGTCATCATCATCATCATCATCATCATCATCATCATCATCATCATCATCATCATCAATCATCAATCAATCAATCGTCAATCGTCATCGTCATCATCATCATCTTCGTCGTCGTCAATACAGAATGGTTGAAATTAACTCGAAAGTCAAAATGTAAGATCCAGAAATATTTTGCGCCAGATCACCTGTAATGAAGTCTCACTGCCCAGTGCTGCCCTCTGTTCATGACTACCACTCGGTCCTTCGCTTGTTGTCTCCTGATCGGCTTGAAGGTTGGGGCGTTGAGAATTTGGCATTGGTGACACCAAACTAAACAGATGGGTTAGCATTATATATACATACTTAAAGGTAAACGAAAGGCCCTTAAAAGGTAAAAGATTAGTGTATCTTTTATTTTCTATTTTTATCAGCGATATATTAAGACCCATAAATACAAGAGAGAACAAGAGATTTATGCACGACCTGTCGTAATATAGTACCTATATGGACAACAGTAAATTATGATAAAAACTGTGTGATTTTAGCTTACTTAAAACCACGATAAACATACAAACAACTCACTTACCATCTTGGACTCTGCATCGTGTTTGTCAGCTGAAACATCAACCGAAATCCCTTTATGATTTTCTCTTTCTCTTTTCTTATGTGCATAATATATAATAATATAATAATATTTTGAGCATAATACTTCATCCTGTCAACGACTTTTTTCTTTTCTTACACATTAATAAGTGTAATCATCTGTCCATCATTATTCCATCAAGGGCAACCTCTTACTTAGCAGCAGCACCAAAAAAGGTTAAAATGAAGGACAATGGACAGGATTAAAAAAGCACAACAGCAAATTCAACTCATATTTGTACAAATATCAACTAGAACAAAACAAAAATGAAGACAAAAAAGTTTAGACAGAACCTGTGTAGGCATGATTGTGTAGAATTTATTTGGGCGGATGTTTTTATGATCTTGGCTTCTAATCGGTCTTTCTCCTCTCTGGACAGGCTCACTATTCCGGGTTAGGTATGATGGGATAGGAGAGACCGGCGTAACGGAGGCCACGGATTCCGTGTCCGAAGACTGACTAGAAACACTTTTAAACAGACTTATCATGGTTAGAATCACCATGTTTTTGTTCCACTTTCTTAAAACATTTTAAGAGTTAGATACATAAATGCAGAGGTATAGCTGACATTTATAGTTAGCATAATATAAACAATGTTTCCTTCCATGTTTTTTTTCAAAGTCATGGGCTGTAACTTAGTTGGAGCAGGTAACAATTTACATAAAGAAATGTGCGATGACTCACGTGTGTCAGCATGTATGTATTTAAATTTGGTAAAGTAAGTCACAATCTCTAAACAATAAGAAACTCACCTTCGATTCTCCGGAATCAAACAGTTTTTCTGAAATAAAAGTAAGTAAAGTGAATATGAGATAAATAAAACTATGTGATTTATCAAGACCAGAAAGTTTGGGTTAGGATTGGGTTAGAGCTAGAGGACATTGTAATAGAAAGAGTGGATAAATTTTATAAGACGTGGACAAATCAGACATGTCAAATAAGTAATGCAATAAAAATAGTTAAGCCTTATTTAAAACCTGAATTGGCAGGGAGTTGTGAAAAGTTTTGGGAAGGCCTGTTGTGTCTCCTTGATCTGGGTTTCCACTTGTTCTTTCTCCTCTCTGTTCGGGTTCACTACTCCGGGCATGTGATGGCCAAAGTGGAGAGGTCTGCAGGACCGAAGCGACAAAGTCCGAAGCGACGAAGTTTGTGTCCGAAGACCGACTAGAAACACTTTGAGACACAAATGCATCATGGTTGGGAGAGTCATTTTACAACTTAAGCTAAAACTGTTTTTCAACATTTTGGAATTAAAGGAAAATGATAAAAGTCCGAAAAATCTCAGTACCCTACTTGTTTGTAAAGCCATGAATTGATACTGAGTCAATGGAAGATACAGGATGCAGACAAATGTTTGACAGATCAGTGAATATGCAAAAACAATCAGGCATGCTATACCTAGGCTACTAAAAGTTTAGAACTTCAATAAAAAATTAAAACTTTACCTTGAAACTTCCACGCTCAATGTCCTTTTCTGAAAGACAACCAAAAAAAAGATGAAAGAAAGAAAGAAAATGAAATAAATTAAATTCTGCTATTTTTTATCTTACTTGTTCTCTCTGCATTTAACGTTGTTCTTGTGTGTGTGTGTGTGTGTGTGTTTTTTTTTTGTTTTTTTTTTTTTTGTCTTAGCATTTTACTTACTATAATATAACATACCTTAAGATGCAAATAGGGGATGTTTATTTTATGAAGATGGAAGCATTGTACGTCGTAGATGTAGGTAGTGGGAAGTTTTTGTACGTTGCCAGATGAAAGGTTAATGTAGTTCATGTCCCAGACGAGGTCACCAGGTTCCCTGCTGGCCACCGTGATCTCACCTTTACCTATACAAGCACCAAAGTGATCACGAACACCGATTCTTGCTACTTCTTTAAATGAAACGGTGCTGTCGTGTGTCCGAGGCTGAAACAGGACGTTGGAAGTGATGTGAGAATAACATATTTAACATTTAAATGGAAATCTTTATTAATTTGTAGAATAAAAAGTATTTATAAGTGTTACATATCAGCAAGCTATTTAGCAAAAATCTACTTTCAAAACCTTTCTTTAACTTTTTGTCAATATCTCCTAAATCCCACCAAACTTTTTAATCCTTTGAATACCTCAGTGGTACACTTGGTTTACATTCTTTGAAGAACAAGAGTTTTAGTTAAGAAAAGGAAAGTTTTATAAACTTATATGAATGCCCATGTCCTTGCAAAAATTAGTTCCGTGCTATTTTATATGTACTTACATACCTTTTTGAAGGGTTTGTCATTGGTATTTCTGCTCTTTGTTGTTGTCAGATGCTGCTCTATTTCATCAGCCAGATTAAAGTCTTCCCACATTCGCAGAATCTGGCCAGTTTTTAGTACCACCCAGATGAGTCCATTATTGCTGACTGCTCGTGTCATGGATGTAGGAGAAGGAAGTGTGCCAGCTATATAGGCAACATTATTCACAGTGTCGACACACTGCACAACATCTGAGTCAACTTCACTTGCATTACGCCCACCGAACAGGTAAATCCTGTGGCCAAGAACTGCAGCTGATGTTTCCTGAACAGCCTCTGGCAGACTGCAGAAGAGGCTCCAGGTCTTGGATTTTATGTTATACTTCCAGACATCAGGTGATGTTACTTTATCGTCTTCACATGTTCGCATCAGACCTCCAAGAATATAGATGTTGTCGTTGACGGCGGCCAAAGAATGTTTTTCTCGACCAAAAAAATCATCATCATCAAAAGCTGGAAGGACAGACCATTGATTGTCGCATGGCCTGTAGACGGCAAAGAAGGTGGGCAGCAAGTTTCCTCCACTAAGGTAAAGTTCGTTTCTCCAGGTACAGGTTGCATAGTGCCAACCAGTGTTCTGAGGTACTGGAGCCAAGTTATAACGGTCTTCAGGATCACGCCAGGCCTCTAGTGTAGGGCCGTGTGCAAGCGGAAAGTCAGTTGCTTTGACAACCAAACATACGGATGTGATGTCAGTGTTGTCCAGCGGAACGGACTGTTGGGTTAGAATTCGTCTTCGTGAATGAAGGCATTTTTCGTCGGCGTTTTTCAAAGCAAAATAAATGCCATCCTGCAAATGATCTGTAGCAAATAGAAAGCGAAAATGTGGTTTTCAAAATGTAAAACATAGTTTAATGTCGGTAACAATCCCTTAATGTTAAGTATCTCAATCGTCTGAGTTTCACCTTAGTGTATATAAACTTTTGTTTCTTTGAAATTGTGTGCTTGGATAAAATTAATTGCTAATTACATTGTACAAAAGTTCCTTAAGATGATCATGAAACATAAGTCGGCCTGGAAACTTACCAAAGATAAATTCACAGAATGGATGATGGCGGTATTCCATCAGATCAGCTAAATATTCTCGACTAAGCTGCGGAAAAGAGATGAAGGGCAGGAAATGACATAGGAATCCAGCTCTTGCACCCTGATCCGTCTCCACCCAGCGCAAGATCGTTTTGCAGATGTCGTCCATGCTGAGTTTATTTTGCAAGGACAAGAGAATAAGGAGCATGGATCCATGTAGTGAAAACAACTTGTTCTCTGGAATTGTGTCGAAATTTTCAGCAGCCATTGTATAAGATTTGTAAGCCAGGTCTGTGAGTTTACATTTTTGTGCTACCAGCCAAGCGTCTACGCAGTTATCAGATGTAAAGAATTCCCCGAAATACCTTTCGATGTGCTTAGTGATGAAATCAATGCCAAAGTGGACAGAACATGTGATGATATCTATCACTGTTTCGTGGTTAATGAGGTTGCTGGCTCCATAAAGAATTTCCAGCAGAAGGCGAAAGGATTTTGGAGAGACATCTTCATCGTCGACTGTCATGTCCCAGCTGATGTCGTCAGCGGAGAAGAGGTTGGCCTTGAAGTAGTCAGATGCCGAAACAAGAACCAAGCGATGGCAGAGGAACTCTTCATCCTTCACAGTAACACGAGTGTCACAAAGCTCACCTCGATATCGCAGGTGTCGGAGCCTTTGTACTAGACAGGTATCGAAGTGTGCAGTTGTCATTCTGTCGCTGAATAATGAAATACTAGAAAGAAAATGACTGGAAAAGAGGAGTGTCACAAATCAATAAACATGATTGGATAACTAGTTAACTTTGTGTTACATTATTTTATTATTTCAGGTAACTTATAGCATGAAATTTTTAAATTTTCTGATTTCATAAATTGAAATTGTAAAGATTACATTCCACAAGTACAATAATGGAGTAGAAGGCACATGGGTGACTATGGGAACTAGGTGGAAAGTGAACTCAACACTATTGAATCTACCTTCTTCCTGGCAATCATGTATCCAATCAGTTCTTTAAAAAATACTACTGTATCTACCTAGTTACCGACCCAACTCTTTTAATCTAAAGTTGCACCCCTCATGGATGAACCATCCTTGTCTAAACATAAGGAATAAACAGTAATTATGGTAATTATGTTGAACATGTTTTATTAAATCTCTGTGTAATATTTGCTTAGACCAGAAATTATGGAAAGTGAAATTGAATATATCTCTTTACCTATTCTTGAATGATAATCAGATAACCACTTAGAGTGCTAGTCAGTTGGTCAGAAGGTAGGGGACATTCGGTTCCTTCTCGCTCGAGTGCCCATAGGTAGGGATAGGAAAACTGTCCTTACAGATATTTGTATGCATTATATATAGGTATTATTATTATTATATATTTGTTATAATACTTACTAACAATATGAAATTACAGTAGTTTAAAAGGTCAGTCTGTTGGGTATTGGTATTTTATGACCATCAGCAACAACTAAACAATGTTTCTTCTTCTTTCTCTTTACTTAAACAGAAATTACTTGACTATATTTCGATGTTAATGATAGCATTTTGATGTCAGTCATTGGGTTTATCCGATTTTGTAGAACAGGAAGGTATTTGAAGCGTTTTAGGACGTTCTATAAAATTACAGTAAAACAAACAGGCACGGCAAACATTTCAGTTTATACAATAGCAGCTAGAGAAGACAGCTGTACTTGTCGTTATTCTATTACAAAAGCAGGATTTCTGTAAGATAGGCAACGTGCGAGGTTTGAAGAGCGCAGACTATAAATAGTTTATCGACTCATCTGCAGATGGCACTTCAGATTTTAGTGTTATAAACTTCATGGTTTATATAATCTTTTGAAGATTGTAGATATTTTACAAGATATTTGCAAGTCACAGAATTACAATTTTCGCTGATAAATATGAGTGAATTATCTGTAAATCATTGTAGATAAAAGTATGACCAAAGGTAAGCGCTTAGTGAGGTGAGCATTCATGTCAAGGAGATCAGCGGACGCGTTCCCGCCTCACATGTCTGCCGTCTCCCATTTTTTCATCTGGCTAAAACCTATATTATCATATAATCACAAACCTGTTTGGTCACATAATCACCTCCAGTGTCTTTAAACGCGTTTTGCTGACAGGATTTTTAATAAAACTAAATGAACAAGCGGCCAAATGACAAGCAGCTATTTTCGGGGATACAAAGCAATGGACGACATTCCATCCTTCAACAAGATAAAAATAAAACTCACCAAAATGTGAAAGGTGAAGATGTCAATATACTCATCAACTTAACTGTTCCTCGAAGCTCTCGTGGCCATTGGTGAAGATTAAGATGAACTACGCGTAATTATATAAGTTAATTCTGTTTATGGAAACAGCTGTGTCCATCTCATCGTCCGTGTAAGAAATGATGAACTTCCAAGTAAGTTAAATATTTCCGAAAAATCCCAATACCAGGTAGAGTGAGTGACATCAGATCGGATATTCCCCATTAGAGTCAAATACAAGGCCTAGGCCGAACATGTTTAATTTTAATAGCGTTTTCTCGGGTTACTAAAAATAGATTGTGACGTCACGCAGCAGAGCTTCATGGGATTGCTTCCCGGACAAACGCTGCACGTTGTTCTGTTTATTCTACGCTACGGCGACTGACGAAAAGCGACATTTTTGCTATTAATCTCTGAAACAATGCTGAAAACTGGAGGAACCAAACACTGCTGTTGGGGTTTATGTAAATCGGACTCAAGATATCCAGAGCGGTTACCGGAGGGGACATTTTTTATTCCATTTCCAAAACCTGGTAAGACCAGTGACAACATGACCCAGTGGGAAAGAGAACAGGCCAAGTTAAAGACTGAGAAAGCAAAGCGCTGGCAGTTTTTATGTGGGCGATCTGATTTCCAAAATGTGGAGAAAATAACCAGGAACACATATATCTGCTCTCTGCATTTTCTTGGTGGAAAAGGCCCAACATCTGAGAACGACGAACCAATATTAGCGACGCTTACAGACGAGGAAACACAAAAGCGACAGAGACGTAAAAGGAAGGCTCCAGCGCAACGTGGAGACCAAACTGAACATTATCAACGTGAACGTAGGAGAAAAAAGCTTCGCAAAGAAAACTCATCATTTCCAGAATCCACAGAACAAAGTGACAACATAACATTTGAAGACACAGGCGAAGCCGTGGCTGAGAGTGCATCTGCTGAATGTAAGTCGGCTAGCCCAAACCACAAAGCTACACAAACATCTTATGATCAGTACATGCTTGGAGCTAAAATCGAAACTATGATCATGAGAAACGCTGCTGCAGTGAAAAATGATCGAAGTGAACCTGAAGTTACCAACAGGATGGACCCAAGCTTTGTTTTGAAAGACAGGAAGAATACAAAGTTTTTAGTTGGACTATTTCCAGAGCAGTTTGACGTTTTGTACACATTTCTTGGTCCAGCAAAATACAACCTTCAATACTGGGACTCCAAGGGAAATACCAGAGAAACCAGTGGGACAAATGAGAAGAAAACTTTCGACATTCACACTTTAGACCATGCCGAACATTATTGCGGCTCGCATGGCCGATCATACGCCCTTCTCGCGTATTTGCTTCATCATTATCATCATAATCTAGAGAGATACAGGAAGGAGTGGAGGGGTGAGTGTACTCTATATATATATACTTATCGAAGCAATAATTCAAAATATATTTATTAATCTTATTACTTTATATCTATATATATATATACAAAAGGTTTAGATCATTATTAAGTGTTCATAATTGTAAACCATGTTTGAAGGCAATGCTGGTTTTAATTTTTAAAAAGATGAAAAAGGACGAACACAATACTAAGTATGACCTTTTTTAATTTTAAAGCTTTTCCAGCCGGTCTTCAGACACACACTCAGTAAATTCATTGATACTGACTCCACTGCCAGAGCAAAAACCAATTCCAGTAATTGAAAGCGGCAGCCATGAGCAGCGGGAGACATCAAGTCGTCCAAAGTCACCTGCGCAAGGAGAAGAAGAAAGACAAGTAAAGACTAACTTTTGAAAGACACATGCTGAGACTAATAAGCAGTCTTTCATACACAGATTCCATTTAATAACATCTTCTAAATGTCCAAGAGAGTGATGCGGCCATTGAAGATTTAGGGGTTAGGGATTGGGAGAGGTGGTCTAAAAGGCGCACATTATGTCTTGCACAAAAATTCACTCTATTTGGCAACAGTATGACCCTTGTTCTTGGAATTAAGTTTGCGATTATAGATAAAAGTGTGTGATCATATCTTTCTGCAGCAATACACTCAGTTAAAAGGATACATACTCGAGTATTTTGAATCTGTCAAAGACTAGTTTTATAATTCTGTATTAGCCTATTCTAAAAAACATCTTTACCTTTTTTTGTACAAGTAGCAAGCTTTTTAGAACAGTCCGATGATAAAATTATAGGATTTTTTTTTAATCTTTGTTTAAATCTGTTCTTTCTTTTCTATTCGAAAATGATTTTGTTGCTGTTTGTTTTTTGTTCCCCCCTGTGGGACCCCGGGGTATGCTTGCCTAGCAAGCATTGCAAGAATAGGGTCCCTGCCATCCAGCCAGGCATGTCGTAAGAGGCGACTAAGGTGGACACCTCACCTAGAGGTAAAATAGGTTGTGGTAGGGCTAACAACCCCACCATGTAAAAAAAATCCTGTTACAGAAACTAAAACCAGAGAACTCGTCACAGATGGCGAAGGTAATGAAGCACACCAGGAGACTGGACTAATGACGGACGACAGCCAAACCCGAAAGGGAGCTGCGCCCCGACAGCGGATTTACTGAAGCCGAGGCAGAAGTTGAGGGTGGGGTGCTGGAACGTCCAGACCTTGTACCAGACTGGCAGGATGCTCCAATTAGTCAAGGAGTTTGACAACTACAACTTGGACATCCTGGGAGTCAGTGAGGTCAGATGGACCGGCACGGGAAAGAGGAAACTAGCGTCAGGACATACCATCTTGTCTCAGGAAGATCAGACGCTCAGCACTCTGAAGGAGTAGCTCTACTCCTCAACAAGAAAACGGAAAGGCACTGCTGGAATGGAAGCCTTATGGACCCAGGCTTTTGAGAGCAAGATTCCATTCCAAGTACACCAAGCTGACAGTGCTAGCCTGCTATGCACCAACAAATGACTCTGAGGCAGAAGACAAGGATGCTTTTTACGATCAGCTCCAGGCAGCCTCAGAAAGCGTTCCAGCCCACGACATGTTGCTCATCATCGGCGATCTCAATGCCAAGGTGGGAAGTGACAACACCTGCAGGGAGCATGTCATGGGCAAACATGGAATCGGAAGCATCAATGACAACGGAGAGAGACTGGCAGACTTTTGTGAAGAAAACAACCTACTGATTGGAGGCACACTCTTCCCACACAAAGACATCCACAAGGCAACATGGACATCACCAGATGGGATCACAAAGAACCAGATAGACCATGTCATCATCAACCGAAAATGGAGGAGCTCACTTCAAGATGTTAGAGCCTACAGAGGAGCAGACATTGCCAGTGACCACACTCTTGTGATAGCCACAGTTTCTCTGAAGCTGCGTCGATCACGAGGAAAACAGGCACGTCAGCAGAGAGTGGACTCCGGCAAACTAAAAAATCCAGCCACCGAAAGGGCCTTTGCTATGGAAGTAAAGAACAGGTTCCAGGCACTAGGAGACCAACAAGAGATGACCTTAGACGACTTCAATCGAGTCTTACAGGAATCAGGAGAAAAATACTGGGCTTCCAACGGAAAAAGAAAGAACAGTGGATCAGAGAAGAGACATGGAAGAAGATAGAAGAGAGAAAGTCAGCCAAACAAAGAATCAACAGCACCAGATCTGAACGCCTGAAGGAACAACACAGACAAAGATATGCAAAACTGAAACAAAGAGGTAAAGAGGATGACAAGAACCGACAAAAGATATCACATAGAGAAACTGGCAGATGAAGCAGAAAATGCAGCAAGTAAAAATGACCTGAAGACACTGTACAAGATAAACAAACAGCTAAACAACGGGTTTAAGAACAGTGATGTGCCAGTGAAAGACGTGAACGGTAATGTCGTCGAGGAGAGGCAGGAAAACTACAGCGCTGGAGGGAGCATTTTGAGTCAGTTCTGAACAGACCAGATCCCCCTCAGCTTACAGACATCCAGCCAGCAGCTATAGACCTTGACATCTGCACAGACCCACCAAGCCTGGAAGAAGTGACAGCAGCAGTCAAGACAATGAAGACGGCAAAGCACCAGGGGCAGATGGAATAACAGCAGAGATGTTGAAGCAGACGTGAATGTGACAGCTCCAAGCTGACTGAAATCTTCAGGCAAATTTGGGAATCAGGGCAGGTCCCTGTTGCGTGGAAGACAGGGCTCATCTTCAAGTTACCCAAGAAAGGAGATCTTGGAGACTGCAATAATTGGACGGGGCATAACACTTCTTTCCCTCACCAGCAAGGTCTTCAGCAAGATTGTTTTGTCAAGACTGACGGCAACTCTTGAGAAAGACCTCCGACCACAGCAAGCAGGATTTCGCCCTGGGCGATCCTGCTCCGAACACATCTTCATTCTGCGACAGATTCTGGAGCAGAGCAACAAATGGAACACACCGCTGTACATCAATTTCATCGACCTGGAGAAGCTTTTGACAGCATCCACCGCGAGTCCTTATGGAAGATCCTGAGGCATTACGGAGTCCCTGCAAACTTGTTCAGGTCATTGCAATGCTGTACAGCGATTTCCAATCCCAGGTTGTCTGTGACACGGAGCTCACAGACCCTTCAACGTCAGTACCGGGGTGAAGCAGGGCTGCATTCTGTCGCCGTTCCTCTTCATCCTGGCCATGGACTGGATCATGAAGACTTCCACCGACAGCGAGAGGAGAGGGCTCAGATGGACCATGACTATGACAGCAACAACAGCACTGGAAGACTTGGACTTTGCTGATGACATTGCCCTGCTGTCACACCGCCACCAAGACATGCAGGAAAAAACAAAGGCCTTCTCAGAAACAGCTGGAAACCTTGGCTTGAAGGTCAGCACAAAAAAGACTAACAGTATGAGAGTGAACGCCATCGTCCACGTGACCACACACGTGATCTCAAAGTCAAGCTAAAAGGACCACGCAGGTGTCACAGGTTAACTTGGGGCTAGATGACAATAAGATATGTGTATAATTACTACCTGCCTTTAACTTCAAGGCGCACTTTGTATCTTGATAACCGTGATGTCTCTCGAGATCCTTATCAAGAGAAGAGAATATATTTTTTTCGCCATAACCGACCCAGCATTCTCGGTTCTTAATTTTTGCTGACTAAAGTCAGTAAGTACTTAAAGACATATTCATTTTTGTACACATCTTTTTAGAACACTAAAAACAAGAACTGTGTGAAGAGAGTCAAATTGCATGCGAACTCGACACAAGGCGAGGTAATCAACCTTCACATGTGGTCTTGACATCTAGATAGCAGACTGAGAAGGTTCACAAACAAATTGTTTGTGTTTTAATCCTCAACTCAAATTGCAGCAGAAGGTTGAGCTTTTAATACAACTCTAGTCTCTGCCATCTGCGCGATGATTATTCAATCAAAAGATGAACGAGCGTTTCTGGTGTTCCTTTGAATTTCTTTTTTAGGGAAATTTTTTTCTAAAAACAGAATATTACCAGGATATACAATATGCTTTGTCTTAAAACCAGTCGTGCTTAATAACTGAGGACAAAAGTTCTCTCAGCAATGACTGGCATAAGTTGTCACTTCAAAGTCTCAAACCTTGAAGATTATTTTTAGGTCAGTAAAGATCACGTTGACATCCCATTGAAGTCTCGAGTACTCTACACTTTTGCCATCATCATCGTCGTCGTCGTCGTCGTCGTCGTCGTCGTCATCATCATCATCATCATCATCATCATCATCATCATTGTATTTATATAAATGCTTTCCTAACAAGTAGGCAAGCCCAATAGTCGGCGGGATGCAGTTTGCCACAGAAGATGACATCAAAATAAAACATACAAACACACAAACACACATGCACACCTACAACTAATACTAATATGATGTCCTCACAATCTATTCCTACATTCTAAACAACCTTTCGTCAGCATGTTGAATTTTTAACCTTTTTTATTATCCACATTTCATTGACTACAAAGAACAGCAACCCAGTCGTGTAGGCGGCGTGACTCACAGCCAGCCAATCGTCTTGAAGCACTAGTGACGTGTGCACGCTGTCTGACTGGGCAACGTGGCAGGCGCCCTCTATAAAAGCCATTTACCTGCTACAGCTGGGTACCTGTCTTCTGCTGCTATCTACACAGGTAAGTATACATCACTGTAACCTGTTACCGTTTTTGGCAACAAAGAAAATTAACAGCATGAAGCCTCCATCAAACTATGCAACAAAATATGTCTGTTGATGTATTCTAATATGCAAATGCGTATATTTACGCCTTTTTTTCAGAAAAAATATCAAACCCTGTCGGCAAAGTATACAGCACATTTATCATCACTACCACGTGACGTTGGAAAGGTTTGAGATGAACTGTTTGTGACATAAATACTTATTGTTTTTTCTGCAATATCCATCGAACTGACAAACTTACAAAAATTCATTTTTTCCCTTTGTCTTCTATAGTATGTTGGCACAAAGATAGTCATACTTCTCTGCGTAAACAAAGTAAATAAAAAATTGATTGTAAAATGCTAATATGCACCATCAACAAAATATAAATATCCTTTGTTGATTTTAAATTTGTTCTCAAGTAATGCTTATGAAGAATAACTATTATGAATATAGATTGTTCGTTTATGAAATAAGAATTTCTTACACGTCGTTTCATTAAACACATTCATCTCAGTCATTTTAAATCGCAAAATATTATGGTTATACATTCTTATACACAATCTGTTTCTTCCTAATATTTTTGTGTTGTATCGGCTACAAGAGAAGATAAACAGATGATACATGATTTCAATTTGTTTTTATTATGTGGCAGCGTGTTTCCTTTTGTACATACGCAATTATATCCTTTGCAGAAAATTATTTGTCATGACAATGGCATTGCTTTTAATAGATATGTAATTATATTATTTTATTGCATACATTGAAGCATGTTATGTAGCAACATTAATAGACTAAATAATCCTCTCACACAATTTCCGACTAAATGTGTCATCTGCTCTAAAAAATTAGTTCACTTTGTTAGTTAATCAGTCCTAAAAACTACCTTAATCTTCGTGTCTTATTATGCTTCATTTCTTCTTTCATAGCATACAGCCATGTCGCTGTTAAGACTTCTGATGATGATCCTCATCATTGTGTATCTGGTGATGGTTGGATATGTACAGTCAAAGGCTCTTTCTGCAAAGGTAGGCACTCATTCTTATATCTCCTTTATGGGTTTGCTTTTTCGATATCACCATAATTTAGACGTGTAGCAAAATTCAATGGTAACATTACTTTTAAGTGATAAGAATATTATTATTAACAACCTTTACATTTTCTAAGCACAAAATAAATTTTAACATCGTTTGTCTTGTACATAGACATACAATTATGTAAGCTACATACATGTTGAAGCAGAGAGTGTAAATAATATTGTGTTTTATGATGTATTTAATATTAATGTGTTATTTATTTTTTTCTTTGTTTTTAGTGCAGTAACAACCATGCCGTGTGTGGCATGATGCCCTCGGGGTGCTGCTTCTAACCCAGCCATGTGTTCTCCAAACAGTCCGAGACACTTTGTTTTGAAAAAGTTAAAAACAGAGAAATCGTTACTTTAAGTTAATCCTTCTTCTATAAATGGAAATCATGTTTGAAGATATTAATACAGATGTCTAAAAAAATGTCGTTAAAATACAAGTAGAGTGATTTCTTTTCGACAGTGCTTAGTGTTTGAAGTATAAGATTTGAAATGAATTTTAAAAAGCAAAACGAATTCTCAAAACAATAAAAAGAGATGTAATTCAATTACAACCGATGTATGTTTTGTATTTATATCCCTTCGCTTATGTATATTGTTTTGGTGTGGTGATTTATGTTGTTGTGCAAAGTCACGAGAAATCGTGTGTGAAGTAATCTACACAAAAATCACAGCATGTCCACGAACAAAATTTATCATACAAACAATTAACTATTTATGCCATTGTGTAAAAAAGGGATCATAAACTACATGGAGGTCTGTGCACTACTCTCGTTTAAAATCCTACACAGTTTTTTTAACCTTCTGGTAAAGTTAGTGTCTGGGCAGGTAAGAAAGAAGACTAGCACGAATGAAGTTTTGTTGGGTCATGTGACCGACTCTAGAAAATGAATCTGTCTTTAAAGTATCTTGAAATAAGATGGACAGTCGTTTGCCAAGGAAGAAATGGTTTACTAATCTAGAACAGTGGACTAGAATTCACATAGAATACCTGATCATTATCGTCAAAGAGACCCGGATGTTGTCGTTATTTTTAAATACGTGAACAAATCATTCCGACACACATACAGACACACGTGCGCTCACACGGATGAAGGAACTCACTAAAATCAACGAAATACCATACGGGACATACCAGAATAAGGATTCTATCAACCATTAGTTGCATATGAAAGTATCAATTCAACAAGAGCTTCAGCCTGTCAGAGAAAGACAACTCTAGCGATTTGATAACAGTTTTTATCTAGCTGATATTTGACACACACACGCACACACACACAATTTGTTTATTGAATGTTGAATGCAACTTTATTTTCCATAAATTATATTTTTACTTTCTAGCCGCCACATCTATCAGTCACGGTCGGTTTGAGTCCTTTAAGGGTCGTTTGGACTCGTTGGCTGGACTTAGGTTGTTGGACTTTCCTTCTCGCTCGATTAAGGTCTGGAAGCTGTTTACAAGTTGTTTCCTACAGCATCGTTAGACATTTGACTTTTATAGTTTTATATACTCGTTTTTTTTTCGGGTTTAGAAGAATTAACGAAACATGACAAAATTGTGTTATGATGACTGCTAACACAATATGAGAATAAAAGTTCATCATAAATTAACATTTGGGCAAGGACAACATTCCTTAAAAGCATTAATGAGATCGTATTTGATTCAAATATGATTTTGACATTGTCTACATTATAAATTGTTTTCAACAATACCACACAATTTACTTAAATACAATACTAAAGAAATTAATACTAAATGATATTGTTCATATATACAAAATTTATGTAAATTTTTCAGCACACCTTAAAGTGAGCATACATTCCCTATGTCGTAAACAAACAAGGATGTCTTCCTATAAAAGTCTAACGGTCTTTAAAACAAGCGAAAACAAGTAAAGACTTAGACAACACTTCATGCATTAAATGATCAGTGTCATCAACTAGAGAAGCTCTCTTTCAATGTGAATCTAGCAGTACTTTGTAGAAGCTTCCAGCTGTAACATATCAGTGCTAGTTCTTGTCAAAAGCTAGAGCCACAGGAGTTCATGGAGTGTCGATACCTTGCGACCAGAGGGGCTAGATGGCGTCCTCCAGATGGCTGTGTTACCTGGAGTGTGTCCAGAACAACGGGAGGAAACAGTCAACAATGTCACGTGCTGTCTATAGACTATTGAAGATAAGATAAGAAGTTTAGAGTTCCATGATGATTTGCATTTACTTTCCGTGGATCAGCCAGTAATTCAACGTCAATAGCGTGAATCAAGGTGCGGGCAGCAGTTCTCTCGCAAAGCCTCGCCATCCTTCGTAGTTTCGGAAATCCACTCTGATCAGTTGGGTTGCATCGTCAATCGCTGCAATAAATCAGAGAGCCAAATGCATTGTTTAATAATTTTATGATGTTTTAATCTTTTAATCTACATCGACAGCTTCATACTAAATAACTGTTAATAATTTAAAACATTGTGTTCTTATTAGCTTTGCTGTAATTAGTACAACATGGGTGATCCATCAATTTTGTTTGTTGTGAATAACAAGCAAAAAGCTAAAAATTCTGTAATACCTTTAATTGTACCAATTCCCACAGGAATTGCGTAATCTGCTGGATAGGTGTTGTAACCTCCCACATAACGTGTCCCATTAACCATTATATTTTGTAGACGTTTCTCTTCGTCTGGATGAAGCGTGACGATGTCCCCAACCACAAAGGGCTTCATCTCTGCTGTTTCTTTACAGGATCACAAACACACACATATATATATATACACACACATATATGCAAACATCCACACACACATATATATATATATATACACATATACTCACACATCCACTCAAACATATGTATGTATATACACAAACGCTCGCAGTCTCAGATCACAAACAAATAAATTTGAATCGGATTTCGAAATCATAAGAAGAACCAATAAATCCTCTAATGTACCTCTATTTTCTGATAAAACTTAACACCCTAGTATTGAAGACAGCGAAGGATTGTTCTAATTAACTGCCTAAAAATTTTCATGAAGGTATATATTGTAGTAGAGAAAGATAAAATGTGCATTGGTTGATACAGAACCCTACAAAATATTTAAGGCCTAAGTCAATTACATTTTAATTTAGACATAAGTATTTATTCTTCTGCTTTTACTTGACATATAAACAAAGGAGAATTGTCTGAAAAGTTACTTTATAAATGTGAATTTTAAAGGATCGCTGTAAATACAGAACAATTACAAAATACATTAATATAAGACATTAACACCTATAGCAACATATCACCTGTCCTTACCTTCTTTCATGTACTCCACGGGAACATTTAGCACATGGATGTCAAACTTCGCTGTCCCAGCTAGAAGATTCAAGGGTTTCTTTGGCATAGTATCCTTTCCCAGAGGAATCAGTTCAAATGTTTTTAACAGTTCTCCCGCCTTGCTCTCGCCTCCACACACGGTGATCCCCCCTGCATGCAGGCAAGCACCAAGTGACGTCTTCCTTCAAAATTGCCAGGCATCCGTTTAAGCTAACGGTGGAGCTGACCTAAAACAAAGCAGTTTAATAGGCTACGATTAATCTTTATCCAATTTTATTAACTATATATTCATCAACATCAAATTATTTTGATCCTGAAACATACCAAAGTAGGAAAACAAGAAATGAAAACCAAACAA
Organism: Pomacea canaliculata; assembly: GCF_003073045.1. NCBI lineage: Eukaryota > Metazoa > Mollusca > Gastropoda > Architaenioglossa > Ampullariidae > Pomacea > Pomacea canaliculata. Next base: position 16,920,322 of record NC_037596.1, on the reverse strand, counting down.
TGAAAAAAGAAACAAAACAGCAAGTACCATTTTTACCAGACGATTAGGTAAGAAAGAAAAAAGATAAACAGCTAAACAGAAAATACACTGTTATGGTCTAGCATCGCGATCTTTTTCTGTAAAATTAAATGTTTATTACCCCTTTTCATTTACTGTGTGTGTAAAGCTGTTTCTAAAATGTTTATAAGGACCAAAAACTATTTAAGCCTTATTTAAATTATTTATATTGAGCGTTTACTTACTTGGTTACCAATTTCTGATTCTTCCTTCGTAGCAGACAATTTTTGTTCTACCTGATTCGCCAAGGAAGAGTTTTCCTTCATCGACAACACGTCTCCTTCGGGTCTCACGACGTAAATACGTCCTCCATTGCTCAGAGCTCGCGCCCCGCACGTGAGTGACGGAAGTTTGCCGGCCTGGTAGGTGCAGCCACCCAGGGTGTCCACGCACTGCACCCAATCTGTTCTGGCTCCTTTACTATCGACTCCGCCAAACAGGTAAATGCGGTGACCGAGAACAGCCGCGGTGGATTCCTGAACACCTAGCAACAGCTGACAGAAGACACTCCATTCCCTCGAGCTTGTGTTGTATTTCAGGACCCTTGAGCAAATCGTTTTCTCTCCAGAGGTGTTTTTTGCAAGTCCACCTAGAAGGTAGATGTTGGAACTAACGGCAACCATTGCATGCTTTTCTAGACCGACATCTGGTAGAGAGGGCAGCACCTCCCACTCGTTGTCCCCTGGTTTGTAGACAGCAAAGAAGGTGGACAACTCGGATCCACCGCTGACGTAAACCTCGTTGTACCACGTGCAGCTGGCAAAGTCCAGTCCAATGTCTTCAGGCAAGGGGGCTAGTTTGTTATAACCTCATATATAAGTAAGATTTAAATTGAATGCGTATGTATCTCTGGAGGGTTTTGTTAATCTCGGTGTAACCTCCAATCACAATGCCGCGGCTCTGGATTTCTGGCAAGTCAAGAGGCACAGACACTGAACCCAGAATCTTTTGCTTATTTTTTATATCATCAATTAAGCGGTAAGTCAGACCTTGGCTGATTCTATCTGCATCCCGTTTTGACAGAACTGTGAATAGAGAGATTTAATAGAAAGAATAAGGGTATAATGACAGTCTTTAAGCCTTTCTTCCGACAAACTCTAATTTAAAAAAAGAAATATTTTTTTTATGACTAACCAGAGTATGATTAAAATTTCTCAACAAAAAGAACTAACAAATGCAGATACCGCATTAACATATGAGAAATATATCTTGGATTTGTCTTTTAAACGCTTAAAAATATAAATTGATTTATCAGGACTTTTATATGGTAGGATTAATTTAAGTTTATTAATTTAAGCAAAACTCCAGACGACATTTTTCAAAGCACTATGATCTGATATTGTGATTAGTAAGACATATCGTCTAAAATGGAACCTAAATGATGCTTTGACATGCCTTAATGTCTATCTGATACCTTGCGAAAGGAAACAAAATTGTAAGAATGTCTAGGTAAGAAAACAAGTTTTTGCTGATTGTACTTACACAGGAGGATGTCTCTGAATGATTGGTTCTGGTAACTCAAGCAAGTCACACTGGAATAACTGGAGCTTAGCAAGGGAAAGCAAACAAAGGGAAGCAATTCTAAAAGGTGAATCTTTCTTTTGTCTTGATCCGCCACCACCCAGCGGCAGAATGGCTTTACAGACATCGTCCAGCTCAGCTTCTGTTGTTCTGAAAGTAGAATGGAGAGCATGGACTTCGGCAGGTCCAGCAGCTCGTTGTGTTGACAGACGGTGTCAATCTGATCCACAGCCATCTGAACGATGTATTCAGTCACGGTGTCCAATCATATTTCTCGGAAAACTGCCACAGTTCCCAAACAAAACTCAGGTTGCACTTTTTCTCGAAGAAACTCAATACAATACTCTTTTAGGGACAAATTAATCTGCAAATACACAGACATTCTGAAAATTTGTTTTTGCAGCTCTGATGTAATCAGGTCACTGCCCCTGTAGAGATATCCATGTCAGAATGTCCCAAAGGACTCAGAAGAACATCTTCGTGGGTTGATCTCAACTCGTTTACTGGAATTTGCTCTGCCAGCTTGGCTTTAAGTAAATTCTTGAAAAATGTGGAGACAGAGGCAAGCACCGCACGATGGCACCGAAGAATTCTTCTGTTCAAAAAACCACGCACAACGACATCACAGAAAATCTCCATAATCCACCTGCTGCCCAAGACCGCGATAAATATTTTGTAGAGGCTCTGTCCTGTGATGTTTGCACTGGCCATGTTATTTCTTGAAACACTCCGATTACCTTACAAAGTTCAGCAGGTCGTCCCTGTGCCACAGATGCTGTCTCCTCAAACAGAAACTATTTGAACGAACTGACCCATGGGTTCTCGTGCTCGTCGCAAGCATTTGTGTTTTCGAATTATGTTGTGATAATAATTGGACTGTGATCTTCTTTTGCTACTTTCCGCTTTCGATTTCTATGTACGATTTCGGTTTGTTACCAATTATTGAGCAGAGCTAAGATAAGCGAAAATAATCAGGTTAATGAAAGTGATAAAGTTCTCATAGATTATTCGAGCCTGTGTTATTTAAGTTTTACTGAAATTTAATATCAAAGCAGTACCCATCATGTATAAATCACAATTACTTTTAGATCACTATTGCTTAATGCAGTACATTTATCAAAATGTTGAAGCTTTATTTTATCAATTAAAGAAATTACAATAGATCATACTACAAAAAATCACTACAAAAATTTAAAAAGAACATTTTATTTTTGACCTTCACCTGAAAGACAGAAAGATGCAAAACTAAGATTCTTGTATATAGTGACGATTGTTTGTGTCAGATAACCGACACTCAAATTAGTATAAGCACTAAAATGTTAATGTTGTTTTATTTTTATTGCTAATAGTAACATTATTAATAAGAAATGCTAAGTATGATTCCAATGCGCTGATCCCAGCCAACACACATTTGATGTGATTTATTTTCAGAGTGAAGTCGCATATTTCGGTAATGTGAGCAATACTCTTGTTAAAGAAAGAACTCGTTTACACATATTTGCGAACTTCTTCAAACATCAAAAATCTATGACCCCCATAAACGCACCCGGGTGTTACATAGTAAGTATATTACTCAGAATGTGAAGCCCTGGAAATACGAGTTTTTCTATTGAACATATTTTCGGTTTCGATTGATAAGGAGGAGTTTAATACCGATAATAACTATCTGTTGCAAATGTCTGATTGGTATGTTGTATTATTGCGTACATACACCACATACACATATTTTATTAAACACAAACGTTTAAAAAGGCTTGTAGAGAAACTCAGCCAATTCGACATCGTAACATTTTGTAACTTTGAAGCTTTGATAAGACATTCAATTCTATTTACAAGACGCACTATTTACTTGGATGTACAGTCAGTATGTTTCTTGGGCCTTATTAAGTAATAGCGAAATGTTAAATATCACACTTCCACCCATGTTTTCTTCGACCATCAAAGCACCATGCGTATAAACTTATAAATCATCAGACAGGTTTATACCTACTTTTCTTTTTCCATATATCACAAGCAACTGTTGTCGTGCACAATTGTTAAATTCTTCGTGAGTAAACACGATCACTGTCATAAAAACTCTACATTTTCGATTCCTTTTTACTCATCGAAAGTGTGAAACTCAGTATTGGAAGCAAAACATATTATAGACATGATAAATCCGATCTATATTAGTGTGTTTTTTTTAAAACACATTATAAAAATAACGTGGGCAGTTATATCTGAATATATATATATTGAAATATAAATATAATGTAAAATGCTTATTGAAACGTGTATGTGTAGAAGCGCAATTAATATGTTAATAAAAAATTATTTGCTCCGTGTGTATATATTGGTCAAATCCTTATAATGACACCAAATAAAAATACTTTCGCGAACCAAATGTCACAGTCGGATTATATCCTAGCGGCAGGTCAAACAAAATGAAGAAGAACGATGACTTTTTTCTAAAACTTTTTACACATAAAATATTAAAGATATATATATTAGACATTCCAAGAACAAATAATGATATTAAAAGTTATAAAGTTTTAATTTACAGTGCAACATCCAAGCCAGCAGACATGCTCATTATGATGCACACATCACATTATACAGATAACACTGTCAGTTATGGAAACCGATAACAATGACGTCAGTGACATGTGCTCACTACAAATGTAGTGGTGGTGTCCTTGTACATGAAAGCATCCACAAATCAAAGTATCTCAAGCACTTAGTGTGTATCTAACTCAATGAATACATGTCCTGAAGTAGACATCATTCTACACACCACAGCCAAATTGTAGCGCCTTACTATTGTAACACCCACAACTGCAGCAGAAAGGGACTGGAGGCTATAAAAGCAATGACAAAAGTGCTAAAACTTACTAGCAGCAATGACAGCAGTATTAGACCTTAGTAACAACAATGATAGCAGGGCTAGAACCCAGTAATGACAGCAATGAAAGAACTTCTAGACCCTATTGCTTATTCCAAGTAGGCATTCTTGCAAATTGGAACTGGTATACCTATACCTCTTAATAGCGTTTCTACAGGTACACTTGTTGATGCATTTACTGCCGGGTTATGTGAAGGTGGTGAAGGCTCGCTCACTGAAACAAATCAAGTTCATGTATCAAATCACTAAATGCACTGTTACGGTAACTATATGGAAAAATGAGTGGCTATAAGACGATATACGGAAAAGTAAGGAAACAGGAAGACTTTAAAGTGATTAGTTCCCTAATTGATAGTAATCTTATTTGCTTAACATTTTCTATTTAAATTATTTTTCGTGATGCTCTCTCTCTTTCTCCTCTCTCTCTCTGATATATATATATAATGTTTTAATCTTCTTTTAGAAACCATAGTTGTGAAAAATATTAAACTAAATGAGAACCACAACTGATTAATACAAAACATGGAAGAATATAAAAATACCTTCCTCTTCATCTTCTGATAAATCATCACTGATAGGCGGGTCTGAAATAGAATAAACTTTTATTTTATATTCACCATTTGTAGATTATTTTTGTATCAGCAAAAAAATTATAAGTTATAAATCTTTCTCTTTCTTTCTCTCAACTGTTTTTATTATAATATTGAGCTAGAATATAAATAACAAATGCAAAAATGTATACAACTGCAATGTAATAAAATCGTAGATGTTTTTTTTTTTATTGGATCAGAGCTTAAATGAGACTAGTATAAATGCGTTTATTCTTTTTAATCAAGTTATATAACAAAAAGAAATATGATCTCTAACACATACATCATCATAATCATCATCATCATCAACGAATGAACCTAGGTAGAAGAACGAACCATGTAAATTAAACATGTATAGAGGTGTATCTTAATTCGCATTCAATGCATGGTGATGATGGTCTTGTTTATAAACTAGTTAGAAATTTTTAAAAAATATTCGTCATACCCCAAAGACAAATTGATTACTGATATTTGGAGATCAGATTAAATAGTACCGCACAGCGAAATTTTGTTTTTAATTAAACCATTTTAAAGATATCATTAGTTGTTATTATCGTTAAGTGGGGGGGATCGTGTTCAGTGTATGTTAAACGTTTTGTTATAATTGTACACTACTGATTTTGTCTTCATTATTCCAAGACATTCGGTTAATATTAACCAGGCATCAGTGCTTGGGAATTTATTTAACGTGAGTAAGGATCAATTTGACTTTCAGTGTTGGGGCGATGCGGTCTTCTGTTGGATGTTATGATTTCAATTAATAAGGCCAGGGCAATGTGTTTTTTTTTTGGTTGAAATGACCGGACTATTTTCATGATCTTTCGTTTAATAGCACTAGGTGTGCCTTTCTAAATAGTTTTTACCCAAAAATCAAGTGTTTATAGAAATAAAACTCTTGCAACCAACCGCTTTGGGGTTTACTGCGACGCTTTGCATAAATCACGTTCAAAAATGTAAACAACGTGTTGTGGTGTTTTAGTGTATTGAGCGATTGCTCTTTTCTGGAAAAGTATAGTTTCCTACAAATCTCCAGTCAAGTACAGCAATGGAACAATAAGCATAATTAAGTAAAAAGGAAACTGAGAAACATTTTTCTATATTTTTTAAAAAGTTTTAATTAAGCATGCCATTGGTAGATTTTAGTTAAACATCATATGAATTAATATGAATGTAGAATAATATCATTACCTTCTCTGAGGTAGACAGTAGGAATATTTAGCATGTGAAGATCAAACTTCGCTCTTCTCTCTTTAAGAACGGGATATTTCCATCTTGGAAATAAGCCATCAGCAACTGAAATTCCCTGGATGCTGCTTAACAGTTCTCCGTCTTCGCTCTCTCCACCACATACAATGATCTCTTTTGCATTCAGGCAAACACTAAAATGGCGTCTCCTTGTCATTGTGGCCCTTTTCTGAAAGCTGACTGTTGATCTGATGCTCTAAGATGACAAAAAGGCTTAACTGATAATCATAAGGATTTCGATTATACAGGATAAAGATATAATTGCTTAATAAGCTGCAATGAGATTTGATGCCAGTGAGAAATGACTCATCACGTGTATAGACACTAAGTGCTACAAATCAGGAAACCGAAAAGTATGTAAAATATATCTAGTATCTCTAGACTTGAATGAAGTTGTGCATTGTATATTTGCGGGTATACACGGTAGGATGTGTAATTTAAAAAGCATTTGCATTTTTAAGAACAGTGAAACAATAATCTATAATAAATCACTTTCTAGTAAGACCTATGAGTAGATCACATATATTTACTTACATTAAAAGGTTCAGCATTACTTTTTCCGTTTTCTTTTTCCTCAGACATTTCCTTCTCTACTTGTTCAGCTAAAAGGAAATTTTCCAACATTGTTAAAATATCTCCTTCGGGTATCACCACGTAAATACGTCCTCCATTGCTTATAGCTCGTGCTCCGCACGCGGGTGACGGCAGTCTGCCAGCTTGATAGGCACAACCACTCAGCGTGTCCACGCACTGCACAACATCTGTGTTTGCTCCCTTACAATCTACTCCACCAAACAGGTAAATCCGGTGACCCAAAGCAGCAGCTGTGGTTTCCTTGACACCCACAGGAAGACTGCAAAAGACCTTCCATTCTTTTACATGTATGTCGTAGATGAAGACTTTAGATGAAATCACCTTGTCACCAGCAGAGTTCTTGGTAAGTCCGCCAAAAACATATATCTTGGAACAGTTGTTGGCTGCCATTGCATGCTTCTCGCAACCGTTTTCTGGTACAGAGGGCAGCACCTCCCACTCGTTGTCGCCTGGCTTATAGACAGCAAAAAATCTTGGAAGTTCAGAACCACCGCAGACATAAACCTCATTGTTGAGTGTGCAGCTGGCAAAGTCGACTCCAATAGGCCCCTGAAGGGGTGCAAGGTTGTCACTCTTTACATCCCTGACATTTACATCTAAGGCGTAAGTGTCTTGAGTAGGTTTGGTGCCGTCTGTGTAACCTCCAATTATAAAGGCACGGGTCTCAACTTCAGGAGATGTGAAAGGCACAGGCTGCCTGGCCACAATCCTCCTCATAATAGTTGAATCTTTTCCTTGCGTGCCTTTAATGCTGTATGTCAAACCTTCATTGATTTTTTCTGGAAAATAATTTAAAATAGAAGTATACAAATAGAAAGGCGATAAAAAAGGGAAAATGGTAAGGTGGATAGCAAGATTTAAATCTAGCAAATCAAATTAAACTTTATTGTCAGTCTGTACAAGTCAGTTTGTTGTTTGTTTTATATTATATATATATTTGTCCCGTGCCTCCGTTTTACATTGCTAATATTTTTCATGTTGACATCTGTTAACGCTGCACCTTGCAACGACCTTTATTCTTACTTTTATTTCTAACTTTAACTTTGTAACTGGAGTACCTTCTCATGTTCAAATTCCCCACTGGGACTAATAAAGTTGTCGTTCTCGTTATCATTTTCATTGTCCAAGATAATTGTTTTGCTCAAAAAGAAATCACATATACAAACGTAATATGAATTTGTATATATATATAGATACACACAACATAATGGGCAAGAGATTCAAATAAAATACGACTTTGCCAGTAATCTGCCTGTAAGTGATGTTAAAAATATTTTTAAAATGAACAAATTATAGATCATATGTTAATAGCTGATTTTTGTTTCTTGTAATCTCTCTATGAATGATAGTAAAGTACTTTTGATTGTCATCGATATAACAGCTACTAATGATCTTGACGAAAACGATACAGCATCATTATTTGTTCTTTATGGCTTATTTATCTTCTGACTTATTTCACTACGTCAAGTATCCATTCTCTAATGCAGATGACATTATATAAATCCGTAATGACTTGAAATTCCTACCTAATCTGCCATACGAAAAACCAGCTGGCAAACATCCTAGAGACAGTTTTCAATGTCATAGTTGTCTGATTAGCAGAGATAGGCTTTTGACCAAACGGACAGCTATGAACCCGTCGTAAAATGTTTATATCCTATGGAGTTTTGAAAGACAGAGCTTACTGCTCATGCTAACAATGTTGTATTTAATTTTACAGAAGATTTTTTTCTCTTGCAGACTTGGCTGTGCTACTGTACTTGTTTTCTTGAAAGTAATATCTTAGAAAGCATTGATCTCACTTTCAATCAAAAATTAAAAACAAAACCGATTACATTTTAATAATAAGGTACTCAGTTATATTTGTATTTTGCAGCATTTAAGTGTTCAAGAACCCACTTAGTCTAATTCTGTGGTGTGTGATATAGTTACTACTTAGTAACACGTTTTCACAAAGTAAAAATTAACTGTCTTTTCTTGTCTTGTCTATGCTAATTGTCAAGGCCTTCTAGAAGAAAAATGGTTGAAAGGGACATTTTGCATTGTTCTGTAAAAATAAAAATACTTCAGTTACTCACCAAATAAAATTTTTCCGAAAGGATGGTTTAAGTAGGTGACAATCTCACACAGATAGTCCGAGCTAAGCTGCAAAAAACACACAAAAGGGAGAAATTCCCAGAGGTGAATGAGCCTTGCATCTTGATCCGCCTCCACCCAGCGTAGAATAGTCTTACAAACATCGTCCATCTTGAGCTTCTTCTGTGCCGACAAAAGAATGAGAAACAGAGACTTGGGAAGTGATAACATCTCCTCTTGCTGTGAGACAACGTTAATCTCCTGAAGAACCATTTTAAAAGACATGACAGTTAGTTTGCCCAAATTATACATCAGGGCAAACTGCCACATTTCTAAACAAGTATGAGGTTTAAGTGTTTCTTGAAGGAAATCAAGACAATAGTCTTCCAGAAATTTGATTTGCAAATAGATAGACAATTTGAGAATATCTTTAGCGGTTTGCTCGTTGACTACGTCTTCGCCTCTATAGAGGATATCAATCAAATAGCCAAAGGCTTCGGGAGAAACATCTTCGTGGGTGATGTCAACTTTCCGGTTGGAAGCTTCTCGCCAGCATGGCTTTAGCGAGGTTTTAAAAAACGAGGACACGGATGCTAATATCACACGATGGCAGGAGAATTCAACTTGGCCAACCACCACAGTCAGGTCACAAAAATCTCCGTCATTTAACTGCTCGCCGATCCCGCGGCGAACAGCCACGAAGGTCTCGTCGGTGAGATTTTCTCTTGCCATGGATTTCTTTTTCTTTCCTTTATTTTACGCCAGGATACGTCAATGAGCTGCACGAGTGAATAAAAGTGAATTTTTTTAAATGCCTTAATTACGGATGCATCATGAGAAAATGTATTATATATTACTAATTTAGAGTTTTAGCAGTTTAAATAACTGTAACTTTTTCTCTACAGCTTACATCAAACACTGCTTTTGTTAATAGACAGCCGACAGCTACTTACCTTCCAAAGCTCTAGAATGCACAAGACTTCAGCGAGAGTTTTCAAAAGCAGTGGCTTGCAGTGAACTGACCTACCACACGTTTCTATTTATTCCTGTTGTAGCAACCCGTTGCTTCACAACGACTTCAACGTGAAGGCCGTCTGGTTGCATTTAGCTTGGCACAACGATTGATTCAAAGAAGAGTGAAGAACACTGAAAGAAGGTCAAACACTTTTTCAATCCCACATATATTCTTCACAAAAGAAAGCGTTCAATGTGTGTCTGATATATCATGTACCAATAGCCTCATTGTAAACAACTGTCACAAGCTATTTCTTACTCGAAACATTTTCCATCTTAAATATTAGAGACATCGTATAGCAAACAGACCGACGAACTGCTGAACACAGAACTGTAGAAGTCGGATATTATTCATTCTAATTTGTATAAGAAGTCATAGTAAAGCACAGATGGCTTAGACAGACTTGCTAAAAAAATTAACCGATCAAAACTTCAGTTCCGTATCTTTTATTATTGGTCTGTCATGACAAACTTCATGAACTTTACTTAAAGGTGTCCGCTTTCATGTTATCTTTAAAAAGGCAAGGCTTGGGGTGGCGTGGACTGTGATCGTCTAGACGTGCATTTCTTGGGTAGACAAGGTTTTATGGTGAAGAGAAAGGGCGTTCGTCTCATGGCAGTGTGAGTGAGCACTTACTGTGCCCTGGAGAGCTATTCAGTCTACACCTATAGATCGCTCTTGACAAAGGTACGTTTGTAGGGGTATGACAGAAACGGGTATTCTCCTATGTTTGGCAAAACAATATCTTTCAATGACTCATTTGAAATTTATCGTGCTACATACTTGATTTCCCTTAGCCTTTTTAAAGAGAAGATACAAGGAAACACCTCTAAGCTTTTATTCTTCGTCGACCACAGCGTTGGCAAAGTTCCGAAAATTTGCCATGACAGACCAGTCATGACAGACAGGGGACTGGTGTTAGCTGAGCTACTTTTTGAGTAAGTCTGTCAAAGCCTTCTGTTCTTTACTTAAGCCATTTTTTACAAATTAGAATTAATAATGTGTGACTTCGACACTTCTGCTTTCAGCAGTTTTCACTTTGAGATACAATGTATTTAAAATTTGAGATGGAAAATGTTTAGATTAGGAAATAATACGTGATAGTGTGTGTCGTGGAGGATAAAGTTTTTTTTTGGATAAATTATATATTTATTCTATTCTATTCATATTAAATGTATTCGTTAAGTTTGAAGGATGTACGTGGGAAATTTATTGAAAAAAAAGCGTTTTACCTTCTTTCAATGTTCTTTACTCTAGAATTTAAAAAAAAATTCTTTGGATTAATCGTTGTGCAAAGGTAAATGCACGCAGAGGGCTTCACATTGAAGTCGTTGTCAAGAAGCCGGTTGCTACAACATATATAAATAGAGGCGTGGTGGAGGTTAGTTTACTTCAAGCCACTGCTTTTGAAAGCTTACCCTGAAGTCTTGTACCTTTAACAGCTTTGAGAGGTAAGTAGCTGTCTGTTCATCTATTTATTGACATCTCGATTGATCGATAAAAATAGTTGTTTATGCAACTTGACCGGCATTGTGTACTGTTTGTAGTCCAGTGATTAAAGTGTCTGTCAACATGACAGTAATAATCGATTGAGATTGATCTTCATTAACCTCGGTGTTGAAATGCCTCTCTTTACACCTGTGTAAATGACATCATGGTGGTGATCTTTTCTTTCTTCCGTTCGTGCGCGCGTGTGTGTGATAGAGAAAGAGAGAAGAGAAATAATGATTGTCTTAGCGAACAAATTAAACTAATTTAAATAATAACTATTTAACATCTCAGTTCATAATTCCGTTTCCTTTCATGTTGCCGTTACACACAGTTAGACCAATTTCTGTCCCTGATCTTGTACCAGCATAAGGTGACCTAAGATCACCAACTGTAGTTTTGGGGAATGTGTGTGTGTGTTTGTTTTATAAAAAGAGAGACAAATTATTTCATCGTCTACATGTATGTATATTGCTAGTACTGTTAATATTGCTAGTACTATCTGGCAACTATGTGAATTTGTGTATTTTCTCATAATTCTTTACTTAGACCCTGATTAAACCATGTTTTCTTAATTTTTGCTTTTATATAATTAGTCAGTCGTCCCTTGTCCACCCCCTGTGGTTGAGGGGGTCATAGGAATAGACGCGGCAGGAGACAGGGCCGCCACTCTTACCTGTTGTGGGCGATAGTCATGAGGTCCTGTACAGGACGATGCTGAGGGTGGCACACAAGTCAAACAAACCACTGAGTCCCATACGTGTCCTTTCCTACAACAGTTTACACAGATTTGTACGTGGGCTTACACTTCTGTATTGTGCAGGAGCTTGTATTGATTTTAGGGGAGGACAACAACGGTTGCGTAACTCAAATCAATACATGAAAATGACTGCAAACCGTAAATAGCACATCAATGTCAGAAGCGACTCTCAACCTTCCATTCATTCAGTCTCTATAAACAAAATATTCTTTAGTAGTTCCAAAAATCTCACTCATGGTCGGTGAAGTCTAGGAACGATCACACTTAGACATACATATACACTCACCTGAAAAACCTCTGTAGAAATTCGCAACAACGTCTCTCTTCTTCGATGACTGGCGTGGTAATAATCAAACTCAGCTTTCCCCCCAACTACAGGGTACGGTGAACCCTTCGCTCACTCATGCTGCGAGGCCATCGCCATCGCCGGCCGCGTCAAAGGTCAAGTACGGGGCTCTGCGCCCATCGCAAAGACGGAAACTATGGTGTCATAGTACAGTTTGCAACCCTGTGCGATAATGAACAAAGACATTAGGGAGAAAACACGGGAACCTTTAGGACTTGTTTCTCCTGCGATTACTTCCCTTTAAAGGCTGAAAAAGTCAACCAATCAGGGGTTTTCTCGTGTTATCACCACTCTATGTTTTGTTTACTTCAGCGCCATATTGACATTCGTTGGGGGTCACTCGATTTAACGTGGATTTGTACTCAAACAACAAAAATGAGAAGAAAGCAGTAAGTAATATTTAAATTCTAATATGTATTCTAATAAAATATTATCTTATTTGGTACTTTAAGCTTGTATTTATCATGTGAAAAAATCCTTACTGCATTTACTTTATTTAAGACTTTACGTATGTATGTCAAACAAAACCTCCTCATTTATGTGAGTCATTATTCTTTGAAAAATTGACAAAGAATGGGCGACAAATGTGAAGAAACGTCCCTAAAATACTCTTCCCAAACTGTTTTCAGGAACTGATGCCGGTAATGTGTCACATAGACTGTGGAATAAATTAGGGGACAAAATATGATTTTACTTTCTGAAAATCTAAAAAAAACATGATGTTATACGAAACAAATTCTTGCTACTTATTTTAGCACTTGTATTTTTTAATTATACTTAAATGATAAGTTATTGCACTTTTAAACATCTTTTTAATAGCTTTTTTATTCTTATCCTTTTAAATTATCTTGAGGAATTAAAGCATCTTAGTATTACAATTCAAAGCAGGTTAAACTAGTACTTAAAAAATAAAAACAAAGTATGAAGCTATACCAATGTTAAACTTTTAATAAATTACTTAAATAACAATGTAATAAAGTTTATAAGGACGTTGACAGTAAGAATGCCAATAAATTGTGTAGTTTAAATACTTAAAACCAAAAAAAAAACTCTTTGCGCAAGTGAAAGCGAGCATCCGTGAATAAATAAAATAATTTTTTTTTCGAGTTTTAGAATGAATGCATGCTTTAACATGTAGAGAAAAATAGTATGACTACATTTATTCACACACACACACACTATTTAAATTTTAAGACACGCATTTACACACATTTGTTTCCGTGAGAATGTCAAAGCACATAACATGTTACAATTTAAACATTACTGGCTTAACTAACTGTGCAAAATCCCGTTAATCTATTTCACTGATTTGCTTACTTTATGATTTTTTTTTATTTGCACACATATTTTTGTTTCATCAACTGACAAGGTTCAAGCAACAAGGAAGATCATGACCTCTGAACATCCACAAAACACGCCAGCTGGCCATATACATCAAGCGATCGGCCAGTTATTTGACAATGGTGAACTGTGTGACATTTGTGTGGTCATAGGCCAGAAAGAAATTAAATGCCATGGTTTGGTCCTCGCGTCAGTTTCTCAAGTTTTTAAAAAACAAATCATGGCTAATGAGAAAACAATTCACATCAGTTCCGAGGATCTGTCGCCAGAACTGTTTGAACAGCTTTTGGAAATCCTCTACAAAAACAAGGATTTGGTAAACCAAGAAACTGCAAAAGACTTTCTTGTAATATCTTGCTTTCTGGAAATAGATTTTCTGGTTAAACGTTGTGTTGACATTTTAATGCACAATTTAATACCTCAATATTGTTTCCAAGTTTGGAAGTGTGCACAAAAATATAAACTACCGGCTCTAGCTCGCAAAGCTTGCAGAGTAGCAGCTAAAAATATTGCAAACAAACAGCAGGAGTGGCTGCCCTTACCTAGGTCCATGGTAAGCATCTTTCTTTAGTTTCAAGAATTGAGCAAATGTCTGACAATAATAATTCGTAATCTGTCATACACAAAATACTGTTTCCTGATGAAAATCTTAATAAGATACATCTAATGCTGCAGCTACAAACATTAAAACCTACTGTTAATTTTTCCCGTAAGATAAACTAACATAAGCAAAAGCCCATTATAATAGAAAACTACCCAAGATGTTAAATTAATGCATCTTTTAAATTCCAATCGAGTTTAATGCCCAATAAACACATATTTGTCAAGGTAAAATAGCTCTTATACCCATTGAGTATGGAGAGAAACGGCGCGTGTGAGATTGTTACACCAACAAATGTCAAACTTTTACCTACTAACAACCGGTAGTTAAGATATATTGAAATGAGATATATAAGACCTTTTTTTTAAAATTTTTTAATGAATTCTTTTACTTTTTCAGATAAAAACCCCAACTTTAGAGGTAGAAAAGTAAGTTTTACTTTGGAATTTCAAGCTTACCTGATTTGCACATTTTCGTGTATCAAATTAAATATGTTTTAATGTGAATATTTTAACAATTCGGTCGTTTCAAAAACGAGGAAAATGGATGGGTGATAGTACCTATCAGCCATCAGTTTGGCCTTTCCCAAGCGGCGGTGCACATGTCCTCCACAAAACGACCAGTCTACTCTTTCAGCTTTTTATCGTATTCACATTGGCTTAGACTCTCAAGGTACCCAGACAAACGACGTAGGACAGTGCTGTCCCGAGTCACATTGCTAAACTTGTCCAGTTTACTTGGCTTCACTGTTGCGAGGATGAGTTACTGGGGGACGACTAAGATGGCGACCGTGCTTGAGTATTAGGTTTTAATTACTTGTAGGATATTCAAAGCAGCCTCCACAAATACTTGGTCTCGAACGCCTGAATTCCTCCAATCGATAAGTAGATTCGGTGTCTCGCATCTGTCTCAGGATGCGAGAAATGAAGCTTTGTTTCTGATCCTTCAAAGTTTTTTTGCTTTGGTCTGTTCTTCTTCTAGAATATGTGGTTGATGTAATGGTGGTGTCGCGGATCGCCCCCAGCGTCGCCGGATGCACGCTCGCAACCGCTCACACAGCCGGCACGAACACAAACCCAGTCGCTCAGCCGGAGACGTACTTGTCCAACCTTTGATGAACGAAGACCATGAGGGCGCTACGCTGTGGGGAACCAATGGCCGGCGCCCACAACACCCACGTGACGCTACAGCGCGTGAAGGTTTTCGCGCCAAAACTGCGACAGGGTTGGAAGGGGCCATGAACAGCGAACCCCCATTGCTACAACAAGCAGCAGACTCAGCATCAAGCAGATGACGCGTGACGTAACATGGTCATGACATCGATCTTTCCCCCCTTCCGCGAACCATAAATAGCCTGAAATGTGACGTCAACTGTCGTCTGCTGTAAGCCTTTCTATTGCCGTGCGTCCCCAGCGCTGAAAGAAACACAAAAACATGGCTGACACGCGACAAGTGTATGACAAAGATTTTAGTTATTTTTGTTGTCTTATTCCAAAAGGGCCATAAATAGTGATTCAACCCTTTTTGCGATTTTTTTCGTTTCCAGATTTTATGGCTAGAAAACGGTCATATTCTTTTTTTGTTTCTTCTCAATCCATCTTGAGCAGCTGAGCCGAGACTTTCTTCCATTCAGGCTCCATTTAGTTCTAATCATATTTTCCTATATGAAATAGCATATCACCAGGCTTACTGGTTGTTGTCTGGTTGTTTTGCAAAGTGTTGCTTGAAATCTATTTTCAGTTGTACGCAATAGAGGCCGTTATAATATTAAATTCAGCCAATAGTTAGCATTACACTATTTACTTTTGATAATGTAATGATTGATATGGTTGTTGACGGGTCTCAAGCTGATCTTGGTCGAAAAACCTTCCACGTTCTTACTTGCCTAACCTGGTACTGACCATATATTATTTTCTAACCGAAAAAAGGTACGGGAATAGTATACTAACAATTGACTTGAACACATTCTAGACACATACTTATATCGTATTTGTATAAATGATAAATAAATATAATAAAATTGTAACAGTAGCATTATAATAGGCTAAAAAAACCTGACTATTGATGATAGTTACAATAGCACAAAGACAGATAAAGCCTCAGTAAACAGGATAATATGGTTTTTGTAATAGTTTGTCGGAAACATCCTCACAAGCATCATCTGCTCCGTCTTCTCCCGTCACCGACACAAATCACCAGTTTCTGTTTGAAGAAAAATACCAGGCAATAACTGAAGAAAGACCAAACAGTCAACTACAGACAAAGGCAAGAGGACTCATGTTACCATCATTAATCTACCTCTCTTATGTTCTATAGAATGTTTTTAATCAATTTTTTTTCTTCTTACTGAAATGACTTTGTTTTGATAACTAAACAAAACAGTTTTCTTGTTCTACAACTTTTGCAACTAATTATACTCATACCTGATGATGATGATGATGATGATGATGATGATGATGATGATGACGCAATGAAACTGATACTTCAGCTGATAATGATAATTATAGTTATAACATCTTAACCCTCTCATTTAACAAAAACCCAAGAAAGAAAGTGCGATGCAAAGGCAAGAAAAAAAATCGTCTATTTCAAACAAAAGAATTTTATTTTTCAGTTAAACAAGCTGACGCTGGACATAGAAAAGTAAGTTTTTTAAGGTTTATAAGACATTATTTAATAATCTGTAGAATTTAAGACTTTTTATATCAGCTTAAAAATTAATAAAATTGGAACAAAAACTCACAGATGGATAATAATCTATATGCAACCAGCCAAGCGTAATCTTTTCTTCAGATCATGGTACTTTGGTTAATAGAAGATTTCTTTTCATTAACACGAACCAGCTCGCCTAATTTTTATACTGAAAAAGAGATAGGAAATAGATATTAATGACCAGCAGCATGTCCTTGTTTGCAATCAATGTTATCTACCATGAGAATACGTATATAAAGGCTTATTAATAGCCATAATTACTACTTTTACCATTAATAATAAATAATAAAATACACAGAATGGAAGACTGTTCAGTATTAAAACATGTTCCTGTTTTAATAAAGAACTCTTTCTAAAGAAAGGAAAATGAGTATCATAAATATAAAACATAACACTGATAATACCAGCATTACAAGTTGAGACTTTTTCTTGCAAACGTGGTCCGTACTGTTCTATTATTTTCTCATTGCATGTATTGCCCTGATACCCATATGACTTTGACAATTCTTCCAGTGAGTCTTCAGACTCATCCTCACAAGCGTCATCTGCTCCATCTTCTCCTGAGCCTGGGGCGTCCCATCGTCCAAGTATTTTCGTGAAAGTGAATGTTGAGAGATTAGAGAAGAGACAGAAACTGAGCGAAGCAACCCGAGGCTCGAATTCCTACCAGGTGATTCTTCCATTTCAAGTAACTTGTAGTTTAAAGAAATTTTAGAGCATTTTTTATTTTATATTTTTTCAATTTAGTGCCTTTTTAAAAGTTTAAATTCTTCCTATTATAGCTTAGAGAGCTTCTTTACCATAAAATAGGCTTCTAACAGCAAACAAAATAAGATTTTGAAGAAGCGTCCTTGATTTATGTTAGTTTTTCAACGTTTGCAATAAGAACCTACATGAATCCAAAAGTAACGATGGCTGGTATCCCATTTGTAGCATGTATATAAATATATACAGTGTGACAGTAATAGTAAGCACACGTGGACATAAATAATAAATCTTTATTTACAATGGGTAACAGATTAAACACAATACATCTCTTTCATAACAAAGGCATTACAATTACACGAGAGAAAATTAAATATGTACAAAAGATGCGGATTGATGTCTAAATTTACAGTGATTTTTAAAATGTTGCAAATGTTAGTAAGTAACGTGTGTTGCATGTTAATGCAGTCAATGTTAGTATCTAATGTTGGTAAGGTATCTACGATAGGTAATAATTCTCTGTAAGCGATTTAATATAGTTGTAGCAAGATCATTGTTTTTAACCTATGAAGCTTGTGTTCCATTTGTATGATTAGTGAAGGAAGGCTACCAGAGAGAAAACATAAAATTGGATTTAGATTGTTTAGCAGGATATTTTATAGAATAAATTTGCTGTTTCAGTGCAAGGGGCCACAGCAAGAAGTTAAAAAGTAAGTTTCTAAAGTGTTTAATTTTGTTACTCAAATTGTTTAATTCAGTCACTTTTACGCGTGAAATATTAAAGTATTTTGAAAGATATTGAAGAAGCTTTTGAACCCGATATTAATTCAAAATTATATGTATTCATATGTCTTACGTTTTATCGAGGTAAAAAAATTGTTTTCCGTTACGGTTTCTGTTTTAGCACAGTGATGAATTGTAATTCGAGAAACTAGCTCATGGAAGATTAAATACTAACAAAGTCGTCTTATATACTACATATATAATTTGCAATGCGTATCAACTTATATTGATAGTGACACCCAATTTAAACACTACACAACTTTATGCTTGCACTTTATCTTTCTATAATGTAGATTGGTATGCAGACCAGGTATTAGCCACGGGTTACATCTAATATGATGAATTTACTTTCAAGCAGATTCAGCTTCTAGCTACTGAAAGATTTTTATGAAGTGGTAATACAGAGCTATTTCGTCTGATTTTTTCAGGGATACTTTAATCTCTTCTCGTCGCGGAGTGATATACAAAGTAATTGTTTCAATGGCACACCTAAACCTACAGCCACAAGAAAGAACAGACTCCCCCAAATTATTTTCAGGTGGCAGTGATTTAGACACTCGAAAGAGGAAACACCTTATTAAAGATAAAAATGGAGGAAAGCAGTCCAGGTACCCAGAAAAGGACATGAAATGATAAATATTGCAGTCCTTTGCTAGCCAAATTTCCTTTACTTAGCTGCTAGAACTATACATTTTATATATACTTGGTTTCCAGGACATTTTAATCTTTCAGGTCTTTCAGGTCTTGACTATGTTTTTATTAAATGTATTGTGTTGTGGAATTTAATGAATTATTGTTTTATCATAGTCACGTACAAAAATGTTGCTTGTATAAAACTGTATCTCTTATAAATGTTTGACGGCTGTTTCTTTTCAAAAGTATTATGTTTTTGAATTCTGTCAAAGAGCCGATTTCGTTACACAAGTATTAGGTATCAAGTCCTTAGAAGAAAACCGGAGCCTTTTGGTCATTGGTGGAGTAAAGAGGCAAAGCTCTACATCTGTCTGGACCATCTTCTATGATGGTAGTGCCCTCTCCACTCTTTCCCGCTCTCTTCGCCTTCTCAGCTGCCTCGTTGGTCAAATACCGTTCAAGAAATTGTTCTAACTTATGAAAGAAAACTTTACCACAGGGTCTTCAACCGGCCATCCTCCTCTTTAACTAGAAAATAATGAGTTTCTATTTCCTCAGAAGCTTTTACGTTTATTTATATACTTTTCAAGAACACACAATTCTAATGCCGGCCAATGCGCTTACACATTTTCTTTTTTTGTCTTTTCCTTGATTTTCTTTAGGCATTTCGTTTCATTCGAAGAATGTATAACAAATCAGAATGAGAGACAGATGAAACTTTGAGGGGAGAAGTTTTCTGCTTACTCGAGCCTAATTTGCTGGTACATAAATAGTACACACATAACTAAATTGATATACATACGTGTGTGGACATATCTTTATATATATATATATGTGTTTTTCTACGTAGCGCTTCTAAGTATAATTTAAGAAAAAGATATCAATTAGTGTTTTTTTATTTATAATAGTAGTAACATATTAAATTTTTAGGCATTAGGATGGTAAAATTTGAAAAGTGATAAATTATGTTAATCACCAAATTTGTTTAGAATAGAAGTGATACAAATTTTACTTTGTGACACTTGGCATAGTAAAGTTGTGTTCCTTCAATGTAAATTGTGTGCGTTTATTCATATATTTATGGGTGCATGCACTTGTTGTGTGTGTGTGGTCGCACGTAAGGGCCATTATGTATGCAGGATTACACATGTACACACTAATGAATTGCCCGCGCTTCAACGCAAGCACGCAAGCACACACACACACTCTCTCTCTCTCCTTCCATTTGGATATCATTTTGTAAGCTTTGTTGCTTGGCATTTTTGTTATTTCACCTTAAGTAAAAAAATGTAATATGCTTCTATTTAAATGTTATTTATCGAATACATAATGTTGCGTTTACGATGATCAGGGTTAGGCCCTGTCAGCTGCCGCGTCTATTCATGTGCTCCTTCAACGACAGGTACCGGTCCAAGGACAATTTACTAACTATGACAGTTAAATATCAGCTATTTCTGTAGTACAATTGATTTGTATTTTTTACACCTTCAAATTATTTTTTTATCCCTTTAGTACATTGCTTTCACCAACTCTTAGAAAATATTTGTTGTCTTAGAAGCACTCTGACTCACAGCCCGATTATCAGTGCAAAATTATGAGGTCACGAAACACAAAGAGTCGTAGAGCTGATCGCAATGCCTTAGAAATGTTGTCAAGCTGACAGTGATGTATACTCACCTGTGTATAAAGCAGCAGAAGACAGGTACCCAGCTGTAGCAGGTGAATGGCTTTTATAGAGGGCGCCTGACATGTTGTCCAGCCAGACAGCGTGCATACGTCACTAGCGTCCAGAAACTAACAGCAGTGACGTTTTGCTGCTTCGATACGATTGGCTGGCTGTGCATCACGCAGTTTACCCGACTGGTTCACTATAGTTTGAATTGTTTGTAGTCAATTTTATGTGGATACAGAAAAGGAATGCCGACAATGCAGTATGCTAGTGGAAGGTTGTTTAGAATGCGGAAGAAGATCGTGAAGAGATCGCATTAGTAGTAGTAGTAGTGCTTATGTGTTTAGATGCTCAGCCAAAGTAAAGTTTTCCCGCATGAACAACACGTCCAAATAAGATCTCACCCCGTATGTCCTCCATTGCTCAGAGCACGCGCCCCGCAAATGGGTGATAGAAGTCTGCCTGTTTGATAAACGCAGCCACCCAGGGTGTCTACGTACTGCACCATGCCTGTGCTGGCTCCATTACTATCTACCCCGTCAAACAGGTAAATCTGGTGTCCCAGGGTACTGGCAGCAGTGTTTTTGGATGCTCAAAGGCAACTGACAGAAGACGCTGCATTCTGTAAAGCTTGTGTTGTTCTTTAGAACATTGCACGAAATCGTTCTGTCGCCAGAAGCTAATTCCTTAATGCCACCAAGATGCTGGGGCTGATGACATCCATTGTATGATTTTTTTTCTTTCGTCATCTAGTAGAGAGGGCAAAACCTACCACCTGTTGTCACCAGATTTATAAACAGCAAAGAAGGTGGGAAGCTGAGATCCACCGCTTACTCAAGCCTCGTTGTACTACGTGCAGGTGGGAAAGTCCAGTCCGATATCTAGCTGAAGTCAGTGTTTTTTCTTGGACAAGTGAATCTAGTGAATCGAGCATACCAGGAACTGCACTTCAGTGATAGAAAAAAATGGATTAGGACACATGCCTGCCAAGTTGTTTGATTATTAGGTGATTACTTAAGACGTCACCTTTAAAGTGTTATGAGTACAACTATTGACACGACTTGCCTGCTTGAGTTGCATCCATATCTAAAGAGTAAAGGTGAAAGATAATGTTTTCTTAGAGGCCGTAGCGCTTTCCAGCTGCTAAGTGGGCAGCGAACATTTTTTCCTACCACGGGCTTCGAGTAAGGTACTGTCACATGTAAAACAATCAACAGTTAACCACACAACAAAGAAACTAAAGCATCAGCCCACGGATGATATTGCGACAAACATAAACAAGGAAAGAAATTAACTTTCACAAATCTTCAAGGAGTTTGATATTTTATTGTCTTGATTATTACAGAAAATTAAATTCAGTTTTAAGATACACGGTCTTTGACAAATAGTTACACGATCTTGATTACAAATCATTTGATGGCAAATATTTCATACAAAAATAACAGGCCACACAGCAATTTCCAACATTAGAAGACTGTACAGACAGGAAGTAATGACTATTTTATGTCTAAAAATTCGTACTTATTAACTTTATTAATGGTAATTAGTTTTTTTTTAATTTTTTTACTTCATTTTACTTTATAGTACACTGAGCTTCTTAAAGAAGGATTGACACAGGTGGTTTTCTTCTTATCGCTATCGGAATTATTAATGTGTGTTGTCTTTCTTTGCTAGGACTATGTTATCATTATCACCTTCAGAAAGTGCTTGTTTTTTTAACATATTTCAGTTTCTTTTACTTTTTTAAGCATAATACACCGAGCTTTCTACGATAAGTCATATTTCTCTGACTGATCTTAATTTAGGATTTTTTAAACCCTTTTTTCTCCTTCACGCATATACTCAACGAAGCACTCTCTCTGAAGTTTAAAGGTTAAGAAAGATAACTATTTTTCACAAGTCAGGTTTACTAAAGCTACTATAACTAATTTTTACTGGAGTAAGGGTTTAATTCGTAAACAGCAATTAAAGAACTCTAAATATAAGCGATTAAAACAACACATTTGGAAAAGTGAATAGCATTTGGATATAGTCATATAAGTAATACAAGCAGAGCAAAAAAAGGATTTAAATGTACATTCTACTTGCTAAAATGCTTCTTTGATTGTCTTTTTTAGATCATTTCCGTTATTTGCTATTTACGTATGGGTAGGAAATAAATGTGTATGTGTGTGAGAGAGATAACTTGAGAGTGTTTAAGGTGCTGGGTTAGGTTTGAGGGCTCTGTCTGGGGTTCGAAAAAGTGTTAAGGTTCTGGTGTTAGATTTTAATCAGCAAAAATTACTAAGAAGAAAAAAATATCGTAGTCAAAGATGTGTAAGCTTATAATCAAGTTCGTCTGTTCGCGGATGCGTACAACAGAGCAGTCGTATTAAAAGGTGCAGATAAAGGTCGACCGTAAAGGAGTCCATACACTGAATCAGATGTATATTTTCTGCCTTTGTATCTACCCCACCACAAAGATAAACTGAAAACACTACCAGTAGATTGGTGAGCATCCGAAGGCAGTTGACAAAAGACAGGTCATTATTTGGCAAAACTAGCTAAAAGAATAAATGTTCTTTTTTGTCTCGTACTCACGATTTCAAAATTGACTTTCTCATACTTTTAAAATTTGTAGTGACTAGAATTATTGGCAATAAACACAGTAAACCCTTCCATGCGTTCAGTAAAAGTAGAAATAGCATCAGTGGGAGTAGATTAGGAGTTATTAGCAAACCACTTAGAGATAAAGCAGCAGGAATGAAGGAAATAGTTGCGATGATCATGGAGCATGCTCGAGTTGAGTAGTAAGGCCATTCCAGTCATCAATGTTTGGGAAATTGACTGTCACCGACTCAGCAGCAAGTGCTGCAAAAAAGATTGTTAGTCATGCATATCATTAATATTCACAAACTTTTTAAGTTATGACTTTTGTGCAATGTTTTATAAAGACTTCTTTAACAGAAGAAGTTATCAACCTAGCATCTTTTATGTTGCAACCCTATGCTATACTAATTAGGCACAAGAAGAATAATAATTCTTTATGTTTTATTCAACGCTAACGTGTAACTGATATATTTACATTAAGAAGCAGAATGTGAGAAAATGAATACTCTAATAAAATACCTGTGATAGAGCCAGTTCCGTTTGGAATTCCAAATAGATTATTATATAAACTATTCTGTTGAGCTAGACCCAATATTTCCAGTTGAAGCATTTGCAGTTCATTAAGGCGAAGTACCACTTTGTCCCCAATCTGAAATGGCTGTGTGACGGCTGTTCCTGCATAAAATTTTTAAATTTACAAAATACAATAATGCTAAATAACGATATATCTTGAAATACTCACACAAATAAGAGTACGGGAAATCACACACACACAAAGTGGAGGCACATAGAAACAAATAAAGATTTACATAGAGAAATTAACCTTACATTTTTTTCCTTTTCTCTTTTTCATCTTTAGTATCAAGTATATTTGTAGATAGATGGAAGTTGTAGAGTACATCGTATAAGACCCTTCCTAGGCATTGAATAAAACGATGTTCTCTATGACATGTCTTCACACCACGAGCGATTACTTTTATACTTAGTTAATCAAACTGGTAAAAAAATTCCTTCACTGTATGAAATACAACAAAACGTTCCTTACCAAATGTCTATAAAGACCACTGTTTCTTCTTTCAACGCTTTTTAAGAGTATTTTTTCTTATTTTGAAACATAGCAAAACATGTACAAATCTGACTGAATAATCAATACCCATTCTCTAGATATATTTCCAATGACATTAATGAAGGTGAACATCGTTGAAGATCTAGGCTTGTCAATGGACATCTGTGGTGTCATGGTGTTAATAGTATTATTCTCTGCGCAATATTTTGGGGACGACATATAGTATAACGAGAACATAGAATTTTTGACATATTTTGGAGAGTTCTGTGCAAGAAGAATTTTGCTGTAAACTTATTAAGTTGTTTGAAAAAGGTGAGGATTTCTGACAGAGTAGAGGTATATAACCCAAGGTGTCATCACCTCTTAAGAACTCCACCGGGATGTTTAATAAATGGAGATCAAACTTGGCTGCCCCTGTAATCAGAATCAAAGATTTCTTTGACGTGTTTCCGTCTTCCAATGAAATCGATTCAAATTCCGCCAACAGTTGTTGCTCATCTGTTTCGCCACCACACACAATAAGTTCCCCTCCATTCAAACAGGCGCTGAAGTGACGCCGTCCAGTGAACTTGCCAACCTCTCTAAAGCTGACTGTTGAACTGATCGTCTGAAAAGACATTAAACAGAGGCAAAGAATCGCTTTGGTCGTCAAACATTTGAATATTTTGGAATAACAAACCGCTTACTAAAGAGTTAAAGAAGAACTAAAAAACGTAAACATGAAAAAATGAAGAAGAGTGCGTATACTATGTGGGTGAAAGGAGAGTTATGGAATGGCATTATATTCCTATATCCAGCGGAATTTGGTGTACCTACCTATGCACTCATTGATAAATTCTGTCTGTGAATGTGTCTACGTAGATTTATCTTTTCTCCCTTGGTCTAACTTTTTTCTATAGACTGGAACAACGTGATAAGTGCTGCGTACGGCCGAGAGCTATTCTTTCAGCTTATGTCCTCTACACTATAAGACAAATGGTCGCAAAAGAAACTATACTTACGTTAAACGAGAGATCATTATTTTCTTTCTTCTCCTTACTGTCAGGCAAACCTCTTTCTGTGTGTTCAGCCAAGAGAAAGCTCTCCCACATAGACAAGACATCCCCTTCAGGTCTCACGATGTAAATACGTCCTCCAGTGCTCAGTGCACGCGCACCGCACGTGGGTGTCGGAAGTTTGCCGGCTTGATAGATGCAGCCACCCAGGGTGTCCACCCACTGCACCAGGTCTGTGTTGGCTCCTTCACTATCTACCCCACCAAACAGGTAGATGCGGTGACCGAGAGTAGCGGCGGTGGTCTCTCGAACACCTAAGGTCAGCTGACAGAACACGCTCCATTCTTTGGTCTTTGTGTTGTACCGTAGGACACTTGACGAAATCGTTTTCTCGCCATCAGCAGTTTTTTGACGACCACCAAGAACATAAATGGAAGAACTGATAGCAGCCATGGCGTGTTGTTCTCGACCTTCATCTGGTAGAGAGGGCAGCACCTCCCACTCGTTGTCACCTGGTTTATAGACAGCAAAGAAGGTGGGTAGCTGGGAGCCGCCACTGACATAAATCTCATTATACCAACTGCAGCTGGCAAAGTCCAGTCCAATATCTTCAGGCATGGGGGCTAGACTGTAACGCTCCATAAAACTGTTTTTCAGATCAAAAGCGTATGTGTCCTTCAACGTTTTGTCACTCTCAGTGTAACCTCCAAACATAACAGCACGGTTCTGGATTTCTGGTGTGTTTAGAGGCCGAGGCTGAGGCTGTCGCGCGAGAATCCT
Source organism: Pomacea canaliculata (assembly GCF_003073045.1). Classification (NCBI taxonomy): domain Eukaryota; kingdom Metazoa; phylum Mollusca; class Gastropoda; order Architaenioglossa; family Ampullariidae; genus Pomacea; species Pomacea canaliculata. Next base: position 16,893,875 of record NC_037596.1, on the reverse strand, counting down.
CCTTCTGACTTTTGCATCGTTATTTTGTTGACCTTTAATGTAGTAAGTCAAGCTTTCGCAAAATTTGTCTGCAATATATTTAAAAGGCGTAGAGGAGACTGCAATTAGAAAAATGCAAAACCTCCACAAAACATCAAACAAAAGTTTCGAAATAGAATCAAATTATACTTTTAAAAAGTATAATATTTAAACAGAAAAAAATAGACGATTTGTCGATTGACAAATATTCCCTTAATACTTGAACGAAAACGTGCTCCATAATAAATGCATTATTTTCTTCAAGTATCGACACCAGCGGGAGCTATATGATCATTGTTATCTGTTGTATATTATACGAACCATGCCTTTCTGTTTTAGTTGGAGTTATAAGGACAGCATCTGCCTTTTTATAACCGTTTTCTTGTTTGTTAGATTAGAGCTAGACGAAAGACCAAGAGTGGGGCTAGCTATATTTACAGTAAATTTGATTTATAATTGAATTACCATATATGACATCTCTGAAAGGATGGTTGAGGTAGGTGACCATCTCGCATAAATAATTTGAGCTGAGATCGGTAAAGCAAATAAAAGGAAGTAGTTCCACCAGATGAATCTGTCTTGTATCTTGATCCGCTTCAACCCAGCGCAGGATGGTCTTACAGACATCGTCCATGACGAGTTTCTGTTGTAGGGACAGAAGAATAAGAAGCATTGACTTGGGCAGGGTCAGCAAGTCATCCTGTGTCGACACGATGGCAATTTCCTCAACAGCCATCTTAAGGGATGTTTCAGCCAGTTTCTCCAGATAGTATTTTTCGGCAAATTGCCAAGTTTCCAAACAAACAGTAGGCTGAAGTGTTTCTTGTAGAAACTCGACACAGTACTCTTCTAAATATTTAATCTGCAGGTAGAGAGACATTTTGAGGATGTCCTTTGCGGTGTTATTGTCAACCATGTCTCTGCCCTTATAGAGGATGTCCATCAAATATCCAAAGGCTTCCGGAGAAACATCTTCGTGTTTGATGTCAGGCTGTCCGCTGGGACCTTCTCGCCAATTCTCTGTCAGTGACCTCTTGAAGTACTCGGAGACAGAGGCCAGCACAACTCGATGGCATGAGAATGTTTTCTCACCAACCGTCACAGTGACGTCACAAAAATCTTCATCGTCCAATTGCTGACCGAGACCGCGACAGACATTAACGAATGTCCTGTCTGTGAGATTCGCAGAAGGCATTGTATGGTTGTTTTGGAAATCGTATCCTGCTTATAGAAATATACAAATAATTTCATTCTTGTAGCTTTCATGTTAAACTAACAATGAAAATTATTATTAAAATAGCATTTTTAAGTAGCTCATAAAACAAATTACTTAACACCTGCTTAAAAAATGTTGGGAAAGTTTACTTAGAGGTAACGCAACATTCGAAGTGCTTGTGAAACTAGGTAGGTGTAAATGTTCTTTAGACGAAGGAGCCGCTGCATCGTGGAAAAAGGATTTCTGTTTCTGCTTTAGATGGTAACCCAGCCTGCAAGAACTCATGGGGCCCTTATGAGACCTCGGTGGGAAGAAAGTTGGGGCGCTCGCGGGTTTTGGAAGAGGGACCCTAAGGGTTCCCATGTTTTCCCAGGAAAGACCCACTCACCTTCCCACGAAAGCACCATTGCATACCCACCGATCGCCCATGAAAAGTCGTGTTTTCCCCTCAACTACCCCACTCCCATCCTCCTCTTGCTGCATTCCTCACCCTATCTCACTTTTACTTACACTGGTACACAAGCTTGCACACCATGAAGAAAACATTCAACAGCTTTTCAAAATCTCGTTTCCTCACAACGCATAAATAGTAGGCAAGAGATATCATTAAACAAATTTATTATTTACAACAAAAAACTATTGTAACAGTTTACATTATTTAAAGCATTAAAGTTGTTTTTGAACATAAGCATTCATCCAATTATTTACAAAAAAATTACACTCAATAATTTTTTCCCCATGAAAGTTATTTTTGAAATAATTATTTATAACATATAGTCAAACAATTTACATAAAAGATAGAAAAATATGACACCAAAAATCGATCCATTAGTGGTGGAATCCCTGGAGAAGAAAAGAAAAAAGTTACAATCTTTACATATTTTGATTTTTGCTATGTAAGTAGAACTAACCTCTCTCATAGTTGAAAGCTTAACTCTTTCTTTACACACTCAACACGGGTGGCCGTTCACTTGTTACGCAGTATTCACATTGGGCTGATGCATTGTTGTAATTTTTTTAGGCCTTTACAGCTCGTGGTTTAAAAGAAAAAATTAATAAATAAGATAGTTTAGGCCTTTATGAACACAATTATCTCCCTTACATGACGAAGGACGTACGTTTGAACGAAAGGCTCGCCGATATTCTACACTACCTGTCCTTTTCGATGGTACACATTGTGAACATCATGCATCTGAAACGTCGAATAACAAAAGAAAAAACATCCCAGAGGATATTCCTGCTTCAGATGAAGGAGAATTTGACCACGAATGGTGTAAAAATAGTTTTCATCTGCTCCCGAATTTTTTGTTTGAAATGTGTAAAAAAAAAAAAATTTTCCAAACTGTACATAATATACCTAATTTTGGTTGGATTATCATAAAAGTGAGTTCACAAGCAAGATTAAGGTAAAATTGTTCCACTTCTACACATTTTGATCTGTCATAATCAATTTAAATTGCTGTTCTATCTTGTTTAGTTATTTTTTAATAATTTTTTTAAAAAGGGTAAATTCATGCGTACAGGGGGGTTTGACCACCTTTAGCCTTGTGTAAAGAAAGAGTTAAATCTTTCATAAAATCTACTAATTACTAGTGAGATTACAAGAACTTGAACACAGAGTCGAATAAAAAGATTTTTAAACGGTAATGTCTTGATGGCCATTTGTGTGTATAAGAAGTTTTGGATTAATATCTGAAAGTAACCAATTAATCTTTAGTACAAAAAGAAAAGTAAATAGGCCTATGAATAAATCCACAAAGAATAAAACAATGCTCACATTAAATAATTTTAACTTGACAAACTCATTTTGTAATTCCACTCACCATTAGATGGCATCACCCTTCGAATCATTCCTCAATCCATGTCTCTTGGACTGCGGCTGTGCACAAATACAAATTGTAAGGTAGACTTAATGCTATTGTACACAATAATAAATTTGTAAATGTAGAGAAAATAATACTTGATTCACTATTTTTTTAAATTGTTCGGAAACTTTGTCCTTTTAAGTTCATATTGACGTACACCTCAAAGAAATCAAAACCAAACAAAAACTAAACACAAATTAATATACTTCTCAGCTGAAGTGACTGGAAACTTTTTCCCCTTTCGTTCCACTGAGCCAACTCTGAAGAAAGCAGCCGTTTTAAAATTCTCCATGCACGAGAGGTTCTGAACCTGTTAAAAAAATCTTTAGTTGTTTCCACCATGTAAAAAACTACAATACAAATGCAAAATAAATCAATTCACTGGATTGAGTAAGTTTAAGATATAATGCTGAACCCTACTCCACTGAATGAGGATCAATGTTGCATGATGAATTATAGCTACCAAACCGACCCAGTCTCTTAAATAACCTTAGTGGGACTTCAGAGAAATAATGGCATTAAGTGACTCAAATCACCAAGTTTATTAAGAGTTTAAATCAAAGCTATTTTTTATGAAAGTTAGAACAATTTTAGTGTCATAGCTTAATAGACACACAGACTGCTCATTTTGACACCATGAAAAGCAAGTGACAGAATTATTTATAAATAAAATCTATGCATATAAAATACATTATTTGGTACTTCATAAAATGTGTATTATTTGTTAATACAAATATTTACACTGACCACACATTCTTGTCAGAGAGTTAACCTGTAAGCCGATTGATATGCCTGCCTGTTTGTTAAATGTTATCTGGTAAGACTGTAATAGCATAACATACATATTTAGCTTGACTTATATTAGCTAAAGCTAAAGGTAACATTTTGAAAAAAAGGTGTCTAGTACTAACACATTATACTTAAATGACATACCACTTTTTGTTCTGATTCCTTTCTTCATCAGCTCCTCTTTCCCCATATTTTGAAGAAGCAGGGTGACCTGATTCAGTTTGTGAACTACATTCTGTAGTGCTTTGCTCTGCTCATCAACTTTGCTGACAACTCAAAAGAGAAATCAAAATATTACTTTTAGTTCTTTAATTAAGTAATGACAAAACGGAAACTATTGGATGTAAGTCTATTGACAATTTTTGTTAATTAACAGAAAATGTTTAGAATGGATATAATAAGGATGTGCATGTACACCACTAAAAACACAAAACCTGTGCTTGTATAGTGATCCTCATGATCATAGAGGGAGAGCCAAAATAAACTTACTGGTAAAACTCACTGAGCCAGACTACAATCAAGTATTGTGATCTGCAATTAAAGATTGTTATAATTAGTTCTTTTTATAATCATGAAAAAAAACTGACAAAAATGGCATTCAGCATTTTAAGGATCAAAGAAAATATATGTGATCAGATAAGTGAATTGTTAGAAAAATGACAGACTTTGACAAGAGTTCATGCATAGCTGTGGATTTCATACATTTTGTTTTAATTGTCAAAGTGTATATAAGTACAAAAATAAAATCTCTTCTTTTTGCTTTGCATTAATTTTCCAAAATTTTAGTTGCTTCAGAAAGCAATGTGGATTTGTCTTGTGCTTTTTCCCCCAGGACTGCACCAAGACGTTTGGTAATCGCCCGCACCACTCGTTACTTGAGCAAAGCAGAGGCGACGAATTTCATAGCCATGACTCAATGAGTTCATGTCATAGAATTTTCAACTTCGAAGTATATCATCAATGATACGAGAGATTGCTGTGTGTGTACTTTACCTCTTGACTAGTTAATTTGAACCCATCATGCACTGTCTCTTGCTTCTAGCCAATCGTATTCGCGCCAACATTTCGTTCTGTAATTAGGTAAATACCGTGGCATATTAGTAGGCAAGAGATAACGGATAAGCATATATTGATTATTTACAACAAGAAGATATATGGTTATAAACCACCTCTTAAATTTTTCACAGCACAAAATAGAAGACAGGCGTTCATGTAAAAAGCGACGTTGCTAGCGGACTGTAGTATGTGTGATAACTGCCGGTACAACACATGAACATTTCACAAAAGCACTACAATACTTATATATGATCATTAAATTCATTCATGACTATCCACTGTTATAAAGTACAGTTGTTTTAATGGCATCTTTCACTTAACATTATTAAGACTTACTTCAGAAATCGGCGGTGTTTCACTTGAAGATGGACGTACAGTTCAAAATGTCCTCGCGCAGGTCAAAGCAGAACCGGCCGATGTGACCTACCTGTGACCCCGTACCTTGACTTGTCGCAGGTACACGCGGGGATGGGAAACAGATGGGGGAGGGAAACAGCGGTGGAGGGATGCGACACGATCACGTGTCTACCAAATTGAGCGCGGCTGAAGAAAAAAAGCGCGATGGACGCGTCAGTTTAGGATCGCATTACACGCTTCCCTCCTGAAAGTCTCACTTCTCTATTGGGGCCGTTCAAATGCCCAAAGCTCTTGCAGGCTGGGAACCCATTTCGTGTGTGATAAGAAGACGGTAGAAAATCAACTGCTTTTTAGAGCTACTGAGGAAACCAGACCTTTATAATAAGACTGGTAACAAAAGTAAGCATGAGTGACCTAAAGGAATTTCTTGACATCTTACATACAGACCTTTTTAATGTAGCGGGAGCGCTTGTGTAGGACAGCGTGTACTGCTGGTGTCGTGAGCTCAGGATTTGCCCGAGCCCACGAATTGCCTTCTCACAGTGCGCAGGCGCAGGGGTCAACAGGTGCGCATGCGCAGACAGGGCAATTTGTGGGCTTGATATACCGTGAGATGAGAATGTGTCCGAGCTGAGGAATTGCCCATGTGTTAGGACAGAATATGTCTTGAATTTAACAACATTGTCAAGTGTGGTAGACTCGCGGATCGAGGACGTGTTGTGATGCTGCTCAATAACAAATCACCGCTACAAAAATAAGAAGGTAAGTTACATTTTTATTCGTGTCAACTGAGCCATTTTACCTTTGTCCGTCGCTAAAACTAGATTATAGTTAACCAGAATTTAACGATGGTTAGCAACAACAACAAAAAAAATGCTTAGATCAGTATCGCAATTCGCAAAGTTCAAACATCCGAATAAGCCAACACTGTACAGTGCGCGCTATGAGATGGCAATTCGTGGGCTCGGGCATTTGGCGGAAATGACCCGTCAGTGGTAAACATGACCTGTTGACCCCTCTGCGCCTGCGCACTGTGAGACCACGACTAATAAACTAATAAACTATAGCTATAGAGAGTGAGGATAAAAAATGTTATTTCTACTTCATTATTTTTCTTTTTAGACATGTATTTGGTTTATTTTGTTTCAGTGCTGATTATTATTATTTTTTTGTAGTTAATATCACAAAGATGTAATTCATGGGTTGTTTTATTCTTGTGTCTAGGAAAGCCAGCATATGTGAATTTCCGGAACAGCCCTTCCTGGCTTCCCACTCTACGCTTGGGACATGAGCGATCAAGTACTTGCTCAGAAGCTGAGACTTCAAAAAACAGGTATTTGAGGCTTGTGTCTCGCAAAAGAAGTAATGCATCTGTCCCTACTCTACATACTGCAAGCAAGAAGCGAAAATCAATCAGCAGTGAGACAAGCCAGGAAGAATAATTATGTGAAAGTGATTTTGGTTGCTCAAGTGCTTGCGAAGAAAGTTTACATGGTGACATAGAAGATTCATGTTCAAATGATCAGAACACTCAAACAGATTTGACTGGACTAAATATAGATGCAATCATGCAGGAATCTGAGACCAGACTTCTTGATTCAGTTAAAAACAGACAACATTGTTCTATTTATGAAAGACAGGTGTGTGTTGAAGATGAAGCTAAAGTTCCATTCTACACGGGACTTCCTTCATTGGCAGTAATGGACCTTATTTTCAGAACGGTAGAGCCATACATGTCTAATCAAACACAGTCACTGTCCAAAGATCAAGAGTTTTTGCTGTGTTTAATTAACATCAGACTGAACTACCAATTCCAGGATATAGGGTATCAGCTGAAAGTATCCGTGTCAACTGTGCAAAGGAGTTTTCATAGAACTCTTGATGTACTTGTAGCACGGTTGTCTTTTTTGTTGCACTGGCCTTCAAGAGAAGCTCTGAAACTGTCTATGCCTATGCGCTTTAGAGAAAACTTTAAAGATAAAGTTGCTGTTATTGTTGACTGTTTTGAACTTGAAGCACAGAAACCCTCGGGCCAAACCAATCAGATCCAAGTTTATTCCAACTATAAAAATATCATTCTGCAAATATCTGATTGGGATCACACCACAAGGTTCAATCAGCTACATTTCAGATGCATTTGGTGGCAGGGCTTCAGACAAACACATCATTGAAAATACTTCTTTGTTGTCCAACTTGTTACCAGGAGATGTAATTATGGCCGACAGAGGTTTCAACATTGAACATGAAGTTCTTTTTTATCAAGCTAAATTAATAATTCCAGATTTTACCCATGGGAAAAAGCAACTTCACCCACTACAAGTTGAAAATTCGAGAAAAATAGCCTCTGTACGAATTTATGTTGAGAGAGTTATAGGCTTTGTTTGCAAAAAGTTTGGAATTTTGCAGTCTAAAGTGCCTATTGACCTGATGGCAACAAAGCCTGGTGATGATAATCCAGTCATAGACAAAATAGTTCGGCTTTGTTGCTGCATTGTAAATTTACATAAATCCATAGTGCCTATTGAGTAGCTATAGTGCAATTTTTTAGTTTGAAATCAGCATTTATTTTCAGAATGCATGCTTGCAATCTGTATATGTTTACATTACCAGAGAAGTTATTCTCAGATATAAAATGCACAATTACCTTACTGTAGTTCTTTTTCTTTCGCACTTTATTTATAATAGCATGACGATATCCAACTAATCAGATAAGTTACTTGGTAAATTGATGTGAAACTGTGAACAATATAGAATTTGTTCTTTGCTGGAGATGTCATGCTTTGTATGATGTTGATCAAAATATTTGCTGTTGACAGAATATTGTTAATATTTTTTGCTTATTAACAGGCTACTCAAACATGTATAATTGAATCAAATGTTATTGTCATTTGAATGCAAATGCCGTTTGCTTCCTCAGAAGCTAATTCAGAGCAATATTGATGCCAGAGCTTCTTTGTGGATTTTAGATTACCTAACCAATAGTTCTTCTTAGTAATCCATATCAGTGATGTTATTTAGATTGGGATTTTGATATGTTCCTTCTTACCCTGTAATGATTTTTTTATGTTATGTTCTGTCAGCAGACACAAAAATTTTCTGAAAAGAATTAATAAATATGCATTTGAATGTGCAAAAGTTCTTGTTTGATGTTAAAGAAGAAAGAAAGAAAAGGTGTGACTGGAGAGGGAGAGATTGGGGTAGCAAGCAATGAGTGAGAGGAGGTGAAACTGGACACTTAATGAAGGGGAGGAGGAAGCCACTGCCGGGACAGTGTGTTTTAATAGGGAGAAGAGAAAAGGATTCGGAGAGAGGTGGACGCTTGTTTAAGAGTAGAGAGCCATTTGCTAGACAGTGTGTCTCACTAGTGTGTAAGAGATCGAGTACATTTTAGTTTGGAGGTTGTGTTAGTCGAAGTGTGATTGCCAAGACAGTGAGTTTTAATCGTGGATTTTTGTGATTTTGCTAGAAGAGCCATTGCCAAGACAGTGAGTTTGAATAGTAATAGATACAGGAATTTGTGTGATTGTGTTAGAGGAGACATTGCCAAGACAGGGAGTTTTAATAGTGTGCAAGGAGTTCGGTGGACTTGGTAAATGTGTTAGACGAAAGGAAGAGCCATTGTTATAGTGACTGTGTTTTCATAGGGTTTTTTATTTTTTTTTTTTTATCAATAAACATAGGCAGACTCGTATAGGCAAAATCGTTTTGTTTATTTGAGTGAAAGAGCACGCAATTGTCCGACTCCGCTGGTGTGCTCGAGAGACGCTAGCGGTGTCGTGACACAAGCCGATATAGAGCCGCTGAAGAAACGCGAAGCGTTAGGGAAGGAAGATGGCGGACAGCGCCTCGTTGCTAACGTGTGTATCACGTGAGTGAAAACGACCCATTCGTGAGCTCATGACACCAGCAGTGCTTAGTTCCCTCCACCCCACACCCCCTTTCACCCCACGCTTGGTCGCGCGAGCGGCGCGCAGCGCGAGACGGACAGCAACTGCGGGTGACGTAGCACCCAAGCTGCCCTGTACAAAATGCGGGCTAAGAGCAGCGCCCGCGCGTTTTCTCTCGACCCGAGAACTGGGTATAGCAGTAAGTAAAGCGTTGAGACTGAGTTAACGAGAAGTACCTTTGTGCCGCCATGCGCTCTGGTCCGCTGGAAATAGCGGCTCGCATCACTCAGCATCCCACCCCACGGAGTTAGGTGTTAGGTTTTGGCTAGATAGGTAGGTAGGTTAGAATAAGTTCGGTAGTTGTTTTGTATATCATGTAAATAAATTTATGTCTTTGAACTGTAAGTACTCGTGTGAGTGTGTCAGTGCCAGGGAGTGCTAGTGTGTCGTACGTATGTCTCCAACGTGTGAACGCGAGCGAGGTTTGTGTTGTCCATGTATGTAGTCGTGACACCAGCAGCAGAGAAAGAACACACGAGAAGGTCCGGCGGAATCGACGCACCGATTAAAAAGACACTTTAGTCAGAAAGTAAAGCAGGGTCTTTAGTGTAAGGTATAGGTAAAAAAAGAACACAACGCGAGGCAGGTAAAAACTAGACGACGCACCCGACCAACGAGAGCCAGAATTTTCATAGACAGGAAAATTCTCCTTGTGAACTTCCGTCCTCTTCCCTGGAACAACAAAGAGGAACGGACTGACTTGGCGCTAAGCTAAGCTATAGCATAGGGTGTTAGCAAAGGGTCGGTCAGTCCGGCTACAATAATAAGACTGGTAACAAAAGTAAGCATGAGTGACCTAAAGGAATCTCTTGACATCTTACAATTTTTTAAACCTATTTTTTATCTACTATCTTTTCTACAGAATAAACTATATTGCATTTAAAAGTTTAATTATATATTTTTTTAAATACGATTCGTTATTCGTGGGATAAATAACAGGTTTCGTAATTTGCAAAATTTCTTTTTTACGTTTCTGAGAGACTAAGAGTTAAAAAGACTGATTCTTTTATTGGTTATGAAGCATAGCAACAGCAAAGTGGTGAGTGTGTTAATCTTTACGTCTTAAAATTGTTGTACGCATAATATAGTTATGAAGAAGACCACTTTTTGTCGACTTTTGGACACATATGTACCAAGAACTCATACACACTTTAAAAAAAACATTTAGGAATATACAAGATTAACTATTCATATACATACACAAGACCCCTACCCTCACACCATTACAAAACAAAAAAAAAAAAGAGAATGAAGAATCATTATATCTTAAAACAAAGATCTTTACATCCACTGGCTAGCAAAACAATACTTACTGTATACCAATCTTACCTTATTTTCTGATATCTCTTATCCCAGTCACACACCTTCAAATACCAGATCAACGTCATATAAATCAAAACAACATACATAATAGCTCTCATATCAGCAAGTACTATGTAATTTATAGTCAGAAGACAGAAGTTATCTGATATAATGCTAGTAAACTTGCTCCACTTGCTCTACTGCCACATTCCGATCAGAATAGTTTAAGATTTATGCCACATGATAAGTATCTTTGGACATAACTGCCACAATAAAACTGTATACAAGTAAGTAATGCTTTTCTGTTGTGCTGCCATAAATACACTAAGAATGCTAAAGTTAAAGTTAAAGAGGGTGTATTGTGTACCTCACTGGATGTTCCTGAAATCAGAATAATGTAATAAGCGTATTTTCATATGTACTAAACAGCATTCGTACATATTATATTCCTTTCAGAAACCAGTACAATATGAAGTGACCTTGTCTTAATACAATGGTAAAAGCAAGTAACTACAGGTCTAAGAAACATCAAGGCAGCAAGACAGTAATGATCTGCCTTTATACACAAAATATGTAATTACAACAATAATTATATAAATAATACATTACAAAAGTACCAGAAGACCGACAACGGAGCCATTTGCATTTCACCAATATATGCAATTGAGTGTGTGTTTATCAAGTGCACGCTACAAAATACTTAACCAGTTACAAAAACAACTTACCTTGAATAGCCCAAGGGATTGGAAACAGTCACCAACTGTAGAGATAGCAAAGAGTCTGTAAAAAACGACATTAACAACACCAAGGTTTTGAAACAAGATGTCTGTGCAGCTCCTTCACTTTGACTCAGTTCCGGTGTCATGAGCTCACGAATTGCCGAGCCCAGGAAATGCCTTCTCACAGTGCGCAGGCGCAGAGGGGTCAACAGGTCATGTTTACCACTGACGGGCCATTTCCGCCAATTGCCTTGAGCCCAGGACTTGCCATCTCATAGTGCGCACTGAACAGTGTTGGCTTATTCGGATGTTTGAACTTTGCGAATTGCGATACTGATCTAAGCATTTGTTGTTGTTGTTGTTGCTAACCATCGTTAAATTCTGGTTAACTATAATCTAGTTTTAGCGATGGACGAAGGTAAAATGGCTCAGTTGCGCGCACAGATGGAAAGATTACGCACTTTCATAGCTACAAAAAAATTCTGGGTTGGTGCGAATAGAAGTGAGAATACCATAAGCGGCATAAGGCATCAAGCAAAGCACTATGTGCTGGAAGGCAAGTGTCATGATAAGAGCTATCCCGGGGGGGGACATCCGGGGCTTTAAGTTAGATTTTGAGTAGTGTCAAGGTTGGCGAGCAGCCATATTGTTTTGTAGTAGATTAAAGAGTTGTCATCAAATCAACAGTGTCTGGTGTTGGTCGGCTGAGAGCTCGCAGCACGATACATGGTGTCAGAAGTGGGATTGTTATAATCATAGAGAATCAAGCAAGCTGCTGAATATGGCTCCGTTTAGAGAGCCAGAACAATTCAATTTTTCCCAGCCAAACTTGTGGCCTGAGTGGAAACAACGATTTCAGCGATTCAGATGTGCATCAAAACTAGACAAAGACGATGAAGCAGTTCAGGTCAGTGCCTTGATCTACACTATGGGCAACGACGCAGAACGCATTCTCACGTCGTTTGGTCTGGATGCACGACAGCGGCAAGAATACGACACTGTTCTGGAAAAATTTGATGAGTACTTTGTGCCAAAACGCAATATCATCCATGAGCGTGCACGATTTCACGCCAGAAATCAGAAACCGGACGAAAGTATCGAAGAATACATTAGAGATTTATACGAGCTCGCTGCAAAGGCAGACGTAAGAGACAAAGATGAAGCTATCAGAGATCGCCTCGTGTTAGGGATCCTCGACAGAGACTTGTCCGAAAGATTACAATTCAAGGCAGATTTAACACTGCAAGACGCCATCTTGCAGGCAAGGCAATACGAGCAAGTGAAAGCACAGCTTTCTGACCAGCGTCGCACAAATGTGGACGCAGTGCAATTCAAGAAAAGTGCCTCTGGTGGTGTACATAGTCAGTGCAAAGGTGCAACTGGCAGTTCGCGCGGCTTCAGTGGTCGTCGTCGTGGTAGAGCAGAAAAGAGTGACTTTGCATCGTCAGCAGTTAACGTGTCAAGCTGTACTCGTTGTGGCAGACGACACGCTAGCTCATGTGTGTGCCCAGCTCAGGGAAGGAAGTGTAACAAGTGTGGTAGGCTTGGACACTTTGCTACAGTGTGCAGAACAAAGTTAGTGCAGGCACTTGAAGAAAAACAAGTAAAGGAACATTTTGTAGGGACTTTGTGCAGTGACAGTAGAGAAACCACCGTGACAACTGTATTACAGTTTGGCGGTTGTGATGTCAAGTTCAAAATTGACACAGGGCAGATGTTTCTGTCATTTCATCTACACAGTACAAAAAGTTGTCACCATGTCCCAAGCTATTGAAGACCAAGGTAGTGTTAAAGAGTGTAGGAGGAGTCCTGAAGTGTGATGGACAGTTCATTACTACAACAAGAATTCATGACCAGCTTCATGTACTGAAAGTGTTTGTTGTGCAAGCAATCACTGAAAATCTGCTTAGTAGAGAAGCAGCATCCAGATTAGGTTTAGTGAAGAGGATAGAGGCTGTCAATGCCTTATTTGGAAAACTTGACAAGACACCTGTGCAGTGTCCTCCAGTCAAAATCATCTTGAAAGAAAACATTGAGCCATACAGTGTTTATGCAGCAAGGAGAATACCAATACCATTGCTGGACAAGGTCAAGGAAGAATTAAAAAGAATGCAGGAAACAGGGTTATAGAGGAAATAACAGAGCCAACAGATTGGTGCTCTCCCATTGTGCCAGTAATGAAGAAATCAGGTAGCATACGTATTTGTGTTGATTACAAGAAGCTCAATACCGCAGTGAAGCGGGAGAGGTATACCTTGCCAACACTGGAAGATATTTTACATAAGCTTTCTGGATCAGCAGTTTACAGCAAGCTGGATGCAACATCAGGTTTCTATCAGATTCCCCTGGATCCAGATTCTGCAAAACTTACTACATTCATCACTCCATGTGGGAGATATTTCTTCAAGAGATTACCATTTGGTATTTCATCAGCTCCAGAGATTTTTCAGAGGACCATGGAGACTATCCTAAAGGATGTACCCAACATAATCTGCTATTTTGATGATATCCTTGTTTATAGTGAGAATGAACAAGCTCACGAGAAGCATCTTGAGAGAGTCATGAAAACACTTGCCAGTGCTAACCTGAAACTCAACTATGAGAAATGTGAGCTCAGGAAGCATGAGATTGAATTTTTGGGTCATAGAATCAGCAAGAATGGAATTTCACCAGACCCAGGAAAGGTTGAAGCAATAATTGCCATGCCAGATCCAACTAATGTACCCGAGTTGAGGAGGATGCTGGGTATGTGCAACTTCTTAGGGCGGTATTTGCCAAGTCTGTCTACAGTACTTCAGCCGTTGACGCAACTGCTGGGGAAGGATCGAGAGTGGAGTTGGGGCTCAATGCAAGTCAAAGCAATGGCAGATGTGAAGAAACTGCTTACTTCAGCACCAACACTAGCATTCTACGATCCGGCAAAGCTTACAATTGTCAGCTCAGATGCCAGTAGTTATGGCATTGGTGGCGTGTTGCTACAGCAGCATCCTGAAGGTCTCAAAGCTGTGGCATATTGTTCAAGAACATTGACTGCTAGTGAATGCAGATATGCACAGATAGAGAAAGAAACACTGGCAGCAGTCTGGGCTTGTGAAAAGTTCAGCAGATACCTGATTGGTCTTGACAATGTTCGATTAGAGACTGATCACAAACCTATTGTGCCACTAATCAACAATCGTGACTTGCAAGATACTCCTATCAGATGCCAACGCATGTTGATGCGCCTCATGAGATTCAGTATCACAGCAGAGTATGTGCCAGGGAAGAAGCTTGTCATCGCAGATGCTCTATCCCGAAGTCCTCAGTTAACCACTGCTGAATCTGAAGTTATAACACTTTCAGAAGATGTTGAGGCATATTTGAGTAGTGTAGACATTTCGTGGTCATGTGCAGCTTCAGACAAGCGTCTGAAAGAGATTGCAGAAGAGACAAGAAAAGACAGACTGATTCAAGAAGCAATTCGCTACACTAATGAAGGCTGGCCAAAATACATTACAGATGTAGAAGATAATCTTCGTGACTATTATGCAGTGCGCATGGAACTTAGTGTACACAATGGTCTCCTTACCAGAGGAACACGCATTGTTGTGCCAGCACCACTTCACGATGATATCCTGAAGAGGATACATGAAGGTCATTTAGGAATCACCAAGTGCAGAGATAGAGCAAAGGCAGCCGTTTGGTGGCCAGGTATTAATGGCAGGATTAAAAGAATTGTTGAAGAATGCAGACATTGCCAGGAGAAGAAACCGACACAGAGCAAGGAACCTTTGATACCGACAGAATTACCACAGCGTGTATTCCAGAAGTGTGCAGCAGATTTGCTGGAATTCAAAGGACAATCATACCTTGTGTTTGTAGATTATTATTCGCGCTTTATTGATCTTGCGCACATCAAGATTAGTACATCAGCAGAAGTTATCAAACTTCTGAAGAGCATGTTTGCACGCCAAGGAATCCCAGAGATTCTTGTTACAGACAATGGAAGGCAATTCACATCTAGGGAGTTCCAGGAATTTGCAGTAAAGTGGGGATTTCAACATGTTACAACAAGTCCACACTATCCACAAGCTAATGGAGAGGCCGAAAGAGCAGTTCAAATTGCCAAAAAGATTCTGCAGCAAGATGAACCTGAATTAGCTCTATTGATATACAGAGACACTACTATTTCTCCTACAGGATATAGTCCAGCAGAATTAGCCTGTGGAAGAAAACTGAGAACTACATTACCTACATTGCCTGAGAACCTTGAGTCAAAGACATTTGATAAAACAGCTGTAACAGCGAGCGATGCAAAAGCAAAGCAGTCTTACAAGAACTGTTTTGACAAGCGTCATGGAGCGCGACCGCTTGATGAACTGCTTCCAGGCGACACTGTATTGCAGAAGCTAGATGGTGAGAAGCACTGGGGAAGTCCAGCAGTCATTCTGCAGCAGTGTGCTCCAAGGTCATACATTGTACAAACTCCAAGAGGTAGTTTTCGACGCAACAGACGTCATCTCAGAAGGTCAAGAAACTTCGAGCCGGAGCAGTCCAGTTCCAGACCCAGTCCTGTCCAAAATGACTTTTCCCTGTATACTTCCCAGGTCCCAGTGACAGGTGAACCAGAGACAGCGCTTCATGTCAGTGATCCGATTCAGTGTCCAGAATCGACGTCTAGTAAAGGTGGTCCTGCTACAGAAGCCAGACATAGTGCTACTCCAGATCCAGGAGATTCCCATCCCAGTAGCAGCTCTACATCTAGAACGACTCGTAGCGGCAGAATAATCACCCTGCCCGCACGTTATAAAGACTGATTATGTATTGAACATTGATTAGAGAATAAACATTCTCCCCATCAAGTGAAGTATCTCAAGGGAGGGGAGATGTCATGATAAGAGTTATCCCGGGGGGGACATCCGGGGCTTTAAGTTAGATTTTGAGTAGTGTCAAGGTTGGCGAGCAGCCATATTGTTTTGTAGTAGATTAAAGAGTTGTCATCAAATCAACAGTGTCTGGTGTTGGTCGGCTGAGAGCTCGCAGCACGATACAGCAAGTATTCTATTTATGATCTAATCTGTCACAAATATAGTATAAGAAATATTATTACATGTCAGTTCTTAATGAACCAAGCATAGGAAGTCTAATATTTCATCATTGCTTTTTCATTGCATGACATCAAATGTTACTGACACAGTGGTATTAGGATCCCTTGCACATTCTTGGGGAGAGACAAAAACTTAATTTAATCAGATAAATTTCTTAGGACATAAGTTACATGTCCTCATTGCAATGAAACACAGTTTTTAAATACTTTTCCTATGCATTGTGAGCAGAAAACCATTTCATTGTTATAATTTGTGTGTATTACTTTCATCCAACAGATAAACGTCTTCCTATAAAGTATTTTGTGTCTGTCTTGTAGGCGACAATATATTCTTCATAGACAAAAAGGACAGAATGTAATCATTCTGTCATTTATTACCTAATATGTTGGATGTTTTCTTTGAAACTCTTGAAAGGATGTAAAGTCTCCTGTTACACTTACAAGGTCTCTAACTTGGATAATATTCTCATTAACCCATTGATATACATAACATAATCTAACATAAACTCTTCAGAAGTTTTTGAAAACCATTAAATATTTTTTAATATTGCTTAGCCACATCTTCCCAAAAGAGATTTTGAACTCTGCATAATACTATTTGCATACTTGGCCCAAAATGTTTGTTATGTTTTTAAGTATGGGATGAATAGTCAGGAGAATCTTTGCTGTGGTGTTGTCTTGCTCGATTCTTTTTAACCATCTAGGTTTCATTGTTGATAGAAAGGAGTAAATATCACACATTTTAAGTCCATAGGGTTTACAGACTACTGATTTCTTGATTCTGTTATGTTTTCCTCCCCAAAGAAAGGTAGACATAATAAGACTTTTTGCACAAAAAGTTTCAGGAGTAGTACACTTGTGAAGTGTTGTCTTTTTCCTTTCTTTTCTTTGTGTTTCCCAGTTGAATGATTTGCTGTATAAGCACTTTTAATTGTTTGTGGGTTATAGCATGTTGCTTATGTGGTGCTGAATTTCCAGTGTGGGTTGCCATACACTATAATATTATGACCACACACACACACACACGTGCGGATGTAAATATTCTTTTTTGTTTTCATTAATACAATAGTGTAAGTGGTGTATGTACTTCTACTACATTTATGTCAGACAATTACCTTATGTGATGTGGGTATGGTTTTATTAACATAGTGGTTCATTGTTTCAGATGGATCTTCTGTTTGCATTGGACTGCGCTGTGTACATGGATTTATTTGGCAATTTAAGCACAATGTGATGTGTGAGTTTATTCAATAAAGAAATGGAAGTGAAATGCTGTTTTTTGTATCACGTACAAGTGTAGCACAGAGTGCAATAATTTACCAATGAGTGTTGAATGTTCATTCCCTAGTAGTATGCAATACATTAACAATTTATGTCTGCATGTGTTGGATTGTATGTAATAAAATGCCCCAATGCAAAATGAGACATCACCCTCAACGCACTGTATACAAGACCAAGACCGTGATTACTATTTCCACATAATACTATACTATCTTATCAGTTGAAATTAAACCTATTTTAGTAAAAGTGCTCCACAAACTGACCGTAAATGACAAAAATATTTCGATTGGTCTAATATGAAAGGTGTATATTCATGAATTTAAAAATTGCACACATGGTCCAATGTAATGATAAATTACAACAAAGAAGACTTTCCACATAAAAAGGGTAAGAAACTATTGACTTCTAATTATAATAAAATCCTTTGCAGTGGACAGTCATGTTTGAAAGTAATGTGCACATGCAATAAAAGCCTTAGTACAAGAGTACCTTGCAAATTCATGTTTCCCCAAGTCATTCACACCTAGGATCTTGATGACAATGCAAATCTTTAGCTCAAAGCACAGAGCTTTAACCAAACCTACATGCAGACAGCTTATATATATATATAAAAAATCCCAACTAATTTTTTGTAGCACTCATTCTTTCCTTCCTCCAGCCTCATACCTGCATATGTAATAAAAGCATACTCAAACAGGATAAACACACCTTTGCTCTCTCTCTTCCTGTCACATATATTCTGTATTCTTTACTATTTATTCACCCTCCAAGGGGTACACACTCCCATCCATTGCAATGTACAATATCTCACATATACATTTTATTCATTTATCTGGTTCACCATCCTTAGTAATATCTTCACAACTTTCGCTAATATGCTGAGGGTCTTTTTGATTTCTTTAAAGTTAATAATGGCTGGAATTTATAAGCATTTGGATTGTGAATATAGTAGTGTGGTAAATCATTTTTACACTGGTCATCAAATTTTTTACAGTTAAATAGAGTATTAATAACAACAATAGTCACTGCACACTGGGACAATGTAACACTGTGAAGAAGCTGTGTACTGATATGAACAATCTGAACAGCCATATGTTCTTTAAGTTTGCAGCTACACCCATCTCAATATGAAGCATAAGGGTTCATAATTATATGGTATTAACTTTTTTTTTTTTGCGAGGGTGCCTGCATGTGTACATGAAAGGGGATGGTGTATGTATGTGTGGGTGCTTATATATAAATATGTAAACGTAAGGCAAACATTCATTTGCAAGTGTAGGTGTTGTAAGTGTCCATTTTAAGTGCGTGTGCAAACAACAAATTTTTCATGGACATTCACCTTATACATTAAGGACAACTAAGATTTATTGAGTAATAATGAATGTACACTGGTACAGTGTACTACCCACAACTCTAGGGTCATAATCTGGGTACTAAGTCACTTATATAACAGCATGAACAGTAGAAGTTAAATGAAAACAATGAAACATGTGTGTATTTTACAGAAATGTGTGGCAAAATCCTTGATGTTTCTTAATTCTCATTTGACTTAATGTGATGATGTATCACACGAGCGAGGGCGGCCTGGTTTATTCTATGTGCAGTTGTTTGGCTGGCAATCCATGTTGTGTGGGTTGGAAGCAATCAGAGAAGTACAGTACTGTTGTACATGATACAAAACATAAATTTACAATTTAAACTAACAGCATATTTATTCCTCATTGTGAAATCAGATCAATTGTCATTTGCTGGTAGAAAAAAATGCAGCAGTTGACATCATTTGCATTTTACACTGTTTACCATATTGTGATATCCCTCTTTCTGCTCCACTGTACTATATTGCAAATTTTGTGCCCCCAATTTTTGGAAATTAACTCCCATCTCTGGAGATCTCCACTGAAAAAGAAAATCGTGGTGATCACACTGTGCATGAAAACACTAAATATTTATTTGTGATATGCTAAAGCATTACTTATGGACTGACTGATGCATAAATCTTAATATTGACATCAACATAAGAAGAAAAACATGGTAATAGTAGCAAAATTACATTTTATTATTATTGTAAGACTTTTATTTTGCATTCTAAGTGGTTGATTATAATGCCTTCAAATATAAATGTGTCAACTTGTTAATTATTGCAAACATACTACTTTGAATTAGTTGGTAATGATGTCCAGTTTAAAATCCTGCTTCATGCTTTTCTCTCCATGTCTACTTTTTGCTTATTTACAACGATTCTTTTAAAAATCCAAATCATGTGACATTTTGTCATCATCTGGAAAGGTTTGTGTGCATATTAAACTATGCAGTACATGTTCATAAACTTAAGTATTTTATTACATCTTGTAACTGTGCTTACTGTGTAGTGCCGAAATAAAGAATGAAACCTAAATAGTCAAAACGACTGAATCACTTTGCTTGATTCAGTGACGGACTTCTATAAACGATCGGTCGTTCAGCATCGCTAAACGTCAAAAGCACATTACACGTTTCATTCACATGAATTACAAATCAGTCTGTGTGCACTATATTAATTAGCACGCTATAATACTATATAACGCCACGAATACAATCCTAGAAAAACAAATAACAGACGGAACACTACGAAGAAACCGACTAAGTGACGAGTACAAAATAAACCGGGGACACAAGCTCGTGGTGATACCTAAACAAATAGCAGACGAACATTTACAAAGAAACCGATCGACTAAGCCACGAATACAAATTAAAATGTAACTTACCTTCTTACTTTTGTAGGGCTGATTTGTTATTGAGCTGCATCACAACACGTCCTCGATCCGCGAGTCTACCACACTTGACAATGTTAAATTCAAGACATATTCTGTCCTAACACATGGGCAATTCCTCAGCTCGGACACATTCTCATCTCACGGAATATCAAGCCCACAAATTGCCCTGTCTGCGCATGCGCACCTGTTGACCCCTGCGCCTGCGCACTCTGAGAAGGCAATTCGTGGGCTCGGGCAATTCCTGAGCTCACGACACCGGGAAAAAAAGGAACTTTCGATTTACGATTAACTGTGTTAGGAATGTAAAAAAAAATAAATAACCTATTTAAATGACATTATATATAGTTTAGCTTTTATAAATAGTATTCTATCTACATTTACTCGAAAGTGTTTGTGACTTTTTAGCTGTGACTTGAAATGTTAAGTAGAAAAGAAGGTACTTTCAGTTTCGATTTGGCTGTCTTGTGTTGTTGAGTGCAAATAAACTTTACTGTAGATGTATATCGATGTTTTATGTGAATAATCGTATGACTTCGTACGCGCGTGTGTGATTATTAATACATAAAAAGTGTTAGAATAACATGTATACAATCAAAAACTTAAAGGAATCTTTAGTAAGAATACAGGTATGTCCTTTGTATTGAGACTGTTTGTTTCTAATGTGAAAACCAATCGCGCTATTCTATTCCCAGGAGTCTTAGAGTCGAGAATTGTGAATTAATTTGCGTATTATTATATGCTACACCGCGAACATTTATGGCAATCCTAGTGTTATCTTTTCTTAAAAAAACAAGAGTTGGGTAAAGCTAGTGATACGAGTCGTCTACTTGGGTAGCCACTTGATATGTTGAGCTGGTGAAAATAGATTGTGACTCGTGATCTTGAAGACAGTGAAGGTAAGAGATTTATGTTACCTAGTCCAGCATTTTACATGCAGCAGCTGTAAGGTGAGAAATTAAAGTTATTTTGAGACACAGACCTCGTGTAAGCTACTCCACAGGTCAGTATGAAGGCGCCATTGTATCGTAATACGCTACAAACATACAGGACAGTTTTTGCATTGAAACGGGTTTTAATGTTAACTCATTATTTCCAAATCAACGGTGAAGAACTGTAAGGGAATAGCATGGTCAGTGCGAGCATCACGGACATGGCCTGTACAAACACTTATCGAGGTCTTGGACAGCAACTGCATGATAGAGACTTGTGTGACATCATTGCTGTGGTTGGACAGGAAGAATTCTAGTGCCATGGCCATGGCATGCCATGGATAATATGTCATAAATCCCTTGAATCTTCTAGCGTCGTTTGCGGTGGTGTGAAAATGTCCTACTAGAGTTGTGTCGTACAACGCGCCACGCTATAATTAAAAATAGAAGAGAGAAAACTCCTGGTACATTTAGGATTTGGTTTAGCACTAATTACTTCCCTTTAACAGTCAAAACGTCAACCAATCAGGTACTTTGTTATGTTTGAGTGTAGTTAAGTTTTAGTTAACCAAGCGTCATTTTTACAGTAGTTGCTGGTTACTCAATTCGACATGGATTAGTACTCAAACAGCTACAGATTAGAAGAAAATAGAAAATATTATTTAATTCCTAATGTCTATTTTAATAACAAATTATATCTGTGTTTGCATAAGTATAATGTAGAAATACCTTTTCAGAAAATTTTCCACCTTTTGACCTACTATTCCAGTTTTTTCTCTGTTCCATACAGATACAACCTTTAATTTTGATCTAGTAGAAGAAACCAAAACCTATACTTTTTAAAAAATCTCCCCACGTAAATGTCTAAAAAATGTTCTTTAAAACGGTCTATAACAGTTTATTGTCTTTATTAAATGTTGTTAGTTATAAATATTCAAAAACATCCGATTGCGGACTTTTCATACCACAGTCACGCATAACTATTGCCAAATACTATGTCAGATTAAAACTGTTATTAAAATCCATGGAGTTGTTTTTCACTGACAGACTGAAGCTCTTATTGACTTGATACTTTCATATGCAACTAATGCTCAGTAGCATCCTCATTCGGGTACATCCCCTATACCGTTGGGGTGATAAGCTTCCCCGTTATAGTTTAGAGGTTGATTTTAGTGTTGTTTCTTACCATCACAATCTCTGGCAATTCAGTTTCCGGGACATTATGCTGGTCATTATTACTAGCCTAGAGGCAGGTTTACAACTATGTTTGACTTGAGCAATAATTCTTCTGCCTTCTACTTTTTTTGGAAATCTACCTTTCCAGGAAATTCGAAATGACGAATAGCTAGCCAAATTTTGAAAAAATCATCGGCGCCAGATCGTTGTGTACTTAAGATTTTTAATTGTGTGTGTGTGTTTTTAAAGGGATGTGGATGGTTACATGATTCTAAAACCAAACATGCAGGTTTATTTTATAAGTTCAACTTCGTATCTTTTGTTTTAATAACATTATTTTGTCACAGAAAATTAGTGAGAAGAGAACATACCTAGAGTCGACTGCACGGGTTAATATTTTACAAGAGGTGAGAAATTTCACTAGTCACACTTAAAACGTAAAACACGAAAACATTGATGGCAAAATTTTACTAATTTTCTGTAAAATCGAGAAGATATTGAGAAATACCAAAAACTGAATTGTATTTGTAGTAAGGTTCAAAAACAAAACAAGCAATATTGCAATTCTTTCTTTTGAAAGAAAAAATTAGACATATATATTATCATACATGATTTAATAAATTTTGAAAGAGAAATTCAATCTCTTCAAATGGGTCAGATGTTACATAATGAAGATCAGTTATTTTCAACGTGTATAAAGGTAAATCTTCACTGCCTTAGATCAGTATATAGACAAAAGGAAATGTTTGTTTCGATTGTCAACAAAACTTTAAAATCATTTTCAATGCTTAAAAAGAATGTAACATTATAAGTAAGGTTGATTGTAAACAAAACTTGAAGCTGTCTTTTCAACAATTCATTTCTAATAATTTGAAAATTTTACACACAAAAGACTATTTTGTTTAAGAGAAAAGTGATTTAACAATTAAATCAATTTGTTTAGCGTCCAAGATATGCATAAATTGTTCAAATATATTTAATTTAACTATTGTTGTCAACTAAATATTGAAGTTTATGCAAGTAAAAAGTATATACAATATCAAAATCATGTGTATTTAGTACATTAATGATAAAATGGTAATGTCACACGAGAGCTGGTGAATAAAATTTTATACGAAAGCTATACAGCAATCATCACCATAAATAATAGGATTAATTAATCAAACCCTCAGGAGTTTTTCACAAAAAACACCTACGCTAAAGTCAAAAGACATTTAAAAGTTGTTTTTCCTGCTAAAAATGCAGTTTCTTAGCTTTCATTTTCCTTCGTCTCTCAAAAAAACTGTAAAAATGAAATTTGCGTTTATCCCCCAATGATTGTCAATATTTTACATTACAGAATTTTTTTTAATGTAACTGAGTAGATTGATAGATCGAAATATATATCTGATAAAGAAATACATTTACAGTAGTTGAATTTCACTCATGAGAAGTAGTTATTTAAAGCAATCATAATGCATTTACATAAACTGGGGACGTAAACACAATGCCATTATACTAGAAAATACTGGTTATAAATTTGGAAAAGATAAACTGATAAGATCATTGTCAAATCAATGAAAAAATATTATGGCTTTGATATTACATCTATTGTGGCTTATCCCAACTGTCTAAAAAATCTTAACAATAAAAACAAATAAAAACTAAGGAAGTCTCAGATCACTACTTTACAGAACCCACACTTTGAAAAAAAAGGGGGGTGGGAAATGACTCTCTGACCTAACAACGAGACTATACTCTTATCATTCGTGGAAGTATATTTAAAAATAGTCAAAAAATTTCTTTTTAACCAGACCCGTCGTAACATTAGATGAATATTTATTTCCCTGCTGCCTTTTTGCCTTAAAATGTTTCGATCTAGCGTAAAGTTAGACGAGACTTTTAGTATCATTAAATCAACATTCATTTTTTCCCCAAAGAAATAAGCATTTGTTTCTCAAATGCTCATGAAATATTGAAGATTATGTAATCATTTTATTAACAATTTCAGCAAGCGTGCGAACTGTCGCCTCTCCAGTGACGAAGGGGAGTAAGGTGAGTTCCACACCTGTGTCTTTGTACACCTGATCGATCATCATTCTCGACGAAATTGAATCGAAACCCAGGTCTACAAGGCTGGTGTCCATGGTAACCAGTGAGCGATCCGCGATGGTCAAGATCTTGCAGGCCAGATTGGCATATGTTATGATAGTAATTGGACTGTGATCTCCAGGGTTGTCCATGGGATATATTTTTCTATCCCATCCCATCCCATTGCCAATTTATGCCTGTCCCATCCCATCCCATGGGACGTTTCCCATGGTAATAACATTCCTATGGAGAACACTGCGCATTGCACACATGTTAACAAAGTCATGGCATAATGAAACTGGAATAAAAAAGTATTTTTCCTGTGCTTAAAAAGTCTGACAATGCAAATTTTAGCGTAAATTTATTTTACAATATCAAGTATCGACTACCATGGGAAATACAAATGTGTGCTGTCCCATCCCATCCCATGGGACGTTTTCCATGGGATTCCCATTCCTATGGACAACACTGGTGATCTCCCTGTGCTACTTTCGTTTTCGATTTCTATGTATGCCTGTGTTTTGTTATGAAATATTGAGCAGATTTATAGATAAGAGAAAATAATCACACACAAAGGTCTAATGAACACTTGTCATTTAAAATTTTTAAAAAGCAGAGAAACGTGGTTTGCCAGGTATCTGAAAAAGAATTATCTATATGTGCTTTTGTTCTCTGATTCGTCTGTCATTTCCTCTAAAGATAGACCAAGATACACCAGGAGGTTGTCCCGTGCTAGTCAACGATTTCCAAAGTGACGTTTTCTTAGAAGAGAGGACGACAACATACGGGCCAGCCGGCAGAATTATTCGTGGTTCCTTGTCATTTGTGAACGTTTACTCCCTTAAAAATAGCATCAGGGCTGTAATGTATGCTGCAGGTCACTTGCCTGGTTTGGGACATTAGGTGTGATTCTTGGGGTTTCTCCATCGGCCTCTGAATTGTGAGGCAGCCACATGCAAAAGAAGTTGTAGGAAACATTGCATTTCAATAAAATACATAACATTACATTTTTTACTTATACATTTGTGTTTACACTTTAAAATTCACAAAGGGAAATTGATTAGACATATTAAATACTTGTTATTTTTTAATCAGCAAGTCATGTGCTTCCTAAAATGTGTATTTTTTTAGAAACGGTAATAGGTATTGAAAGTATAAGAGTACTTAACACTCTGGGAAATCCATTTAAGAAGTTACTTAGCCGTCTATTATCGGAATAAGAAGGGTCTAGATCAGGGGTGGGCAATTAATTTTCCCAAGGGGCCGGATGAGAAACTGGAATGGTTCTAGAGGGCCGGATGAGAAACTGGGATGGTTCTAGAGGGCCGGACTAATATAGTTAACTCAGTTTTACCCAATACTGTATATATAGTATATTTACTGGTGGGCAGCCAGCGGGCGGGCCGGTCAGAGACAGGAGGCGGGCCGGATCCGGCGAAGTCTCTGTTCGTCAGCTTCATGTACCCTAGCCCAGCGTTGAAAGCAGGGCCGCCGAGAGCAAGCCCGGGCCCCGGGACAGACCTCTCCGGCCCCTTGTACTTGTAATCATAAATTATTTTCCCAGTATATAATGTATGTTTACAATTTGAATCTCAATATCTACACTCAAACTCAACTTCTGCATGTGTAATGCTTGGGTGTTCTGTCCTTAGACCTTTCTTTAAAAGAAAAAGAAAAGGAGAAGAAGAAAAAAAAATCCACTGACCAAGGCCGGGCCCCCTTGACAGCCGCGGGCCCGGGTACACCAGACCCCCCTGTCCCCCCCTCTCGTCAGGCCTGGTTGAAAGATCAATTTGTCTTGAGGCATTAAGTAGCTCTTCGGGGGTTCCGGTGGAGCCTCGGTCTTTACAACTGTCATAGTCATAATCACAATCACCATCATACATAATAAAGTATAATACATCCTCATATTCACATTTAACAGGCATTCACACACTCACACGCTCAGACACATATTTTCTTTAATTCATTACGGGAAAAAAATCTACTGCTGACATATATATATATGGTTACGTGGATTGTAAAGCAATTAAATCTAGCTCTTAAGGTGGAAATTTAAACCTTAGGTGGAAATATAAAAGGTAAAGAGTAACCTATGCCATAGATGACTGTTGGTTGAGGTGATCTGCACAATTTTGAGATAATAGAAATAGATAATTTAGATAATTTAGATACTTATATATTATAGATACTACATGTATTTCGGTAGTTGGCCTGAAACAAAGAATACAAGTGGAGGAGGGTTTGGATCAGTATTGCTTCATAATACTTTTTGTTGTTGTTGAAAGGTCACAAGTAAGGACAAAACAAAATACACTTTGTCAATACCATGGCTACACTTGTCTAAAGAGATATGGAAATTCTATATTACTTTTTTCAATGTCTTCAATTACCTTCTTTCATGAACTCCATAGGAACATTCAACACATGAAGATCAAATTTCGCCGCCCCAGCTGTTAGAGTCAAATATGTCTTCAGCATCGCACCGTCGTCCAGTCGGATTTGTTCAATTGTTTGTAACAGTTGTCCGTCTCTTGCTACCCCACCACACACATAGATGTTCCCTCCATGTAGGCAGGTACTGTAATCTCGTCTACCTGTGCAGTTGCCGACTTTCTTAAAGCTGACTGTTGATCTCGCCATCTAATGACAAGTAGAACGGGTTTTTATTAGCTTTAAAAAAAACTTAATCTTGAAAGGCTTAAACCAGTGATGCCCAACTTTTTTCGGCCTGCGGGCCATACACATTTCCGACATGCGTGTCACGGGCCGCTTCACCGCAAAAATACAAAAAAAAAGAAAAAAAAATAGAACATACCAAGTTGTACTTACCATTAATTATGTACTAATTAATGGGATATTTGAAGTTGTTTAACCGAAACCAACTTCTGAATGTCCGGCTGGGTCGTAGAGACACCAAGTCGGAGCATTGAATCGAAATCTTCGTCCATCGAAAAAAGATTGAGAGAAGCCCCTACGTAGGGATAAATACTTCTTCTTCCTTTTTTTTCGTTCTTTTATTTTAGGTCTTCTTTTATTACTAACATGCCGATTTCCTGCACTGTGGGCAGAGGTTTCGCGGGCCGGGCATCCCTGGCTTAAAAGGTTCAACAAGAATGAAGACTGGTTACTGACAAGCAGTAAGGATGTACAAGATTAAAAGAACAATGAAAGCAGATGTCCAAACCGATGGACAGAACAATAAATGCTACATAGTTATGTAGATTTACCTACATCCGTGTATTCTTATCCTCTATCGCCTCCCTGTAGTTGCTTACATTTTCTTATATTAAAAAGAGTGTAAGGTAATGTTTGTGCATAGGAAAAGATGCTAAGCATCCAAAAATGAGACAAGATTAAAACTTAAATCAATTAAAAAATGAAAATAAATTTTGACTTTCTTGAAACGGTTGATCACCATCCATTGTATTTTCTCTACTGCCAGACATATTTTTTATAGTTTAGCAGGTGAATCTCATGTTACCATCAGATGAATGTTCCCAATATAAATTATACTTACCTCAGAAGAGTGGTCTTCGCTTTCTTTCTTTGCTTTCCTCTCAGACAATTTTTTTTCAATGTTTTCAGCCAACAGAAAGCTCTCCCACATAGACAACAACTCTCCTTTAGGTGTCACGACGTAAATACGTCCTCTATTGCTCAGTGCACGCGCCCCGTGTGTAGGCGACGGAAGTTTGCCGGCTTGGTAGGTGCAACCACTCATGGTGTCCACGCACTGAACGACATCCGAGATTTCTCCTGTTGTAGATACCCCTCCAAACAGATAAATTCTGTGACCTAAGGCAGCGGCTGCTGCTTCCTGAACACCTGAGGTCAGGTGGCAAAAGATTTTCCACTCTTTGCTGCGTGTGTTGTATCTACAGACACTAGAAGAAGTTGTCTTCTCACCTGTAGAGCTTTTTACAAGTCCACCAAGGACGTAAATGTTGGTACTGACGGCAGCCATTGCATGCTTTTCTCGACCACCATCTGGTAGAGAGGGCAGCACCTCCCACTTGTTGTCGCCTGGTTTATAAACACTGAAGAACTCGGAGAGTTGGGAACCGCCACTGACATAAACCTCGTTGTACCACGTGCAGCTGGCAAAGTCCAGTCCGACATTCTTTGGTAAGGGTTGTAGCCTGTAAAGCTTCATGACACTTTGCTGTATGTCGAAAACATAATTATCTGTGGTGGGTATGTCGACCTTTGTATATCCTCCGACCATAACAATGCGGGTTTGAATTTGATTTAAGCATAAATACACAGGCTGGCGGGCCAGGATCCTTTGCTTCTTTGTGGCATCGTTGCTTAAGTGGAAAGTAAGACCTTCTCTGATATTTTCTGTAATATTTAAAAATTATTTACTAATAAAACAACTAAATGGAAAGGATACAAGAAAATAAAAACTGCACAAGTACATCTAAATAAAACAAGATTATACTTAAAATACCTAGAAAATGTTTTTTTATTCAAGACGAACTTTGAACAAGAAAATTATTTTCAAGACACCTATAAATATTTCTCGAAACTGATATTTTGGTAGAGTTTTGTTAGAATCATAACATTAGAAATATCAAACCTGGCGCTTTATTGTATTTTTGTCCTGGTAATCACCAGTCCATAAATAGGGACATTAGCTGCTAAATCGTTATTTTCATTAGCGGTTAAAACATTAAACACTATTTTGCTTTAAGTAGAGGATTACATAGCAATGTATAAATATAAATATAAAAAAATTATATCACAGACTTTTGGCAAAGAATTTATTTATTTCTGTTTCACAACCAAAATAACATTTGAATGGCAAGGCAATACTTACATTTTATTATTTACTTCAAAATCACATATGAGCTACCCCCTCTTGTCAGCCAACACAATCAGCTAATACTCATGCACCCGAGGTGAATGACACCTTCAATCGGTCCTTCAGAACACTCGCTACCGACACCATGATTCTGAACCATCCATCGTTGGGGAATTAGCATAATTACTTCCTTCTCTCTCTCTCTACAGCTCAAAGTCAGTCTGGTTGGAGTACGAGGCATTATCTCACCCAACCCACTAAACATGAAAGGTTGTGAGACATGACACGGTATACTTACCAAACATAGCCTCTTTGAACGGGTGGTTGAGGTAATCGAGTAGTTCACATAGATAATCTGAACTCAGAAGAGGAAAAGAAACAAAGGGGAGTAACTCTAACAGGTGCACTTCTCTTTTTTCTTGATCCGCCTCCACCCAGCGCAGAATGGTCTTACAGATATCGTCCATGCTGAGCTTTTGCTGCAGAGACAAAAGGATGAGGAGCATTGACTTGGGCAACGACAATAATTCATCCTGTTGCCATACATTACAAATGTGGTCAACAGCCATCTTGAAGGCCTTCTCGGCCAGGGTATCGAGATCGTATCTCTGAGCAAAGTGCCAAGTTTCCAGGCAAACCGTGGGTTGAAGACTTTTCTGAAGAAACTCCACACAGTACTCTTCTAGAAACTTAATCTGTAAATAGACAGACATTCTGAGAATATCTTTTGCTGTTTTGCTGTTAATGACGTCCTTTCCTCTGTACAGGATGTCCAACAGATATCCGAAGGACTCCGGAGAAACATCTTCGTGGGTGATGTCAACTTTTCTACTGGAATCTTCTCGCCAACACGGCTTTAGTGAAGCCCTGAAGAACTCGGACACAGAGGCCAGCACCACACCATGGCACGAGAATTCCTTCTCTCCAACCACAACAATGAGGTCACACAAGTCTTCATCATGTAGCTGCTGTCCAAGACCTCGATAAATATTTGTACAGGCCCTGTCCTTGATGCTCTCACTGGCCATGCTATTCCTTTTACAGTTCTTCACCGTGGATTTGGAAATAAGATTGCCTGTTTACATATGAACAGCCACAAAAAAATCTCTTTTAATTGACAAATCCGTAACAAGCAGACAAAACTATCAATTTGTAATTGTTCACTCACCTATATTTTATGACTGCTTGATACTACCTCGATGGTCTTCTAAGTCTCGATAGTTTTTTTAATTATCTAAAAGGTATGTTTCTATGCTATACAAGGTACTTTGCATTTTCACAATCCTGATCAACTCTTAAGAATATTGCTTACTTTAACTAACCTCAGATGTGATATTTTAACATTTCGTTGACCCGTACATATTACGACTTGTCAGGTATACAAGACCCAATGTTAAAACGATGTAAACATTTCAAATAACCTGAAGCAGTTCTACGAAACTGTTTACAATGTCTAACATTTAAATGAAAATCTACGTACCTCTCTCTATATATATATATCTTTATTAAGTATCAATATTTCAGCTCAAATACGTTTAGACAAATTCTTTTAATCTCAAACTGTGTTCTGTATATTGAAGCGTATTAAGATACAATGGCTCCTTCATACTTACCTGTGGAGTAGCTTACTCGAGGTCTGCTGCTCGACAGACTTTCGTTTCTCACCTTACAGCTGTTTCGTGGAAACTGTTGGACTACGCAAGGTAAATAAATCTCTTACGTTCGCTGTCTTTTAGGCCAAGAGGAACAAACTATCTTTTATCAGTTCAAGATACCAAGTGGCTACCCAAGTAGACGACTCGTATCACTAGCTTGATCCAATCTCTCCTTTGGTAGCCTGATAGGCTGTGAGGCTTGTGTTCTCAGCTATATTGAAGTGTTTGTAGTTTCGTGGATGCTTTATTTAGCGGGTGAGTCACTGGCAGTCTACCTGTTCGGGAAAATACGCCTGACTAGACTAGCCCGCCTTTGCACACCTGTCACTAAACATACCTTGACATCACGCAGGTATGAACTGATTTTCTTTTTTTGTCACAGGTTTTGCTAAAGAATTATAAAATACTCCTATTTTATACTGCACAAATAAATACCGAGTAAAGTTACCACTGAATTCTCTCTTGAATTATTCTGATCTTAGGGAACATTCAGTGAGGTACACAAGACATCAGCTTGGTAATTCCAGTATTCTTAGTTTATTTATCGCAGGACAACAGGAAAGCAGTACTCACATGTATACAGTTTTACTTTGGCAGTTATGTCCAAAGTTAGTTATCATGGGGCATTATCTTGAAATATTATAATCTGAATAATTTAATCACTTAAAATACAGCTTGTGTACTTGTGAGCAAGCCCATGTTATAACCAGCACAAACAATGGGAGAAATATTGTTACTGGCTCTGTGATGTCTATATCTTTTCCTATGTTGAAATTTAGCTCATTGTTTTCCGTGGTCACAGCAGAACACTATGTAAAACAACTTAAAGCCTTAAGAAAGCACCACAATAGTACTAGAAGTTTAATCCTTCTTGATACCTCACTCGGTGATTTTTGTTTTTTTGTTTTTTTCTGCAAATTAATGAACTTTGACAATAGGAAAGTGAGAATAGAGCAAGAGACAGGGCTTATTTCTTGACAGTATTTTAACCCCACATTCTTATGTTCTGTCTCAGACATGTTTGATATTTTGATTTATTCTACGTTGAGGTGGTCTTTGATGTGTGTAACTGGGGTAATGGGTATCATAAAGTGTGGTAAGATTAGTACAAACTATTTTTTACAAAGTTTTGTTTAGCTCGCCAATGGAGGTGAAGATGTTCTCTCTTTTACGCTATAATTATTCTTTATTCATGGCATTAAGATTTAGTATAATGATATTGGGGTAGGGGTCCTTTGTATGTTTGTGAATTGGTATATTGGTATATTCCTAAAAGTTGTGTTTTAAAGTAAGCCTGTGTGTGGTTATGTTTAGGGTTCTTGGTACGTATGTGTTTAAAACTCGACCACAAGTGTTTTAAGTATACAGAAATTTTAAGACGTGAAATTTACTTTAATAGACGACCAACTTTGCTGGAGCTATGTTCTTAAGCAGTAAAAAATCAGTTTTCAGACTCAATCTCTCAAACACTTAAGAAATACAAATAAAAGGTAAATCATACCTCATACTGTAAAATTCTAAGTTTGACACCTGTTATTTTATCTTATTAATACAACATCTTATTTATAAAAATAATTAATTTAAATTTTCAATGCCATCTAGTTCATTCTGTAGAAAATAGTTTTTTTTTTAAATCCTAAGATGTCAAGAGATTCTTTTAGGTCACTTCTTATTGTTACTTTTATTACCAGTCTTATTATAAAGGTCTAGTTGTCTCAAAAGCACTATAAACCAGTTAATTTCCTCGCCGTGTTTTTATCACACCTGTAATGGGTTAGCATATATAAATGTAAAAAGAAACAGAAATCCTTTTTCCTAAACTTTTGGACACTGTAGCTGTTCCTGCGTCTGAAGAACATTGTACCTACCTAGTTTCACAGAACTCGGCAATGTTGCCTTATTTCTAAGTAAGTTTCCCCACATTTCTCAAGCAGTTGTAAATTAACTCTTTTCATGTTCTGCTTAATTACTACTTAAGCACGCTATTTTCATGTTAGTTTTAATCGGTAGTTTAACATGAAAGCTATAAGAATGAAGTGGGTTGTCATTTTGTATGTGCAGGATAAGATTTCCAAAACATCCACACCATGCCTTCTTCGAATCTCACAGACAGGACCTTCGCAAATGTCTGTCGCGGTCTCGGACAGCAGGTGGACGATGAAGATTTTTGTGACGTCACTGTGACGGTTGGGGAGAAAACATTCCCGTGCCATCGAGTGGTGCTGGCCTCTGTGTCCGAGTTCTTCAAGATGTCACTGAAACCGTGTTGGCGAGAAGCTTCCAACGGACGGGTTGACATCACCCACGAAGACGTCTCTCCGGAGGCCTTTGGATATTTGATGGAGATCCTCTATAAGGGCAGAGACATGGTTGACAATAACACTGCAAAGGACATTCTCAAAATGTCTGTCTACCTGCAGATTAAATATTTAGAAGAGTACTGTGTCGAGTTTCTACAAGAAACCCTCCAGCCTACGATTTGTTTAGGAACTTGGCAATTTGCTCAAAAATACGATCTGGACAAGCTGGCTGAAACGTCCTTTAAGATGGCTGTGGAGGAAATCGCCATCGTGTCGACACAGGACGACTATCTGACCCTGCCCAAGTCTATGCTTCTTATTCTTCTGTCCCTACAACAGAAACTCGTCATGGACGATGTCTGTAAGACCATCCTGCGCTGGGTTGAAGCGGATCCCGATACAAGACAGATTCATCTGGTGGAACTACTTCCTTTTATTTGCTTTACCGAGCTCAGCTCAAATTATTTATGCGAGATGGTCACCTACCTGAACCATCCTTTCAGAGATGTCATATATGGTAATTGAATTATAAATCAGTTTTGCTGTAGATATAGACAGCCCCACTCTTGGTCTTTGTCGTATAATACAACAGCAAACAAGGATCAAATAGCTTCCGTTCGTATTACTATTTGAGAAAATGGAAGCATTTATTGTGGAGCTCGTTTTCATTCGAGTGTCAAGAGAATATTTGTAAATTTAGATAATTTTATGACAAATCGGCTACTTTGTCTGTTTCGAATATTATACATTATAAAAGTATAATTTGGTTTCTGCTTAGAAAATTTTGTTATGATGTTTTTATAGAAGTTCTGCACTTTTCTTATTGCAGTATCCTCTACACTTTTTATTTTTATCTAATTATGTTGCAGAAAACATTAACGAAGCTCTGACTTACTATATTAAAGGTCAACAAAATAACGATGCAGTAGTCAGAAGAAGGATTCTCGCACGGCAGCCTCGGCCTCTAAACACACCGGAAATCCAGAACCGTGCTGTTATGTTTGGAGGTTACACTGAGAGTGACAAAACATTGAAGGACACATATGTTTTTAACTTGAAAAACAGTTTTATGGAGCGTTACAGTCTCGCACCCATGCCTGAAGATATTGGACTGGACTTTGCCAGTTGCACTTGGTATAATGAGATTTATGTCAGTGGCGGCTCCCTGCTACCCCCCTTCTTTGCTGTCTATAAACCAGGTGACAATGAGTGGGAGGTGCTGCCCTCTCTACCAGATGGAGGGCGAGAAAAACACGTCATGGCTGCTATCAGTTCTTCCATTTATGTTCTTGGTGGAGGTCAAAAAATGGCTGATTCATTAAGTGTCCTTAGGTACAACACAAAGACCAAAGAATGGAGCGTGTTCTGTCAGCTGACCTCAGGTGTTCGAGAGACCACCGCCGCTACTCTCGGTCACCGTATTTACCTGTTTGGCGGGGTAGATAGTAAAGGAGCCAACACAGACTTGGTGCAGTGCGTAGACACCCTGAGTGGCTGCACCTATCAAGCCGGCAGACTTCCGTCACCCACGTGCGGTGCGCGTGCACTGAGCAATGGAGGACGTATTTACGTCGTGAGACCTAAAGGGGATGTCTTGTCTATGTGGGAGAGCTTTCCGTTGGCTGAAAACATAGAAAAACGTCTGTCTCAAAGGAAGGAGAAGAAAGAAACTAATGATCACTCGTCTAACGTAAGTTTAATTTCTATTGTGACCGTTTGTCTTTTAGTGTAAAAGGACATAAGCTGAAAAATTAGCTCTCTTCCTTTCACAACATTTATCGCATTGTTTCAAATTATAGAAAAAAGTTAAACCAAGGAAGAAAAGAGAAATCTATGCACACACACACACACACACACACACACACACACACACACACACACACACACACACACACACACACACACACAGAATTAATTATTGAGTGCATAGGTAGGTACACCAAATTTCGCTTTATGCAAGAATATAAGGTCATCCCATAACTCTCATTTCATTCACGCAGTATACTCATTCTTTTTCATTTTATCCAATTCACTTTTGCTAGTTCTTCTATTACTCTTGGGGTTTGATATTCCAAAATATTCAAATGTTTAACAACCAAAGAGATTCTTTGCTTCTGTTTAATGTCTTTTCAGACGATCAGTTCAACAGTGAGCTTTAGAGAGGTTGGCAAGTTCACTGGACGGCGTCACTTCAACGCCTGTTTGAATGGAGGGGAACTTATTGTGTGTGGTGGCGAAACAGAAGAGCATCAACTGCTGGCAGAATTTGAATCGATTTCACTGGAAGACGGAAACACTTCAAAGAAATCTTTGACTCTAGTTACAGGGGCAGCGAAGTTTGATCTTCATTTATTAAACGTCCCGCTGGCGTTCTTAACAGGTGATGACACCTTTGGTTATATAATTGCTTCGTTGTCAGAAATTGTCACCTTTTGTCAAACACCTGAATAAGTTTAGAGCAAATTCCACCTTCCACAGAACTTCAAAATTTGCAAAAATACTCGGTTCTCAGTTCTCGTTTCTCGATATGGTGTCCTGAAAATATTGCACAGAAAATAATAATATTAATTCCATGCCATCACAGATGTCCATGGACATGCCAAGGTCTTAAGCGATTTGCAGTCTCATTAATGAATTGGACTCATTCAGGATTGTATCTATAGAATGGGGACTGGTTATTTCAGGGGTGGGCAATTAATTTTCCCAAGGGGCCGCATGAGATATCGGGATGGTGTTAGAGGGCCGGACTAATAAAGTTAACTTAGTTTTACCCAATACTGTACATATATAGTATATATACTGGCGGGCGGGCCAGCGGGCGGGCCAGCGGGCGGGCCAGCGGGCGGGCCAGCGGGCGGGCCAGCGGGCGGGCCAGCGGGCGGGCCGGTCAGAGACAGGAGGCGGGCCGGATCCGGCCCGCGGGCCGGCCTTTGCCTAGGTCTGGGTTATTTAGTCAATTTTGTACATGTTTGCCCTTGTTTAAGAACAATTTAGGAAAACAAACTCTTAAAAAGCATTAAAGGAAGAAACATTGGTGTTTGTAGACATTTGGTAAGAAACTTTTTGTCGTACTTCATAGACACAGTCACGGATTTTTTTTTTTTTACTTTCCATAAATAAGCACAAAAGTAATCGCGCGTGGTTTGAAGACATGTCATCGAAAAAATCTTTTTATCCAATGCCGAGGAAGGGGCTTACACGATGTACTCTGTCACTTACATCTAGCTGCAATTGTACTTGATACTAAAGACAAAAAATAGAAAAGGAAAGAAAGTGTGTAAGGTTAAATTCGCATTGTAAATCTTTATTTGTTTGTGTGCATCCACTCTGTGTGTGCGGGTGTGTGTGTAATTTCCGGTACGTTTATTGTATATTTCAAGATATATGGTTATTTCTGAAATGTCGTATTTTGTAAATTTACATTAATGTGCAGGAACAGCCGTCACACAGCCATTTCGGGTTGGGGACAGAGTGGTACTTCGCCCATACGAACAGCAAAGGCTTCAGAATCAATATCAGCCGCACCTTGGATATAATATCCAGTTCCTTACGGAACTGGCTCCATACAAGGTATTTTAATAGACTTTTCACTTTCTCACATTCTGCTTAGTAATAAAAATATGTCAGTTAGACGTGAGCGTTGAATAAAACATAAAGAATTGTTCTTGTTCTTGTTCATCTTCTCGTTCTTTTTCTTGTTCTTGTTCTTTTTCTTATGCCCTATCACCCCCATGTGAAGCATAGAGCCGCAACATAAAGAATGCTAGGTTGATAACTTGTTTTGTTAAGGAAGTCGTTATAAAACTTTGCACAAAACTCAGAAGTTAAAAATGTGTATGAATATTACTAATATGCATGACTAACAATCTTTTTTGCAGCAGTTGGTCCTGAGTCGGTTAGAGTCCATTTCCCGAACTTTTCTAACTGGAATGGCTCAACTTCTCAACTACAGCATGCTCCATGACCATCGAAACTACATCATTCCTGCTGCTTTATCTCTAAGTGCTCTGCTAATAACTGGTAATTTACATCCACTGATGTTATTTCTACTTTTAATGAACGCAACCAAAGGTTTACTGTGTTTATTGCCTATAATTTTAGTAACTAAAAATTTTAAAAGTAGGAGGAGGAAGTTAATTTTGAAATCGGGAATACGAGACAAAAGAAAAGACATTTATTCACTTAACTGGTTTGCCAAAGAATGGCGTGTCTTTGGTGAACTGCCTTCAGATGCTCACCAATCTACTGCTAGCGCTTAGGGTCACTGGGTTTATCTTTGTTGTGGGATAGATACAAAAGGCAGACGATATACATCTGATTCAGTGTATGGACAACCCTGTCTGGAGACCTTTCTCTGAACCGTGTAGGGCGAGTGCGACTGCTCGACGTATCCGCGAACAGACGAACTTGACTGTAAGCTTACACATCTTTGACTTTTCCTGCCTAGTCATTTTGACTAAATAAAAGTTAACATCAGAACCTTAAGCACTACTTCAGACCCCAAACTGAGCCCTCAAACCTAACTCAGCACCTTACTCTCAAGTTATCACACATGCACAGACACACGCACAGACACAGACACACGCACACACATTTCGTTTGTACCCATACATAAATAACAAATAACGGAAATGATCTAAAAAAGA
This sequence comes from Pomacea canaliculata, assembly GCF_003073045.1. Classification (NCBI taxonomy): domain Eukaryota; kingdom Metazoa; phylum Mollusca; class Gastropoda; order Architaenioglossa; family Ampullariidae; genus Pomacea; species Pomacea canaliculata. The sequence goes on along the minus strand of NC_037596.1, from coordinate 16,855,903 downwards.
AAATCAAAGAAGCATTTCATTTTAGCAAGTAGAATGTGAATTAAAACCATGTATTTTTCTCTGCTTATATTACTTATAAGAATGCATCCAAATGCTATATACTATTCCAAATGTTTAGAACCGCTTATGTTTAAAGTGCCTTAATTGCTGTTTATGAATTAATTTCTTACACCAGTAAAAATTAGCGATTGTAGCTTTAGCAAACCTAACTAGTGAACAATCTTAATCCGATTGAATTTCTTGTACTCCAATTGTAAACTTGGGAGAGAGTGCTTCGTTGAGTGTATGACTAAAAAAGACAAAAAGGGTCAACAAATCTTAAACTATGATCAGGCAGAGCGATATGACTTATCTTTGAAAGCTCGGTATATTATGCTTAAAAAGTAAAATGATCTGAAGCTGTTAATAAAAAAGCAGCCAGGTCACCACTAATGGAGATAAAAAGTATTAACTGCAAGATATTAATTAGTGATTGCTTCCTTTTCTACACAGTCTCCTGCAATGCCGGACATCGCTGTGTGGCGTATTATGTTTGTGTGAAATATTTACCATATGCTTATCTTAAATACTATCTAAGCAGTATCTTGTAATTGTTTCTTCTTGTTCATCTTAACACTTATAACCTTCATTTTGCTGTAATAATAAAGACAATAAAATATCAGACTGAATGGAACGTTAATAAAGTCAACTCTTGTTTATCTTTGTCAAGGTGTAATTCCCTTGTATTGTTTGTATTGTATGGTTAAAATTGTATTCTTTTGTATTCTTTCATTCACAGCACATTTTCATGTCTCGCATGAACACCCCACCCCTTCCTCTCACAAAATAAAAGACAGCTTTTCCTTTCACGGGCTATGTCATGTCCTCTCGTCTGTCCGTCTCTTATGCTTTCAATGACAGGACTAGTCATGCCAAGAAAGGTGTAGTTGGAATCCTTAGGGCACTGTAGGTCTATTGGTGAAAGTTTTCTTAAAATTGTTTGACGATCAACGCTTTTGATAAGAGATGGTGTGGGAGTCCTATGAACTGTTGTAGACCGAATTCCGATTACTGGAGGTGTGAAGGTAGGTTGTTACACAGAGAGAGAGAGAGAGGTGAGTGTATGTGCGATGAGTTTTATGTGTTTCTTTGCTTAAAACTCACGCTCTCCGCGTAATTTGCTGTCGTGTGAAGATGTCCTACTAGGGTAGAGTCGTACAACACATCGTGCTATAACTAAATGACTAAACACAGAAGGGAGAAAACTCCTGGTGAATTCAGGATTTGGTCTAGAATTGATTATTTCCCTTTAACAGCTGGGAAAAAAAGGGGGGGGGAGTCAACCAAATAGGTTATGTTTGAAAGTAGACAAGTTGTAGCTCACAAAGCGCCATTTTCGCAGTAGTTGCAGGTTACTGAATTAAACTTGGATTTGTACCCAAACAGCTGCTAATTACAAAAAATAGTAATATTTAAAGACTAATGTCTATTCTAACTTAACTTTTACTTTTTCTGTAGAATCGGGACGATATTGAGAAATACTAAAAAATGAATTTTATTTCTAGTAAGGTTCAAGAACAAAACAAGCAATATTGCAATTCTTACTTTAAGAAAAAAAATGGTCGTTTAAGTCTCGATAATTGTTTTATTGTCTTTACGTTTTTTTTCTATGCAATAGACGGAATATTGCATTTTAACAATCTTTATCAAATCATAGAGATATTGCTTACTTTAACTAAGCACAGATGTATCTGTTTTGCCATTTCTTTGTCCCGTACGACTTGTCAGGTAAACAAGACATAATGTCAAAACGATATAAAAACTTCAAATGACCTGAAGCAGTTCTACGAAACTGTTTACAATATCTAAAATGAAATGACAATCTACGCACCTCACAGACACTATCACAATATATATATATATGATGTAAGTGTGAAGACTTCAGCTTTAAAATAAGTTTAGACATATTCTACTTAAACTGAAACTGTCCTGTCTTTTTGAAGCGTATAAAGATACAACGGCGCCTTCATACTTACCTGTGGAGAACCTTACTCGAGGTCTGTGTCTCAACAAACTTTCGTTTCTCACCTCACAGCTGCTGCATGTACAGTGTTGACTAGGCAACATCCATCTGTGACGTTCACTGTCATCAAGGCCTCTAGAAACTCACTTTCATCAGTAATAATACTGGCAGTATAATCCTTCTTGATACCTCACTCGTTATTAATGGTGACTTTTTTGTCTCTGCAAATTAATGAACTTTGACAACAGGAAAGTGAGAATAGGGCAAGAGAGACATGGCTTATTTCTTGACAGTATTTTATTCTTATGTTCTGTCTCAGATATGTTTGTTATTTTGATTTATTCTACGTTGAGGTGGTCTTTGATGTGTGTAACTGGGGTAATGGGTATCATAAAGTGTGGTAAGATTAGTACAAAATAAGTTTTGTTTAGCTGGCCAATGGAGGTGAAAATGTTCTCTTTTTACGATGTAATGATTCTTAATTCATTTTTGGAGCATATTTGTCTAAAACTCCACCACAGCTGTGTTATTGTCGCGTGTCGCGTGCTGGCACATCCCGAGCCGGGGCTCTAGAGGGTAGGAGGGGTTTGATGCGTCACTATTGTATGACGCAATTTTGTTTTATTTTTGACGTTGTTTGGGCACGGCTGGAGGAGGAAAGAAACAGTAAAGAGCGGTCCCCAAGGGGAAGAGTGAGGTAAGGAATGTTTTGAGAGCATTTCAGTGAAATTATCCATGTGTGAGTCCGTTGTTGGAAGGGAGTAGCGCGTGGTAGATATAGGTGTTCCCTTCCGTCCTCGACCCATTTTTTTTTCTTGTGTTTCCTTCCTTGTTCCTTTTATTTCGTTAGTTTTTTTTATATTATTATTAAACGTATATTTGTAGTGGTCTCATGTGTGCGTGTCGATTGTTCTGCACTGGAGAGCGATTGGATTCATTGCTACACGCGACAATTATGTTTACAGAAATTTTAAGACGTAAAGTTCACTCTAACAGACGAACAACTTTGCTGGACCTATGTTCTATAACCAATTAAAAATCAGATTTTTTAAACTCTCTACCTCTCAAACACTTAAGGAAATACATATAAAGGTGAAGCATACCTAATATTGTAAAATTCATAGTACGAAACCTGTTATTTTTTTCTTATTAAAGCAGAATAATATTTATGAAAAAAAATTAAATTTTCAATGCGATATAGTTCACTCTGTGGAAAAGATAGCTGATTGAAAATAGTTTTTTTTTAATCCTAAGATGTGAAGAGTTTCCTGAAGGTCACTTCTTGTTGTCACTTTTGTTAACAGTCTTATTATAAAGGTCTAGTTATGTCAACAGCTCCATAAACCAATTGATTTTTTCTCGCCGTGTTTTTATCGCACCTGTAATATGTTAGCATATAAAATATTAAAAAGAAAAAGAAATTCTTTTTCCTAAACCTTTGGACACGGTGCAAGTGTTCCGTCGTTTGAAGAACATTGTACCTACCTAGTTTCACAGACCTCGGAAATGTTGCCCTACCTCTAAGTAAGCTTCCCCCACATTTCTCAAGAAGGTGAAAAATAATTATGAAGCAGGTGTAAAATAATTTGTTTCATGTTCTGCTACCTACTGCAGCATGTTATTCTCATGTTAATTTTAATCGGTAATTTAATATGAAGGCTACAATAATAAAGTAGTTCGTCATTTTGTATGTGCAGGATTATTTCCAAAACATCCATACCATGCCTTCTTCGAATCTCACAGACAGGACCTTCGCAAATGTCTGTCACGGTCTCGGACAGCAAGTGGACGATGAAGATTTTTGTGACGTCACTGTGGCGGTTGGGGGAAAAACATTCTCGTGCCATCGAGTGGTGCTGGCCTCTGTGTCCGAGTTCTTCAAGATGTCACTGAAACCGTATTGGCGAGAAGCTTCCAAAGGACAGGTTGACATCACCCACGAAGACGTCTCTCCGGAGGCCTTTGGATATTTGATGGAGATCCTCTATAAGGGCAGAGACATGGTTGACAATAACACCGCAAAGGACATCCTCAAAATGTCTCTCTACCTGCAGATTAAATATTTAGAAGAGTACTGTGTCGAGTTTCTACAAGAAAACCTTCAGCCTGCTGTTTGTTTGGGAACTTGGCTATTTGCTCAAAAATACGATCTGGACAAGCTGGCTAAAACATCCCTCAAGATGGCTGCTGAGGAAATTTCAATCGTGTCGACACAGGATGATATGCTGACCTTACCCAAGTCTATGCTTCTTATTCTTCTGTCCCTACAACAGAAACTCGTCATGGACGATGTCTGTAAGACCATCCTGCGCTGGGTTGAAGCGGATCCCGATACAAGAAAGATTCATCTGGACGAACTACTTCCTTTTATTTGCTTTACTGAGCTCAGCTCAAATTATCTGTGCGAGACGGTCATCTACCTCAACCATCCTTTCAGGGATGTCATGCATGGTAATTAAATTATAAATCAACTTTGCTATATATATATATAGCCAGCCCCACTATTGTTCTTTCTTGTAGCTCTTTATAAACAAAGGTAAGGATATAAAAAGGGAGACGAAGTCCTTGTTGTCTTCTAATTTGAGCTAAACTAGTAGTACTTTGTTTTTCTTTTACACCAAGCCATGGTTCGTACAACCCTAACCCTGATTCTTAAGAAAATTGGTGCATTTATTATGAAGCTCGTTTTCATGAGAGTCTCAAAGAGAGAACATGTAAATGTAGTTAATTTCATGACAAATCGTCTATTTTTTTTTTTTGTTTCGAATATTATACTTTTTAAAAGTATAATCTTTTTGTTTGGAAAGTTTTGCTATGATGATTTTGTGCAGGTTCTGCGCTTTTTTTATTGCAGTCTCCTCTACGCTTTTTTTTCATATATGTCTGATTATGTTGCAGAACAAATTAACGAAGCTTTGACTTACAACATTAAAGGTCAACAAAAAAACGATGTAATAGTCAGAAGAAGGATTCTCGCACGGCAGCCTCGGCCTCTAAACACACCGAAAATCAAGAACCGTCTTGTTATGTTTGGAGGTTACACTGAGAGTGACAAAACGTTGAAGAACACATACGTTTTTAACTTGAAAAACAGTTTTATGAAGCCTTACATTCTCGCCCCCATGCCTGAAGATACTGGACTGGACTTTGCCAGTTGCACGTGGTATAACGAGGTTTATGTCAGCGGTGGATCCCAGTTGCCCACCTTCTTTGCTGTCTATAAACCAGGTGACAACGAGTGGGAGGTGCTGCCCTCTCTACCAGACGAAGGTCGAGAACAACACGCCATGGCTGCTATCAGTTCTTCCATTTATGTTCTTGGTGGACGTCAGAAAATGGCTGATGGCGAGAAAATGATTTCGTCAAGTGTCCTAAGGTACAACACAAAGACCAAAGAATGGAGCGTGTTCTGTCAGCTGACCCTAGGTGTTCGAGAGACCACTGCCGCTACCCTCGGTCACCGCATCTACCTGTTTGGTGGGGTGGATAGTCATGGAGCCACCACAGACTTGGTGCAGTGCGTAGACACCCTGGGTGGCTGCACCTATCAAGCTGGAAGACTTCCGACACCTACGTGCGGTGCGCGTGCACTGAGCAATGGAGGACGTATTTACGTCGTGAGACCTGAAGGGGATGTCTTGTCTATGTGGGAGAGCTTTCTCTTGGCTGAAAACATAGAAAAACATTTGTCTGACAGGAAGAAGAAGAAAGAAAGCAATGATCACTCGTCTGACGTAAGTAAAGTTTCTCTTGCGACCATTTGTCTTGTAATATAGAGGACAAACGCTAAAATATTATTTTACGGCCTTTCACAGAATTTATCGCATTTTGCCAATCCATAGAAACAAATTTAGACAAAAAGAGAAAAGAGAAATATGTGCACATACATCTACAAAATTATCAATACGTACATAGGTAGGTACACCTAATTCCACTTGATGCAGGAATATAAGTTAACTCCATATCTCTCCTTTCATCCACGTAATATACTCACTATTTTTTTCACTTTTCATTTTTCACAGTTTTGATGTTGTTGTTATTTTACTTTTTTGCAAGCGGTTTTGCTAGTCTAAAGTATTGAAATGTTTTATGATTAAAGCGATTCTTTGCCTCTGTTTGATGTCTTTTCAGATGATCAGTTCAACAGTCAGCTTTAGAGAGGTTGGCAAGTTCACTGGACGGCGTCACTTCAGCGCCTGTTTGAATGGAGGGGAACTTATTGTGTGTGGTGGCGAAACAGATGAGCAACAACTGTTGGCAGAATTTGAATCAATTTCACTGGAAGACGGAAAGACTTCAAAGAAATCTTTGACTCTAGTTACAGGGGCAGCGAAGTTTGGTCTTCATTTAATAAACGTCCCGCTGGCGTTCTTAACAGGTGATGACACCTTTGGGTTTATACTTCTACGCTGCCAGAAATCCTCAACTTTTATTTCAAACATCTGAATAAGCTTAGAGAAAAAATGCTTATGCAGAATTTGCAAAAATACTGTTCTGGTTGCTCGGTATGGAGTCCTTAAAATATTGCGCAGAGAACAACAATATTAATATCATCAAATCACAGATGTCCAGGGACAAGCCTAGGTCTTAAACGATTTGCAGCCTTGCTAATGTATTTGGACTCATGGAGGCATGTATCTAAAAAGTGGGCACTGGTTATTTAGTCAGATTTGTACATGTTTTATCATGTTTCACAATTAAGGAAGAAAACCTTTAATCTTGACAAGAGTTAAGAGAAGAAACATTGGTCTTTGTAGACAATTGATGAGGAACATTTTGTCGTATATCATAGACAGTCATTAAAATTTTGCCAATTCTCAGAAATAAGCACAAAAAATATCGTGCATGGTGTGAGAGCATGTACAAATACCAGTAAATCTGTAAGAACATTTTTCATAGAGAACGTCTTTCTATACAATGCCGACGCTTAAATAATGAAATATCTTGAAATATTCACACAGAGAAGAGTACGGAAAATATTTAAGTAATGTCGTATTTTGTAAATTTTATAATATTATTATGCAGGAACAGCCGTCACACATCCATTTCGGGTTGGGGACCAAGTGGTACTTTGCCCTCGCGAACAGCAAAGGCTGCAGAGACTATATCCACATTATCGTGCATTTCAAATGCAAATTCCTTGTGGAACTGGCTACATCACAGGTATTTAATTAGAGTGCTCACTTTTTCACATTCTGCTTAGTAATGTGAATATATCAGTTATATATGTGCGTTGAAACCAAAATGTTAAAACATAAGAAAATGCTAGGTTGATAACTTGTTTTGTTAAAGCAGTTTTTATAAAACTTTGCACGAAACTCAGAAGTTGGAAACTTTACGAATATTACTGATATGCATGACTAACAATCTTTGTGCAGAAATTAATTCTGAGTCGGTCACAGTCGATTTCCCAAACATTTTTAACTGGAAGGGCTCAACAACTCAACTACAGCATGCTCCATGATCATCGCAATTACTTCCTTCATTCCTGCTGCTTTATCTCCAAGTATTCTGCTAAAATCTGGTGCTTTACTTTCATTGCTGCTATTTCTACTCTTACTGAACAAATAACGGAAAAGATTTTACAAAAGAAATTAAAGAAGCATTTCATTTAAGCAAGAAAAATGTGTATTCAAACCATTTATTTTGCACTTCGGTATTACTTAAAAGACTATATCCAAATGTTATTCGCTTGTTGTTTAAATCGCTCATATCTAAAGTGCCTTAAGTGCTGTTTACAAATTAAAATCTTACTCCAGTAAAAATTAGCGATTGTACATTTGGTAAACCTGAATTGTGAACACTGTGTTGTACTCCTATTGTAAACTTAGTAGATATTGCTTCATTGAGTGTATGAGTAAAAAAGAAAAAAAAGGGTAAACAAATCCTAAACTAAGATCAGGCAGATGGATATTACTTATCTTTGAAAGTTTGGTGTTTTATGCTTAAAAAGTAAAATAAACTGATGTTGTTAATAAAAAATGCAAACAGATCACCACTAATGGAAATAAAAGTATTAATTTTCCGATCATTAATTAGTGATTACTTCATTTTCTACACAGTCTCCTGCAATGCCAGACATCGCTGTGTGGCGTATTATGTTTGTGTGAAATATTTACCATATGCTTATCTCAAATACTATCTAAGCGGTATTTTATAACTGTTTCTTTTTGTTAATCAAATCAATAAAATATCAGACTGTATGGAAGGTTAATGGAAGCCAACTCTTGTTTATCTTTGCCACGATGTAATCCGTTTGTATTGTTTGTATTGTATGGTTAACATTTTATTCTTTTGTATTCTTTCATTCACAGCACATTTTCATGTCTCGCATAAACAAACACCCCTTCCTCTCACAAAATAAAAGACAGCTTTTCCTTTCACGGGCTATGTCATTCCTCTCGTCTGTCCTTCTCTTATGCTTTCAATGACAGGACTAGTCATGCCAAGAAAGGTGTAGTTGGAATCCTTAGGGCACTGTGGTCTATTGGTGAAAGTTTTCTTAAAATTGTTTGACGATCAACGCTTTTGATAAGAGATGGTGTGGGAGTCCTATGAGGTGTTGTAGAGGGAATTCCGATTACTTGAGGTGTGCAGGGAGGTTGTTACACAGAGAGAGAGAGAGGTGAGTGTATGTCCGATGAGTTTTATGTGTTTCTTTGCTTAAAACTCACGCTCTCCGCGTAGTTTGCAGTCGTGTGAAGATGTCCTACTAGGGTAAAGCCGTACAACACATCGTGCTATAACTAAATGACTAAACACAGAAGGGAGAAAACTCCTGGTGAATTCAGGATTTGGTCTAGAATGGATTATTTCCCTTTAACAGCTGGGAAAAGGAAAAACAAGTCAACCAAATAGGTTATGTTTAAAAGTAGACAAGTTGTAGTTGACCAAGCGCCATTTTTGCAGTAGTTGTAGGTTACTGAATAAAACTTGGATTTGTACCCAAACTACTGCTAATTATAAAAAATAGTAAGTAATATTTAAAGCTTAATGTTTATTCTAACTTAACTTTTACTTTTTCTGGGACGATATTGAGAAATACTAAAAATTAAATTTTATTTGTAGTAAGGTTCAAGAACAAAACAAGCAATATTGCAATTCTTACTTTAGTAAAAAAATTCAGACACATTCATTATCATACATGATTTAATAAATTTTGAAAGGGAATGGAAATCTCTTCAAGTGAGTCAGATGTTACATAATGAAGATCAGTTATTTTCAACATGTATAAAAATAAAACTTTACTGCTTAAGAACAGTGTATGCAATGCTTTAAATAATATTGCAATGTAATTAGGGTTGATTGTAAACAAAACGTTAAGCTTTCTTTTTAACAAGACAATTCAGTTTTAATACTGAAAAAAATTCGACACACAAACTAAAGCATGATTTGTTTAAGCGCCACGTGATTTAACAATTAAATCCATTTGTTTAACGTTCAAAACATGCATATACTGTTCATATATATTTAATTTAACTATTGTTGTCAACTAAATAATAAAGTTTATGCAAGTAAAAAGTATATGCAATATCAAAAATCATGTATATTTAGCACGTGAATGATAAATTTGTAATGTAAAATGAGAACTGCAGAATAAAATTTTATACGAAAGCTATACAGCAATCAGCACCATAAATAATAGGATTAATCAATTAAACCCTCAAGAGTTTTTCACAATAAAAAAAAACTACCCTAAAGGTTCAAAAGACATTTTAAAAAATTGTTTTCGTATTAAAAATGCAGATTTTTAGCTTTCATTCTCTTTCATCTCTCAAAAAAACTGTAAAAATGGCCTTGGGTTTATCCTCCAATGATTCTCAATATTTTACATTACAGATTTTTTTTAATGTAACTTCGTAGGTTGATAGATCGAAATATATATCTGATAAAGAAATACATTTTCATTAGTTGAATTTCAATCATGGTAAGTAGTTATTTAAAGCAATCATAATGCATTTACATAAACTGGGGACGCAAACACAATGCCATTACACTAGAAAATACTGGTTATAAATTGGAAAAGATAAAATGATAAGATCATTGTCAAATCAATGAACAAATATTATGGCTTTGATATTACATCTATTGTGGCTCATCCCACTTGCCAAAAAATCTTAACAATAAAAAATAAATAAAAACTAAGGAAGTTTCAGATCACTTCTTTACAGAACCCACACTTGAAAAAAAAGGGGGGATGACTCTCTGACCTAACAACGAGGCTATCCTCTTATCTTTCGTGGAAGCATAATTTAAAATAATCAAAAATGTCTTTTTACCCAGACCCGTCGTAACATTAGATGAATATTTATTTCCCTGCTGCATTATTTTTCTTAAAAATGTTTCGATCTAACTTTACCAGTTAAACGAGATTTTTAGCATCATTAAATCAACATTCATTTTCTTTTAAAGAAATAAGTATTTGTTTCTCAAATCTTCATGAAATATTGAAGATCATGCAATCATTTTATTCACAATTTCAGCAAGCGTGCGAACTGTCGCCTCTCCAGTGACGAAGGGGAGTAAGGTGAGTTCCACACCTGTGTCTTTGTACACCTGATCGATCATCATTCTCGACGAAATTGAATCGAAACCCAGGTCTACAAGGCTGGTGTCCATGGTAACCAGTGAGCGATCCGCGATGGTCAGGATCTTACAGGCCAGATTGGTGATGTATGAAGAGCAAGTTTGTTGTCTTCGCTCTGGATCCAGTGATTTCGCAGCATGAATATCGACGGTGACTTCGTTCCCTCCTGTCTGTTCATCTAAAGACACAGACATTTGTAGACGAGCGAGCAGCGAGTGGTCCGAGTTCCCTGCTAGCCGCCTAGCAAACCTCTTCTCGTCTAGCTTCACGGGAGAGCAGTGAGGCCAGTTCAGCATCAGCAAGGGAGACAAACTGTCTCGAATTTCCTGTACAGACATTAGAAGGTAACCAGAGGTCTCAAGTTTCTGTTTGACACTTTCCTTGTCGCTCAGTAGTCCAACATTCAGTGGTCCCCAGCTCAAAGACTGAGCAGCCAGACCGAGGCTACGGCGGAAGTAGGCCAGCCCATCCAAAAAGGCGTTTCCGGCACAGTAGTTTGTCTGCCCTTGGTTTCCCAGTACTGAAGCAATGGACGAGTGCATTACAAAGAAGTCAAGAGGCATATCTCTGGTTAGCACATGGAGGTTCCATATTCCCTTAACTTTAGGTGACAATGCCTTTTCAAATTTTTCTCGAGTCATGAAAAGAAATGACCATCATCAATAACAGCCGCCCCAAAGAAAATACCTTTCAGTCTGGCCTTAGGGAATCTCTCCTGCAAGCAAGTCAAAGCATCTTGTGTTTGAGCAAACTTGGTGATATCTGTTTGAAAGACTTCGATGTTACAGTGAAATGTTTGAGAAAGTGCAGTAATGTTTGCAATGTGGTCTTCGCTGGGGGATCGTCTTTGCAGTATTGCAATATTTCCTGCTCCATTCTCTGCGAGGTACTTTACACAGATCCACCCAAGTCCAGTAAGACCAGCTACAACAATGTAAAGACAGTTTTTATCAAACAAATTTTTGTCGTCCACTTTAAGAGACAGTTGTTGTAGACTAAATTCTTTGAACTCTAAGAGACGGTACAAACCATCACTTCTTAATTCAGTGGCCATCTTCCTACAAGACTGCAAACAGTCAGCCATCTCTGACAAGCTCTTGATGTCCTGATTGTTCAGCCAGTGCTTTACCTCTGGAACAATCTTTCTCATGATTAATGGCTGGAACAAGTGTTGTGTGTCAACGACTTCATATTCAACGTTGGCAAAGTGGCAAACAAGGTGAGAATGAGCAGGTGTAGTCATCAAATATTTACAGGTGACAAGATACTTTGCATTCTCCCATTGTCTAGCAAGAAGCCCCATGATTACATCGTCGAGGAGGACTAAAGACACCAGCGCCGTTGACTTGACCTTTGTGGTGTGCAGGTCTTCTGAGGTCATGACCTGTACTGATGCCACTGAGTCTCTGGACTTGAGTATCATTTCCATGATTTCTGCAAGACTTTTGTTTGTGTCTGGTACAATGATAGTGATGTCAGTAGCCTTGATTTTATCAGCCAAAGAAAATAGAAGGACTAGTGTTGTCAAGTCACCAGGATGGTAATCAGGAATGGCTGATGTCTCAATGGCAGTCTCTGATGGAACAGTCACAGTGGTTGCTACGTGAACTGGACAGCAGGAAACAATGAGGTTTTGTGGTTTCTCTGCTGACTGCCAGATTGACTCCACGGCAAAAACAGGGTGCTTGTTTGGGCCAACAGTACTTTCTTCTAATGACATGCCCATCTTAAGGAGGTGAGGTGAAGGAAGGGCGAACAAGTGTGGCTTTACCACTATTTGGCTTGCATCAGCTCTGAACACCTTATCAGTTTTGACTGCAACAGGACTAGCTACTCCATTTATGTCTTGAGACATTATAACAACATTAGAGTTTAAATCCAAGTTAACTTCTCTGTAAAGTGGAACACCTGTACCTTTATCAAGCACTGAAATATGATTGAGAAAGACTTTGTTTTCTGTTATGATGTATTCTCTGTTTTCTCTATGTTCATATGCAGAAGAAAAATAACCTGCCACGGATGAAAAAAACTGTGAGGTCATCCGGTTCACTGGCACCTGGATGTCAGCGATGAAGACATTGCTGTAAACCTTCTCAGCATGCACTGTGCGCACCAAGCCCCAGAGTGAGGAAGCAGCTGGATGTACTATTACTTCTGATCTCCCTTCAGGACTTGGCCATGCCCCGAAAGTGCAGACAATTACTGGTATAGTCAGCTTCTTGTCAACTGCTAGGCTCAACACACTTTGAATGATGCCACAAGTATTCATTAAAGAAGTTCCAAGTTCATCACAGGTTATGCCATTGGTTATACCAGTGTGGCAAAGAACAAGGCAGGCTGAATAGGTTTCTGTACCTTTCATCAACTCCGACATCTCTCTCTTGATTTCGGTCCACTCTTTGTGTGGTGGCTTTTTCCTATCATCTTCATTTTGTTATCTGTAGGCATGTCAGTGTCTGAGCTGGTCACCAGGATCAACGCATTTTCAACAGCCACGTCCCGATCCCATGAATCAGACACAGGATCCCATTTCATGGTCATCAACATTGGAAGGTTGCAGTCTGATTCAGCATTTATTTTGTTCACCACATACTCGTCCAGTATGGCCAGGGTGTGACCGTCTGCAGAGTAGAGGACACAGCTGTAGCGAACCCGCTTATTCTCTTCACTGGCTATTCGAGTATGGACATACATGCAAGTCTCCATCTTGCCGAACACCTTCAATTTGTTAACGGCTTCAGGTAAATGTTGCTGCTCGACCTTAACACTGTTTCCCATTAAGACCACGGAAGACTGCATCATGGCATCGAGGACCGCAGGGTGTATAGTTGTACTAATGAAATCTTGACATACTTTTGGGGAGGGCTTGATACAAGCCAGACACTCACGATCGCCTTTGAAAGCGTGGTCAAGTAGAGAAAAGGATTCTCCAAAATTGAAATTTAAATTTCTTAAAGCAGTCTGTATTGTATCTTTTACCACAAGCTGCTTGCACTTTTGTTTGATGTGAAGGAGACTTATCTGGTCTGGAGCACAGGTGGCTGGAGGTAGATGATCTACCTTTATATTTACAACAAGGCGATCATTTCTGACGATGTCAAATTGCAAAGAAGATTCCTTTGAAAGACTTGGAATGTCTGCTTTCTTGATATCAAGCTCAATAAGATCGTCTTTATCGGCTGAAACTGGACTCATGAATGTAGCTGAAATTAATGCCTGGTTGCCGAAATCATTGCTCAACAATTTAGCTATTGCGAATCCTGCTTCAAGATACAATGCTCCAGGGATGACAAACGTGTGACCAACAATGTGATCGTATACAAAGCTGGTTGTGAAAGTGGAAAGCACTATCTTAAACAAATCTCGAGTTTTAACGGTAATGGGATACAGGAAGAGATGGTGGTTCACCATTGGTGTGCCGCTTAGAAGCATAGCCTGGATCTCTGACCTCCTCAAAGAAGTTTTCTTGTCGAAAACATATCTTGGTAACTCTGTTATCTCGTGCGAGGTTTTGAACAGGGCTTCCCACTGGATGTCAGAACCAAGTTCGTATAATGATGCAGTCGCCTGTAAAAACACCTTCTTCTCTGGCTGCTTAGACATTGATGTTACTACTGGTACATCTTCATTTGGGAAGATATCATGTATGTGTGCTTTTAGCACTGCTCGAGGGCCAATCTCGAGAAACACCGTTTTCCCGGGATTTTTCTTTCGGGCGGTTTTGACAGCCTTGGAGAAGAGGACTGGTTCCCGAAGGTGAGTGGTCCAGTACCGCTGATCAGGAGCGACCGTCAACTCTTCTCCAGAGACAGCAGAAATGTACTGAACTGTAGGAGGCGAGGACTGCAACTTTTCTAGAGCCCTGGCAAGTTGAGCTATGCATGGATCCACAAACTGACTATGGTAAGCTACAGGGACATCGAGACTGATGACTTGCAGCTGTGAACCATCGCTGGCGGAAATGGAGGACAACTTTTGGCGGACTTTAGTCAGTGTGGCTGGGTCGGCGCTGACTGCGCAAGACACGGGGCTGTATTCAAGAGAAATGTTTGCGTTCTTGAAGTCTTTTAATGCTGCTCGAACTTTTTCAACATTTATGTTCTTCACAACTATCATTTTTCCGCCGGAAACTTGTGTTAAGATTTGTGACCGGAAGTAAATGATGGCTACAGCAGATTCAAGACTTATGCAGCCTGCAACATAAGCGGCAGCCACTTCCCCGACACTTTGCCCGAGTACGCAGGCTGGAATGACACCAAGACTTTTCCAAACAGCCACCAGCGCCACCTGGCAGGCAAAAATAGCAATAGGGGACAACAAGTCGTCCTTTGAGCAGTCTTCGTTCTTGAAGCGTTCTACCAGTGACCATTGACCTTTAGTGAATTTTTTCAAAAGAGCATCAATTTCTTGGATGGCGTCCCTAAATGAAGGAAACTCGTCCATCATCTGTAAGCACATACCCGGCCATGCTGTCCCCATACCACAAAAGACAAAGACGATATGAGGGTCGCTTGCTGCTTTGGTAACTACACCATCTGCAAGACACTGAGAAACATTGTCGATAAGATCGTGGATGTCTTCAACAATGAATGCCTTTCTGAAGCGATGGTGATCTCGTCTTACAGTGCCCGTGTAGGAAATGTCTATCAAGTGCTCTTCAGCCTCAGAGACGCTTTTGAAAGAGCCGTTCAACACCAAAGCCTCCTCCTCGCTCATCATTTCCATTGATTGTTTCAGCGAATGTATACTTTTCCCCGAGAAGCATATGATGCTTGACTCGTGTCTGCTTGTATTTTTATCTTTATGATGACGGAGTTGATGAGTTTGAAAAACTGCATGGGCGTTTGTTCCCCCAAACCCAAAAGAGTTGCAACACGCCATCTTTTCCTCTTTTTTCCATTTTATTGGCTGACGAGGGATTATGAGCCCAAGTTCATTAAGATTAATCTGAGGATTTACCTCTCCCCAAAGAAGGGAGGGTACTATGAGGTCGTGATTCATCATCAACAGGACCTTAATGACCCCTATGGCACCAGAAGCAGATTCTAGGTGACCGACATTAGTTTTGACAGACCCGATGTACCTGGTGCGGGGATCACTTGCTTCTTTCAGAAATTTACCCAGAGCATTGGCTTCAACGGGGTCCCCTGCTGGGTTCCTGCACCTGTAAACATTTAAGATGTGACACATGTGATATTTAGGTCTAAGAACATGAAAAGGTTTGGGGAACAAAGTACAAGAAATGAGTGGCTAAGTAAGTCAGTAAATACAGTAACGACTTAATCATCGGTAAGTTTGATGTCAAAATTTGACTCAGGACAATGTAAACCTATACGTAGTCAGAACAGTTTTTGGCACAAAATTTCTTACTTGATTCTAATTTAACATGCAACAAAAGGACGACAAAGAAAAAAAGACGACGATGATGATGATGATGTCTGATAATTGATGATTGATGATTGATGAATATCGATGATGGGTAGCCATGTTCTTTCAAATATAGTTATCAAGGCTATTTTACCATGGGCTTCAATATAATCAACTTTGTAAGCGTCGATCTTGTGTTTCTTGTAGACCCGCCTCATGAGTTTTACTTGCTGTTTCCCAGACGGGGCGGTCATGGGGTCACCGTATGGCCATCCTGATTGATGCCTGTCACAACTGTGGCATAGATTTTATCGTTGTCTCTGATTGCCTGAAACATTTACCATGACAGTATGTAAAATATTTGTTAGCAAACAATAAGATCAATAAGTGTATTTAATATCTTATTCCTAGTCTCATCTACCTAATTTTTGAAAATCATTCAAATATTTCGAAATTTGATAATTTGGGTTTTACAAAAATTCGCGTCACCACCAACTAAGGCTATATCAACTCATAGAAGCAGCTCTTGTCCAAAAAGAAGAATGAAACAAATGCTTCTTCGCTGTATCTGGAAAGTAGAAAGTTTTGTATCTATTGGATACTTTTGTACTGATACTTACATCCTTTAACCTCTTGAGAACCACGATGCCGCAGCCCTCAGCCCTGGCGTACCCATCAGCCTTAGCGGAAAACGTCTTGCTGAGACCCTCAGGTGAGATCATGGCACTCTTACTCAGCTGAACGAACATCCCCGGGTTGCCCATGTAGTTTGTCCCTCCACATACCGCCATGTCACAATCCCCTGTAATTCCAATTGCACTTCGGTTATCAAACAAGAATATACACTCAGGCATCTACATTCTTGGTTACAAAAGTCTTGCGTTTGTCTCTTTTTTTAAAAATCAGAAGAAAACAGCCTTTAGCCAGACTTGGACAGCAACGATGCATCATATAAAGTAATTGAAATCTGACCTCCGACCAACCAAAAGATGACATCCAAGTTTATTATAGAATAGGTAAAAAATGTTTTAACACTTCCAGACGGCTTCTTAAATCTGTTTCGTGTGAGGGGTTCAAGGCTGAAAGTAAAACCAAGGAAGATAACCAAATATCTCCATGAATATTTATTCCTTGTAAACATAAGTACTTTTTTTAAAAAATTGAACAATGTTTACCGTTCCTGATTGCTTGGGCACCTGCATGGATGCAGACGAGCGCAGATGAGCAGGCGGTGTCCAGAACCATGCAAGGCCCCTGGAAATTGTAGACATACGACACTCGAGCCGCAAGTATAGCGTTTGTGGCCCCTGTCACCCCATACCTGTCTGTCTGTGACCCAGCACTCAGCAAACAGCTATGATCTGAATTCATAGCCCCTTCAGAGAAGCAAAAAAAAAAAAATTCAATTGCCTTTTAACGAGATACTTCACACAATTAGGTGGACATGTGGTTGACTGAATGCCAAAGATAAACAAAACACTACGCTGAACAAGTAATTGTATAAAACTGCCTATATTGTCAGCATACTGCGAGAATTGCAAAAAAAATTTTAAATGTATCGTCTTAAAAAATAAATTGCTATCAATAATTCTTTTTTATTTCCCTGTAAGTTTTCTGGTAAGTAGTCGGTTTCATTTTAAAGAATAGGATTATAATCCCTGGTAAATAAATTTAAGTAAAATTTATTCCTGTTGGTGGAGAAAGTTAATAAAGTCACAAACAATTTGCTTTCGTTAAAAATTACCAATGAAGACGCCAGTATTTGTGCCAGAGATTTTTGCTTTTGTCAAGCCGCCATCTTCGAGCGCCATGTGTGTACACTCGAGAACAAAGCGCTGCTGGGGATCCATAGAGAAGGCCTCATAGTCGTTGATCCCAAAGAATCCATTATCAAACTCCTCGATACATCATCATCATCATCATCATCATCATCATCATCATCATCATCATCATCATCATCATCATGAGCAGCAGCAGCTTCGTCGTCATTGTCATTGCCATTGCCATTGCAGTCAGTAAAGCATTTATTCCAACGTACCTAAATCACAATCGTTCTCTTATTCAGAGCACTTCCTCCTATGGCTATAAATAGATTAGTAAACCTATTTAGGTACAGTTCCTGACACGGACATTCTAATTTATGATAAATTTTTCTGAATAAAACATAAACATGTGAATGCTCACCCTTTGACAAAGCCAGCTCTCCTCACATTGGTTTTGCCTTGTTTGTTGGGGTCCTCATCATAAAACACTTCCCCATTCCACCTGGAGGGCGGGACCTCGGTGATGTGGTTTTCACCATTCAGGAGAATTCTCCAGAAGTCCCGGATGTTCTCTGCTCCCGGCGTCTTACATGCAATCCCGATAATTGCAATGGCTTCATCGTCTGCACTCTCCTAAAAGAAAAGGTTTCGTGATAAATGTAATCACAACAGTCTTGCCAAATGCTAAGGCCAGACCACAGTGCGATCGTCCTTAAATTAGTTAAGATACGTTAAGTCCTTAAAGGAAGAAGATCAATATTTTAATTTATTTATACTTTGGCTTCAAATCCAAAATGCTCAGTTCGGACATCTAAAATAATTGTGAAAAACATAAACTCTATTTGAACCAAATTATTTTACTAATAACTATCCGTCTTTTGTGATAAAAAAAACAACTTTGATCTACATGTGATTGAGAAGATATAAACCCTCTGTTATAAGGACCGCGACGAAGCCAGTCGAACTTCAACTGAGCGCAGACCATACACAGAAATGACAAAGACAAAATTCACGTAACAAACAAAACTAATTTAATGGCCACAAAAATAATACTGATAGGAATCAAAAATCAAACATTCAAAACTCTCACATGAACAAATATAGATCAGCGCGAACAATCCAACAAACAAAAAATAGATAAATTAAAATAAGACAAATCAGCTGCCCTGTGCACAGGCTAATCTCAGTCACCGTATATACAATACATCACCCGCACGCACTGCAGGGTGACAGTTTAGAAGTCCGTTGAAGATGTCCACAGACGGCAGCCCGCCCTCTGGCCTTGCTTGCCGCTCTAAAGACGTACCCCCACCCCTCTGTCTTCTCGTCCAGATGCGATGATGTGGGCCGGCCACTGGTCACGTGAGCTCCTGCTCGAAGATTCCTGCTCTAGGTGTTCAGTCGAAAGCCTTTCCGCACACTGGTGTAGCGGGGTCGCGAGTTCACTCGCCGACGAGATGATGATGATGGTGCAGGGTGGACGCTCGACACGATGACGGACAGCAATGCAAACAAAGGATGTGAAGACACGGTGACACGAAGGAAGAGCGAAAAACAACAACAGGTGGAAGAGTGAAGAAGAGTGAAAAATAAGCCTGTAGATAAAACAATTCTTACAATCAACAGACGTGTTCCGAAACTGCTCAATTTCTAAAACAATATTTTCACACCGACACATATATCTGACCATCGGACTAATCCTAAGATTCGTCAAAAATCTAATGTTGATCTTACACAAATCCATACAACAGGAAACGAGTACGCGCTACAAGCGTCGCGACCCGGCAATCACGAACGTTAACCTAACAAAGTACAAGTCTTGCAATCAAACATCGGACTATGGCTTTGAACATAAAAGGATTCTCTCACTTGCACTTCCACCGCCACCCAAGGGCCCCTTACAGACTAGAATGGTGTGGAACCCGACAGAATGGATCTCTACTCACCCAAAACGGCTTGTGGCAGATCGGTCGATACAAAAATGAAAAACTCTGACTGTCATGGCCACGGTCCAGCACCGTCTGTTACTTGATGACGACTACCCATGACGTCAAAAAAGGAAAAAGTAAAATGACGCATCAAGGAAGCTGTGCGCGCGCGCGCAAGACTTAAGACAAAGAGGGGACAAAAGCGTGAAGAAAACACCTAACGATAGGCCAGCTCAGTATGGGAAGCATGCAAGGATGACAGCACAATCGCTGACACGCGACAGAGAAGATATAGACCCTCTGTTATAAGAAGATTGTAAATATTAAAGTAACATTTCAAACCTTTTGGAGACTCACTCCTCTTTGTTTTTTATCTTTAACTCAATCACACATACACACATTTCAAATTGCAATGGTAAGTCTGACTGCGTTGGCTAGGTAAAGTATTTTAGTGTGTTTGTGTGTATGTGTGCTTCCTCTTTCGGCAACATCTTGGAACAAGAAAAAAACCCACTAAATCTGTACAAAAATAGTAAACAAGCAAAGGTCCTTGACCAGACTATACCTTATAATTTATTTCCCGAACCAGAGTATACGAATACGAATACGAATAACTCATTTTGCTAGGCCTTTGGGCCCATTCAAAAGGATTGTCATGCAACATGTCACAATAGATATAGAGTGTTATTTTCGTAGAATAGCATCTCTTTTCTTTGCCGCTAAATATAAAAACTTGGCAAGATTGGACAGTATTGTATCATTACTTGTTGACATAAGCATCTGCAGTTTGGAATTATTTGGTCTAGTGGAGTACATTGTCGGAATGAAATTTTTTCTCAGATCTTTCAGGCATGGACAACATAGTATAAAATGGAACTCATCCTCTTCATCAATTTGAAACATAGGGCATATTTTACTTATATTATTGTCAGAATATCTTAAAGTATGTGTCATTATATCTGAAATACCAAATCGAATTCTCACTAATGCATTTCTGATGAAACTATTAACATCTAAACTCAAATACATCTCTCTGTGAGTCACAGATTTAATTGACTTATAGAAACTATACCTATCACTGCTATTGATTATAAAATCCCATTCTTGCCAGTGACAATCAATCAATCTTTGTTTAAAACATTTTATAAAATTGCTTACTGATTCCACTCCTTGATTTAGCCAAACATGTCCAAAACCATATCTAAAAAGAAGTAACCTGATCTCAGATACCCAGTTTTTGCTTTCCCTTATTGTCTAATTGTTCTAACATTTTGTAAGCTCTCCATGGGAGTCTTTGTTGCTCCATCCTTGTTAATTTTATCCAATATCTGACACAGCTTATGTATATGCTAACGAAAAGTGGATATCTGCCAAAATCACCGTATATCATCATGTTAGGAGTGCGTGTACCCACACCCAAAAATCTTTTCATAGCATATGTGTGAACTTTTTCAATTTCTATACAGACATTTCCATGAAGGCCCCAAACTTCGGCTGTATAACATAAGACTGGTTTAACTTGCATGTCAAATAGTCTGGTAAAAACATTAACAGAATGGTTTCCTATTTTGTATAATGTATTAATGATGCAGAATACTGCTTTCTTGGCCTTAGCAGTTAGGTCTTCAGACGCACGGGAAAAACTTAATCTTGTGGAGAAGTAAAGGCCTAAATACTTATATGTATTTACCACATTTATTTGCATACCTCCATAGAGCCACCTTTCACTCGCTGCTAAAAATCCCCCTTTTCTAAAAACAACAATATTACTCTTGTTTAGATTAACATTTAGGCCCAGTCGTACTGATGCGTTATATAAAGTATTTAGCTGGTGTTGTAGTCCTACTATAGTTTCGGACATCAATACAATATCATCTGCAAATAAAAGAATGAATATTTCCATAAATTCATGTGTAAAGGTTGCCCCATGTTTTCCATTATTCATAATTTCTAAAGCTAGCTCATTAATAAAAAGCGAGAAAAGTAGAGGGCTGCACACATCTCCTTGCTTAACTCCCTTTGTGCACTCGATGTAATTCGTGAAATCGCCTCCACATCTCACACGGTCTTTAACCGATTTGTACATATTTTGGATGCATGTGTGTAGTTTACCATGTATACCATGTTTGGTAAGGATTGGCCAAAGTAATTTTCGAGAGACAGAGTCGAATGCTTTTTCAAAATCAATAAATGCTACATAAAATTTACGATTCATAGCAAATTGTTTCTGGATGATGGCAAATAATGTAAAAATATGGTCAACCGTAGAACGATCTTTCTCGAACCAGAGTAAATAATAGGAGAAGCTTATATTTATGCCTATATATACACACTACAAATTTTCCATCAACTTTTCTCCAAAATCTCTAAACACGGCAATGAAACAATATCATTCAAAGCCTCTTACCTCATTTCCACTTGTTGACTTACTTTGGTCAGAATTGTTTGCTTTTACGACTAGTAGCTCAGGAATAGAGTCGCTACCATCCTCTGAGGAGCTGGACACAAGCACACTGTGAGGGCAACCCATTTTTCTGGGTCCGATATGTTCATCTTTTTTTCCAATGCAACTGTTTGTGTCTGCAGATCCCGATTGAAATCAGATTGTCGTGCACCTTCCCTTTTAAAGACAGGTAAACATTGTTTTGATGTTTGTCCTACTCTGTCTTCGTTTTGATTGGCTATGTACACGTTGCCGAAATTTCATTCGCCGATTTATGCATCTTCTCCTACAGGTATGATTTCCCCGAAAAGTCTTTCCAGACATCCACAGTAATCTCTCACCTCTGATTCGCCCTTTCTTTTGTTCCTTGTGTGAGCAGCATGGCCATGACCTATGTTTATAGTTGCCACTGTTTAATTTAGGGGGTGGGAGGCAACTGCATATCGCCAACTGAGGCCGAGAAACCAGGTGGAGAATCAGCGCCAGAGAAATAATCCGGGTGTCCTACTGTATTAGTAACAATCACTTGGCCGCGGCGTCGCCACCTCACCCACTGTCTCACCTGCTTGAAGACTCAGAAGGCGAAAGAGAGAAGATGAACTAACCGTCTAAACAGGTAAGTGCGATACGTACATGTGTGTGTTATAACAGCTCTGATGTAAAGACATGACGAGTGGTAAAAGAATCAAAGATTTCAAAAACATTCTTAGTACGATTCCTTTCACCAATTAAACATATTTTTATAATAATTAAAATTATAACATATAATTAAATCCTCTGGGCATGCTTTAATATGTTGAAACTAGAGTTTATACAATACTTATAGTTAGACAAAAACGCTCAGTCTCATGCCTTACATATACCAGGCAGCTAGGCACTTGGGTCAAACTTGGGTCAAACCGACCCACGGGTTTTTTTTCTACGATTCAGGATTACAGAAGGTCGCCGGCAATGAGTTCAATCACATGTGTACTGAGATGTTATAAAATATAAAAAGAGGAACATTAACACATGCAAAGAAGTTTACAAAAATAAAAAATAGTTATGATAAAGCGTGATACATTCAAAAGAAGATGGTTACCATTTGTAAGCATTAAAATTTTCTAGCATCTTAATATGAAAGGAGTATAATGGTCGTTTTAAATATATTTTGTTTAGTAAGTTAACTACATATTTCGATGATACTTGTGTGTAGTAAAATTACTGAGCTTTATCTACACACAGCTAGAGCCTACATTAAAGGCAGAACCCTCAGGGCCAGGTGCATGCACAGTCGCAGGGTGTGGAAGTGGGATTTGTGTTTTACCCCGAGCCAGCAGCTAATACTATATCACGGCAAGGCAACCAGCCAAGTAAACAGATGCCAAATGCAGAAAAAAAAACAGTGACCGAAACGGGATCTGATCCCAGGACACTTACTTCTCGCTGTATTGGTAACGGGCGCTAACTGTTGCGCCGCCTCCCACCTTGCGCGGTTTAAACACGCCGTCCTGAAAAATTCTTGTCTCGTGACCATTATTAAATCATCACCATCACTCAGAGAAGTAAAGGTTAAAGGTGAAGATAGTCTCTTAACTTTTGCTCCTTATGAAGTGTTAGAGACTAAATATCTCTCGGGACCTTCCTTTAGTGAGCGGGTGGAGGGAGGAACGGTATCCACCTCTCCTTCGCACTCACCTATTCTTTCCAACACTCCCTGGAGTCAAGTACCCATTGTCGACAGCTGAGTTCCTTTGGGGAAATTTTACTGTGACATACAGATATTGTGTCTCGTTTAGCTCCTAATTTACAGTCTACTTTTTTTACATTCATTAGTTTTCTAGAAAGTATTTAATGATTCACAGAAATTCCTCCACTCTAACGCCCCACCTCCACAGTTGGGATGTTTTTCATGCAAATGAGATGTAAGCAGCGCAAAACTTTGCTTTAATTACTTTGATTTGTACAAAAGCAACCTTTGCTTTTAGTTAGGGATCTGTAAAACCTTGCATACTATCGAGGTAAAAACTTTTATAAGAAGACACCGAGGCTTTTGGTTTGCAGTACCTTTTTTTAGCAAAGCAAAGTGAGAGAAGAATGGATGAGCTGTTTATGTGTCTGACACCTACGCTAACCGGATGTCTGGAATACGAGAAAGACAGACAGACAGACAGACAGACAGACAGACAGACAGACAGACAGACAGACAGAAAGACAGACACACAGACCGACCGTGACAGACACACACAAACAATTTTTTTTAATTTACACGATGTTTAGTTTTATGTTGTATAGATCATTGTGTTATTTCATGGCGCTCATCGTCACATGATGCTTCACTTTGAATTCCGTGCAAACTCAGTGTTTTTTTCAGTCACAAAAAGGAAGCCTTACAAATGATTGTTTGTTGGGTGAACTGGGAATTTTCCCTCGTCAAATTTTGCAAAATATATTTACGTGCTTTTTGTGTAGGTTGTGTATGGAACGTAAGAAAACAATATTTTTTGTCATGTTCCATTCGATGAGGTAGATGATGAATTTTATAAAATGTTTGTGTCCTTAACTTTTCTTAACGGTTTCTCAGAAAGTGCTGATTCTTGTATATTTTGTTCATCGTCGTAGTCAATTGATATTTCTCCAGCTTCATTAAGCAATTTTTTTTTAATTGCATTATTACCGTTTAAGTAATTTTTCTCTATATTTTTTAGTAAGTATTCATCTATACATTTTTCCGTATAGTCACCATCTGTTGCACATATAAGATTGTTATTGTGTGATTGTTAATATCTGATGTAATATCTGATCTGGGCTTATAGCTAGCAAATAAATAAATGAAAAGTTTAGTAAGCGAATGACTCCAAAATAAATTGTTTCGGGTTGAAAAGCATCCTCTAGCGAACAAGAATTTCCTCGAGGATATTTTTTGGAGAATGGGTGTTTACCTCTTATACTTTGCCCTCTTCATATTTTATTCAAGGGCGGGTGGTGTTCCTAGTTGGATGCCCCTCGCAAGTTTGTTACTTTTGGAGTCCAGCCAATTTCTGAAGCGTGTGTCCCTTAAGGTCAACGACAAGGAAGCAACTATTTCGCGAAAACATAATTACCGTAACACTAGCCTAGTGACACCACTCTCAAGTTAATGTGACAGGTATAAATCTGATGTATAATTAATAGCAGTAAGATATTTAAACACGCCTCTTCCTGCCACAGCATTTAATTGGGTGCAGATAAAACAACTCATGAAACACCACACACACACACGTCAATAGACCTCAAGAGACGTTTTAAAGGAGAATAAAATATGTTTCTTGCGAATACAGACTCACAGCTTATTCCAAGTAGAGTGTACATTCGGTTCTCTCAAACAACAATCATACAAACAAATCAATCTGGTTCATTATCATACCGCCATGTTTGCCAAGCGCTATCTTCTTAATTTTATTATCTATCAGTCCAACATATTACTTGAGTGTTTTTTTCTCTGACACTTTTATTTTGACTCTTAAGTCTTGAGTATTTAACACTTCATCACGTCTGCTTCGTGACATCGCAGCCGTTACGAACCTACAGCTTGTTTAGCGAGGATTGGCCACCCGGAACTCAGCTCTACCCGTGAAATCAGTTTTTTCCTCTGAGTGCGGCACTTGTTAACAGTGCACGATTCTTTGGCATAATTTAGTGGAATAAAGTTGGCCTTCAAAGGATAGTATTACGAAAACATGTTTTTCAACTCTGGTTCTGAGAATTGTTCGATCTCACTTGACCTATCGTAGGTTGGATCCTTAGAAACACAATAGCCTGATATCAACATCTGTAAACAACATTTTTGTGTGCTTGCTTGTGCAACAAGATCTGAACTCACTGATGTGACTCTCGCAATAAGTGTTGGAGGTATATCTTTGATGGCTGAGATTGTAAAATTTAAAATGTTTACTGAAGGATTGATGAAATATGGAACATATAATGATGTTCAGGAATATATAATCATAGAATGAATAAAAGTAAAATAAAAATGTTTGTTATTTTGCAGCAAAGCAATAGAAATTAAGTGAATCATTTAACATGATTGGCTACCTTATATTTATTTATTATTATAGGCATTTTATTGAAATTTGCATTAATAACAGGGTCATATGGAGATGAATACTGTGAAAACGTCTGCCACGAATTCAGATGTTGACAACAAGCAACAAGTAACGGTTCCAGAAGACAATCTTTCTAAAGGTAGGAATCATACACATTGCCAGGTTTACTTAGTAAGTAAAACGTTTGATGTCTACAGTTCCTGCAAAATTTTGTGTTTTCATCTTTTTTTATTGTAAGTGTCCCAGCCCAGAAAAAAGTGTAAGGGACAGTTGTAAGAATTTCAATATATCTCATCAATTTGTAATGTGCGTGTGTATGCAAATGAGATAGAGGGATAACAGATTATTATAATAATTTTCAGAATAAAAAGTAGCCTGAGACGAGTTAATGTGGCAATCTAAACACGTGTTATAATAGTTTATACAGCTCGAAAAAAGAAAGTAATCTCTAGTTTTCACATATCTTCGGTAACATATTTAAATGTTTATGATGTCTTCTGTCGCGGGTAAGTTCTCAGCCTCCACCCTACTCACACCCACGAGCTGCTATCACATTAATCGGTCATATGTTCACCCAAGGCGAGCATCAATGTCAATCTATCCTCATAGAACTAACATACACACGTATTAACGATACAACACAAACATGTTTTTAAAGAAGAGAACCTCAGAAGACCACACAACACAGCATGACACTAGACAAACAGGTCAAAGAGCGGTTCAACAGACCAACTACACGGTTGCTAAGTGGGACTTCATTTATTAATTGCCCCCCCCCCCTCGTCTCACACCCTCGCAGCAGGTCTAAAAATAAAATACACTCAAGTCTGACTAGGCTTAGAAATAAACAAGTGGTTAGAGGAAATGTCTACACAATGAGTCTCTTATTTGGCTGGATATTTTAAAAGTATAATGTAAGTGAAATGTTTATGTCTCAAGATAAAAAATGTGATGAAATGTTATTGGTAAAATATTTAGTGAATAATTAATGTTTTAACAGTTTATGATATTTTCTTTCAGCAACAAAGATCGTCTGTTTTAGAATGTACACAATTCTTTATAAAGATATCTTATTTGCCGGTTTGCTTTCTCACCAAAAACTAAATGTTGTTGTGTTCTTCAGGTAAATCAAGCCTCGTTTGCAAGATGCCGCACTGCTGTACATCTGTTAAAAACAAAATCATTGGTGCATTTGAAAGCTACGGCGTTCTTGTAGGCAAGTACCCTCTCCCATTTATCATCATCCCCATTGTGGTGTTTGGAGGTCTTGGATTCGGACTGTTCACCCTCAGTTTTGAAACAGACCTCGAGAGCCTTTATTTTCCAAGTAACAGTCGGGCAATAAACGATCGGCAGAAAGTTCGAGATCTTTTTCCTAATGTAAATAACATCAACTATGACTCCTTCGCCCAGAGTGATGCAGTCGACGAGGTGGTTTTGATGTTTCAGTCCAAAAACGGCGCAAGTATTTTTGAAAATAGTTCTGTTGATGAAATAAGGGAGATTGTAGCTAAAGTTAAGAATATTTCTGCGAACAAGAATGGACAAAGTGTGTCCTACAATGATCTTTGTGCCAAAGCCGCCTCCCAGTGTGTCGTCGAAGGAGAACTACTTGCTCTCTCCCGGATTTCAGGCATTGTTGTCGGCTGGTTTAATTTCATTTCCACGCTGGCTACCCCCCAGATCAAAAGAAACAGTTGACCTCTCATTTTACCTTTCTCAGGCAACGACGAATGATAGAAACATTCTCCAAGCTGCCGGAATCCTTAAACTGTCATTTAAACTGAGGGAAAATTCCAAAGAATGGATGGCAGAGTTTCTTAGCGCCATCGAGAAGACGTCGTCCAACTTCTCTAATATTTTGTACGGGACCACCGACTCTCTAAGCGAGGAACTTGACAAGGGAACCAAAGGTGACATTTACCTGTTTTCTTTGACCTTCACCCTCTGCATCACCTTTGCCTCCGTGGTTTCTTCTGGAGGAAACCCAGTGTCCACCAGGGCGATGCTGGCCAATGCCGGGGTGCTGGCCGCAGGACTGAGTGTTGTAGGGTCTCTGGGACTGGTCAGTCTGTGTGGTGTCAAGTTTGTCAGCCTCGTCGGCATCATGCCTTTCCTAATCATAGGTAAGTTATGAAGTCTTCAACAACTTCCTATTGGCTGCCCCACAATGTTACTGTTCATTGCTTCAAAAAGTTTTACAACCCTATCTCTTCCAATCTCCAAGTAAACTCCACGTTCTAAATGATCACTTACTATGATTGACTTTTACTGAGATGTTTAAATTTGCTGATTTTTTTAAAAAATACCAAAAGCTTTACATTCAAGTTAAGATACCTTGCTACTGTTATTACTTGTTAATATTACATCGATTATAAAACATTCTTTAAACTGGTATTATTCTACACAGGTATAGGTGTTGATGACATGTTTCTGCTGATGTCTTCATGGAGTGAGGCCATTTCTGAAAAGATATTTGTTGATAGAAAAAGTGCAGTAGCAGCTCATCTTGGTGCAACTTTCGCTAGTGCCGGCATCGGTATCACGGTTACATCGCTGACAGACTTCGTGACTTTCATCATCGGGACAACTTCTACATTCCGGAGTGTGACAAACTTCTCAATTTATACAGGTATGCATTATGCATTGTATTTCCAAAGCCATTAGCATGTAGTGTACGATTATATGTTCGTATCACAGTAAACGAAAAGCTTTTCATAAAAATGTGCATGTTCATGCCACCAATACAAAAAGGCAACAACCTTTCTCCAGGATGCAGAAACATAGACCAGCATAGACTACAATGACTAACTCAAAGCATATATGTAGCTAATTTGTTATCTTTCCACCTGGCTTTTTATGCTGAAAGTTGCATATATTCTATATGGTATCAGTCGTTACTCATGTCGCTCATTGTTTTGTCCTCCCATTATTTATCTAAAAAAAATTTAACGAAACATAGATGTTCCTTGCTGTGATCGGCAAAGCAGTGAGCGTAATCAATTATTTAATTTCATATTTCAAACTTTGAACTGCGAATAACTGTGCAGGTGTGGCAGTACTTTTCTGTTACATTTGCCAAGCCTCATTCTTTGGAGGATGTCTCTCTCTACACACTCGGCGAGTACTGTCCCAAAGGCACTTCCTGACCTGCATGAAAACAAAGAGTAGAAAAGAGCTGAAAGAGAAGGGAAAGTCATCCTGCGTAGCTGTAATCTGCGGAGGATCGATTCCCCAGTCTCCACGCGATGATGAAAGCATCTGCGAGAAACTTCCTCGTCTGACGATACCTAAGCTGGTCATCAACTCCGTGGGCCGCGTTGTCATCATCGTCGGCTTTTTGGGCTACCTTGCAGCGTCCATCTACGGGGTCATCAACCTTCCACAGGGTCTAGTCCTCTACAACCTTGTACCAAAGTCATCTTACTACCATTCCTTCCTCGTCTTAAACGAGGAACATTTTCCCAGCCACCTACCCGTTGCTTTTGTCGTAGATGGACAGGTTGATTATTCTGGAAATGATGGCGATCAACTCCGATTGCTCATTTCATTGGCTCAGAACTACAGTCTGATGGTTCCTAACTTCCAGCGCTGCTGGCTGACCGATTACGTCACTTCCGCATACTATTCCAACACGTCATTCGTGAATAACCTTAGAGACGTGTTTCTACCAGCCAACCCGTTGTACTACAATGACGTCATCCTCGACCCAACGAACACGTCCATCATTGCCTCGAGGTGCTACGTGGTGTCCAGGTCGATCAGAAGTCAGTACGACCTGGCCGATGTGATGACAAGGATGAGATCACTCGCTGATGACTCACCTTTACATGTCTTTGCTTACCAGCAGGTAGTGTAGACATGCGTGTAGACATGAGTGATAATTCAGAAGACTTTCTTAATAAATGGGAAGGTTTAGAAATATTCTGGCTCTCTTTAGTTCTGACTGTCTATTACACACATACGAAAAACACAT
The DNA here is from genome assembly GCF_003073045.1 of Pomacea canaliculata. Classification (NCBI taxonomy): domain Eukaryota; kingdom Metazoa; phylum Mollusca; class Gastropoda; order Architaenioglossa; family Ampullariidae; genus Pomacea; species Pomacea canaliculata. The sequence goes on along the minus strand of NC_037596.1, from coordinate 16,825,773 downwards.
ATCGAAATGACTACACACCTAGAAATTAGGAATCAATCTATTTTTTTTTAAGTTTTGACTCATTTTAGTAACATATATGTTTAGATATTAAGCAATCACTAAGATTCAAAGGTAGTCTTGTAATCTTTCAGTCATTGGCATGTTAAATACTGCGCATATTACGGGGACAAAAGTATTCGTAGTGTGTACATCAGGTGTTCAATCCTACTTTATTAATAAATTTGAAAGCTGAATATCTTTGGGAGTAGAATACATCTTATGTTGACCTTTCATTTATAGTTGTTTTTTTTGTTTCATAGTCTTTCGTTGCTCTGGAGCAGTACCTTGCTGTTTTACCGGCTACACTTCAGATGGTGGGAGTTGCCATCGCAGTTATATTCGTCGTCTGCGTGGTTTTCCTCCTACACCCTTTCATGGTTGTCTTGGTAACCATCACTGTTGCCATGATCCTAGTGGGCATCTTCGGCTTCATGTACTACTGGGACACGCCTTTGTCGTCCATCACCATGATCCACTTAGTCATGAGCGTCGGCTTCTCCGTGGACTTCTCTGCGCATGTCTGCTCCGCCTACCTGGTGTCTGACGCAAGCACGCGCAAAGAGCGTGCGCATGACGCCATCAGTCACGCGGCCAGTGCCATTTTTAACGGCGGCGTGTCCTCGCTCCTGGGAGTCATCCTGCTGGTGTTCTCAGACTCCTACATCTTCATCTCCTTCTTCAGGATCATGGTGCTGGTCATCGGCTTTGGTATGCTGCACGCCGTCCTCTTCCTGCCAGCGGTGCTGTCGCTGATTGGTCCGCAGAACAGTCAGATCGGTGCTAGCGCCCCCATGACAGACTCAACTGGACAAAGTGATGACATTACTATGACTTCTTGCAAGAACGCACCAACTGGACATGGGAAAAGTGATAACAATGATATCACACGTTCCAAGAACGCACCAGGTGGACAAAACCCAGCTGATGACAATTATGATACTTCTCGTGAGAACGCAGCAGGAGAAAGTGGACAAGACAAAGAGACCTATAAAAATTTAGTTCATGAATGCAAAACCATCAAAGAAGCAAATCCGTCTCTTAACTCCGCAAATGAAATTTATTTACAGCCAATCTCAAAAACAGGTTTTAAGCAAAATAACGGACACGCTGAAGAGAAACAACTTAAACCCGAGGAATATTTGGCATATGATGGCAAAAACACTATTATTATTTCGCTGTAATAATATAAGAAAGCAGTGATATTTCTGCTTTGTCTGCACATGTTTTCCAGAATGTTGAACATAAAACAGCACATGTCGCTAGAAGAGACTTTGTGAAAACAGGAACACAATAATAATCTATGACAGTTTTTCTTTGTTTAATCATGAGATGTGGTCTTCTACTCTATTAGTTATCGTTCTTGCATATTTTTATGAAAATTCTTATAGACTGTGATAATGATTGTTGTTTTTTACTTACAGTATATATTAAACATCTTATTTATTTTAAATTAAGATAGCTTTTAAAAGGTCAATGTCTAGTACCAAAGTAGCAGAATGTATTGCAGGACTGGTCTCCATGTAGCTGTGAGATAAATACAAATCCCTGGTCGCCAATCTCAAGTTTAAATTTGGTCTGAAATTTCAGCTTGCCAATTAAAACCAGAGGCTAAATTTTCATTACGAGGGAGGCAGACTAACGAAAGATATATTCTCATCCTTTCTTGTCTAAACTTAACATCAGACGATGTATTTGAAACGAGAATGGGTTTTCCACAGAATGAATGTCTGATCCTTTTTATCAAGCATTAAAACTCATCATGGAACAGAACATTATCAAACTGTTATCGTTGCTTTACATCTTTTAATTCTAACATTTCAGTTCCCTGTCATGCAAATTCTCATCTATACACGACAACATAAAGCCTACCATCACACATTTCTGAATTCGAATTGCTTGACTAATGTCTAAGAACACCCTGAGTAGAATTTCTAAATGCAGAAAATCCAAACCGTTACAAGAGTAACTTTGAAAGCTTCCCCACACTTCATACTTTGATTAACATTTAAATCAGATGCACTGAATGGAAAAGACCAAAGCTTGCTTGATTACTTGAAAATTAAATGAAATGGTTACTGTTATTTCCAGAACAATCACTACGCTAGTATTTGGCAGAAACGATTCAGACGGACTGGAATGCATCATAAAATAAACTCATTTATTTCCACTTAGTGTAAAGGAAATGCGCTTTACCTTTGTTATTAGTATTTTTAGCATTTACATTTATTTAACAGGACATAAACTTATTATTATTCATATTAATATTATAAGTAGTAGTATTTTATTATCTCAATGTTAAATGTAATCTGAACATTTCAAATACCTGGCATAAAAACAGTTCTGCTATCTACTTGTTTTAGTACTACTGAATAAAAGAAAAGAAATTATTCTCTTACATTCTGGTTTCTATAGATGTCTTTTTCAGCTAATTGGCTAGTTAACTATTTCTATGTAAATAAAATAATGCTTCACATTTTTTTACGATCATATAGCTCGAGAAATTAAAATGTTATCAAACTAATTTTTTGCTGGTTAATTTTAATTTGATTGACTGTGATAATTGAATTGTTTGCATATACATCGCGTCCATAATGAAACCTGCGCTCCCTACATTTTCTTCTCAGTTATACTGCCTTTTAAAATGCAAATTATTTCGCTTATATACATGTCAATCGTAGTCACATGATTCACAAATCTTTTAGCACTCTCAATATAAGCACTGCCTTCTTCGATGTGTAGTTTTATAGCCTCATATTGCCGTATAAATGTTGACCATTTAGTAGACAATTTTGTGTAAAACTTGGTTTGATGTAAAGAAGACGGGAAAGGAAATAGAAATGACAAATTCCATTATAGTCTCAAAAGTTATTACTGTCACAAGCTGACACTCACCTCTCGCGGTATGACACTTCCACACAAACACAGAAACCATGACAGGATATTACATATTCGATCAAACACGGTTACACAATAAAAACACGTTTATCTCGTAAAAATCGATAGTTTTCCGACATGATGATGTCCTTATTTATAATAAGTATAGGATTACCCATGATAAACATATGTCTATCCTTCATAATTAATATTCCCCTACCATCATGTATTCATAATAAACATCGGGTGACTTGCAATAAACATGTTTTCAACCTCGACACGCCTGTGCATTTTGTTCAATGACAATTAGTTCCCACAGCAACCCACCTGATCCATTTGATAAAATTTACCTGTGTTCATAGTCAAACGGAAATTCATGGAGGTTAAAATAGGAAATAGTCTACTCAGAGGTGACTCAAGGCTAAAACAGTTCCACTTCCTTGCTGGCTGTATTTACATCTGCAGGTATGTGCTCATATAAATACATATTTGAAAAACTCTCAAATCAACAATTTTTATATAAACAACTATTATGAAGATAATGGGCAATAAAATCTACGTGTGAATGCGTACCTGTATGCGAGTATGCGGGCTTTTCTTGCATACTAAAACCTTTATATGCTCTTTGCTCTACAGAAGAAAATAGTTTGCTTTTTAAATTTTTTTTAATTGAGGAATCAAAATTTAGTGATTTTAGTAAAGAAGGGGAAAAAAAGAAGTGCTTCAAATGTGAAAAAGGAAAGGGCAAGTGATCGAATCTGAGGTAAATCATGATAGAGTTTAAGATTCAGTTCTAGTTTTCCGGGGATTCAAAAATGAATTGTATGACGAATGTGCGAAATATCTTACACACGATGTCTCTCTGATATTCTGTTTAACTATATTCTCTTCTTTTAAAAATCATTTGAAAGAAAAATGGCATGTTTGATTATACAACACTTGTTCTATCTTTTGAGCTGGGTACTTAAGGTACATTTTAATTGTCATACAGAAAAGAAAGAAAGAAAAAAGAATGTTAAGAAACAACGTTTAATCACAGAATGTTTGTATCTTTAAATAATTAAATTTTATCTTTTTTTCCAGGAAATGGAGAAGATGATGATCATTGCAAAGTATGTTTTCACATCTTAAGTTTTATATATCGTCAACCTTTTACTTGTCCATCAGACATTCTTATACCTGAAAAAATATGGCCTAGCTTTTCTATAGTGACCTGCTGAAGGATGTGTTCACAACTCTGGTTTTAACTATTACCTTAAAAAGTTATTAATATACACCGAGTTTCTATCACCTAACACTTTATATGATGGCATTTTACTATCAAGAAACAGAACCTAAACACGACTTACTAGTCGTTACTAACTTGAGTTTGACAGTTGTTCTAGAGCGACTTCATCCACCTTAGGAAGCACCTGTGAATTCCCCTCTACAGAGAATCTAAACGAAGAGGAGTCTACACCAACCAAGGTAGTCCCGACATGTCACAAATATTGCAACCATCTTTCTTTCTTTTTTGTCTTTACTTATTATTTATTCTGTATGCACTATAAGTACCAAACCCAAAAGATAGAATGTTAAATTTGCCATGTAATGTCTTTCCTTCTTTGATCAAGGTGATCTAGAGATAATACGCGGCTCCAGCAGGAATACGAACCAATACACACAGCTGAAGAACTCGATACAACACTCGTCGGTACTAAGTTTTGCATGTCCAGAAATTTTAATTTCGATGTCACCCGCAACTGGCATTAAATAACAGCCGATATGCCTCTTCTTCTTCATCGCATGCTCTTAAAAATTTCCTAAATGGCGAAGCTTCTAGAGTTTTAGACTATAAGCCGTCTACACGCTGATCCAGGTGGAAAACTTTTGTGTACATTTTTAAGTATTTCAAAACAGCTAAATCAATTTTTATTTAACTTGTAAAGGTCGTTCGATAACTTGAGAGTGAAATGATAGAGACCAAACTTTTATTAGCGCCATCTTTTTTCCGAGGATTTCTTACCTTCCCCATCCCTCTTTGTAGTCGGACATTCAGCCCCGACAGTTTGGATAAGTATCCAACCGGTTCCCTTATGACAAAGAAGTCCACAGTCTCCATAGATGAATGAATAGTAATGTAAGTCAGCAAATAACGACCGCAGGCAAATGACGACGAAGTCAAATAACAAATGCGTTACTCAACTATTCCACGACACTTTACCTGCCTAGCCTAATTTTAACCCACGCATAAATCTCAAACATCATCATCATCATCATCATCATCATCATCATCATCATCATCATCATCATCATCATTTTCATCATCATCCCTTTGACTCAATCACCAAGCATGTCGACCTACCCTGGTCTGGTGGTAGCTGTCGTCGTAGAGACCAGAATAGACGCTGCAGCGGTCATGACGTGCATGTTGGCCGGTCATATTGTTGCCTGAAGTAATTTGTCTCTTCCTTTATGTTTACCATCCAGTTCTGTGCATGCCGATGTTTGTAGCATAGCATGTATTTCAACAACTGACTGTTATTGTTGCACAAATTAAAGAAATATATATCTTGTCAGGTAAAATGCATTTCTTTTTAATGTTCCTCCACTATCAGTGAAACACGTTATTTTGTCATGAAAACAGTTTACTGGATTGAAAAATTGTGCTGCCTATGTAAAGTTTGCTCTTGCTTTAATATATATTGTTGTTTAGTTAAACGTTTTTGTGTATATTGCTACTGCAGATCCTCATGGAGTCTCTAAATATCAAACACATGATCGCTGACAGTATATTTGAAGGCATTGGCTATTTGAATTATGAAAAAAAATTTTGGGACGTGAACATTCATGTAAAGGGCCAGAGATTCTGTTGCCACCGTGTACTTCTGGCTTCTGTTTCAAAATTTTTTGAGAATAATCTGGCGCCTGATAATAAGAAGAACTATCCTTTCAATGTTTTCATCATCAACGACAACGTGACTCCTCAACTGTTTGGCTCTTTACTAGAGATCCTGCACACAGGCAAAGATCCTGTAACCGTGGAGTCAGTGAAAGATTATTTGAAGATGTCTGCCTATCTCCAGATCGACTTCCTAACGAAGTATTGTGAAAGTTTTCTTATGAACAATTTTACAGCTAATAATGTATTAAGTTTTTGGAAGTTTGCTCAAGCCCACAGTTTGCCAAATGTGGCTAAAATCTGCTACACGTGGGCTGCTGAACACATCGACATACTACCACAGGACGAGTTGCTCAGCCTCCCCAAGTCCATGCTCCTCATTATCCTGTCCCTTCAAAAAAAGCTCAGCATGGACGCCGTCTGCCAGACGATCTTATCTTGGGTGGAAATTGATCTTGACAAGAGACAGACTTACCTGGAAGAGTTGCTTCCTTTTGTTTGTTTTCCACACCTGAGTCCATCGTATTTGTTTGACTTGTCATGCAATCTCCGGTATCAGCTGAACGATGTTCTATGTGGTGAGACATTTTAAATGTGTAAATAATCGATAAACAATTAGCAGCAAATTTATTATACCAACTGGTATTAGTAGCCCTCGTCAATAGTCTGCAATAAATTTAAATATACAAGAAAAACCTTTCATGCCTGTGTTGTATTCATTTAATAATCACAATGTGAAAAGATACATAAATAGATTACCAGACGAGAGGTTTCGGTTTGTTTAGTAGCGAACAAGGTTTAGTCGAGAGCACACGTGTATACATAGACAACAAGCTCATTTGTTTCATGGCATTTCATCTAAATTTATTCTGTCTAACGCAGGTGGCATAAGTCAAGGTGTCGAGTTCTATTTGAAAGGTATCTGCGGCAATGATGCCAATATTCAGATGCAGATTCTGGCCCAGCAAACTGTGAAGCTACAGCTACCTGATATAGCACCCTGTTGTGTGGCTATCGGGGTAAAAACTGAAATGAATTCCTCACCACAAGGCATTTATACGATTTCTACCAAGACTTGTTGTCCATTAGCACCTGTACCTAAGAACCCAGGGCTGCATTTTGCAAGCTGCACATGGCAAAATGCGATTTACCTCAGTGGCGGGGTAACGCAGCCCAACTTCTTTGCTGTATACAGACCAGGCGACAATCAGTGGCAAGAGCTGCCTGACCTGCCTGGCAATGGTCGTGCACAACATGCAATGGCCGCTGTCAACTCCTGCATCTACGTCATTGGAGGATCGCTTAGTAAACGGCGGTTTCCCAACAACAGACAACCATCTAGTGTCTTGAAGTACGACTTGAAATCCTCTACGTGGCATGATTTCTGCATCCTACCAGAAGATGTGCTTGAAGCTACAGCTGCTGTTCTCGGTCACAGGATTTACCTTTTTGGTGGGGTGAACTCTGACCTTGTGCAGTGTGTGGATACATGCGGGTGCAGTGCCTATACAGCAGGTTATCTTCCCTGCACGCTCACACTACGCGCCCTTAGCAATGGAGGAATCATTTACGTTGTTCTGAGCCCTAAGGAAATTTTGAGAATGTGGGAAACATTTTGACATGGCTGAGAAAATAGAAGAGAGCTTGGCTGTACAAAAAGATGGAAACCTTTCTCAGGAATTGCCTGTGTGTGTAAGTAAAAATATTTAGTAATGTAGCTTATCTGTCGTTAACTAGTACAAAGCTTTCCTCAGTCACAGTTTCTAAATGAATGAATGTTTTCCTTTTCTTCCTTCTTCGACCTGTCAGCCACTCTTTGGTTTTCTCTCGGTAAATATTAGGGATTGGGTGACTTTGTTACCATGTGTAGATAGAATTACCATTACAAGAGTGGCATCAGAGGTGTATAAACTCTCGACTTCCTTTTCCCACATATTATCTGGCATCGGATGTTCCAGTCATAGGGCAAACATGTTTGCAGAAATCTTGGTCAAACTTACACTATCGGGGTAGGTCGTTCGTCTGCGAGAGAAAATCATCGAGTGAACAGCCAGTCCACTTCTTCCTGTGAGCAGAATTCACGTTTTGGTTTAATTACCACAGAAAAAGACTTGAAAAGCCTCAATACGCCATTAGCCATCGCCTTTGTCACTAATTTCTCCACCTTCAAAGATAAAACTCTCTACAGTGACAAAAAAGTAGTATATTAGTATGCAGTATAGTAAAAGTAAAGGTTATAGCGTCCAAAAATAAGAGATCTTGTTTAACTCAGTATTTCATGCATTCATGCAGGACCACGGGATGTTTAGTTGTTGTACAGCAAAACAATGGAACTCTCTCCCTTTCCATATCCGCAACTTACCTGCTATTGAACAGTTGCTCTAAAACACACCTCTTCTGTAAACATTACTCCTAACAACCTTTTCCATAATGCTTGTCATTTTTCACATCCTTCATTTTGCAATATCATGTTGCACTCAGCTCTTGTTCTTGTTATTTGGTTCCTCTTTGTGTTTTCTGCATTGATTTTATTCTTTGTTTAGTACAGTTGATTATTCTTTGAGAGTTTATATGTTATTTGTTTGTTTTCCTGTCCCTCGTATGTTGTCCATGTTTCATTCTTGTTCTTAAGCGCTAAGAGCATGCTCCCTAGGAGTAAATGTATGCTCTTTACAAATTTTGCTTTTTATTATTATGGTATTATTTTTATTATTTTCATTATCAACATTAAGCATCCTGAGACGTCATCATCATTACTATAAACAATGATGCGAGTGGATTTGCACTGATGAATTCTATTTGTTTCAGGAAACAGTTTCATTTGTTCAAATCAAAACGGTGAGTACGTGACCTCATATGTTCCTTGCTATAATGATTACTATGATTATTATGCTTATGATTAAGCTTATGTTTACGACGATGATGATGATGATGATGATGATGATGATAATGATGATGATGATGATGATGATGATGATTTGTTATCAGCAAGCAGTGCTCGGATTTTTTCCTGAGCAATGCTACTTTTCTGCTTGCCTGCTCGATGGTGTGATAACTATGGTTAGCGGACGAACTGACCAGGGTCAGCTACGCACTACTATAGAAAGCATCGATATTGAAACTGGTGATCGCTGCTGTGAACCGATTGACCTCGAGGGTCTGGTCGCTTGTGGTCTTCATGTTCTGAATGTACCGCAAGTACATGTCATGGAAGGCAAGTTTATCAACAACTGTACCATTAAGAAGATCTTATTGTTCTGTATGCAGCTTAAGTTATAAAAAGAAGCATGAAGCTGTGTGTTTAAAGGTAAGCTCAAGGCTGTGATAAGGCTGTGGTGACGGCCAAAACGTTTTAAAATTATATTTAGTCACGATTGTAGTGCACGAGAGCAACACAGGAGAAATAATTTATTCGTTTCTCACGTAATTACCACTAATTAGCTCTATTTCTGTATCCGATGTTTCTAAAAATCGAAAAAATCCAGTGAAATCGACCTTTGTGTCCTTCCGCCGAGTAACCACGATAGCTTCCCGAGATGGTCAAGCAGACGAGTCTGGGTGTGACGTCAGTCTGGGTGTGACGTCAGTCTGGGTGTGACGTCAGTCTGGGTGTGACGTCAGTCTGGGTGTGACGTCAGACAGAGACGTACAGCAAATGTCTGTGATCATTGCTAGGGTTTGAACTCGTGATCCGCGGTGTCTCGTGGGTTAATTTCGGTTTTAAAGTGAACTTTTTAAGTCACAGTTTTAAAAAATATAGTAAAACAGTCTGTCTCACTTGGTAGGCAGTCTCGGTCATATGTCATAAGGTCACGTGACGGAGAAGGATAGTTCGACTTAAGCAAACAAAAGAGTTTCGTGTAATTTATCTTATTAAGCACGACATTCTACAAAACATCCAACTTCTTCTATATTAACAGAGACGAAAATAAACGAGATTCAAGTGGATCCTGCTCTTTACGAAATTCTAAGCAGTTTTTGTTTTTGCCTTTACAATCCTTTTAACAGCCAGATAGCTATTTTCAAGTTAAGTACAGTCTAATGCCACGTTTGAATCGGAGTTAATAATTTTTAGAATTAAAGACGAATACTAGTGTTAATGTCTTTAGAACTATTTTTGGAAAATGATTTCAAGAAAGAGAGAAAGAATTCTGTTAAAATACATACATGTGATGTATATCAGCTGCATATCAATATGCATATCATCATTACATAATTATATTTGTATTGAATCACTCTGTGTCACTAATAGTAGGATACGTAACTCTGACAGTTCCAGGAGAAAGTCAAGAAAGCTCAGAGTCTCCAGACAATACTTCCCCATCGCCACCTGTCCTCTTGAACTCTGCCACAGGTATGACAAGCGAAAAGCATCAGTCATTTTAGTCTCTTTGTAAACCACTTTTAACAGCATTTACATATTTAAGATATTGCATTTGTCGTGGGGAAATAATAATTGCTGGACTATAACAATAACTCCATCCAGATTCACAGCTGCTAAAATATTTAATACATTTCAGAAATTATAATATTTGAGAAGAATTGCCAATGTGCACTGATGTTGCAAGGTGGGGGGCGTGGGATTCTTGTTTCAGCAGACGATAGCACTGTGATACAGCCACAGGAAATGTGAACATTTTATAGAGCAATGGAAATAGTTTGCTGGTAAAAAATGAAATCAGCACAGGACCTAAACCTGGCTGAAGAAATAGAGAAAAAGGAGAATGATTGATGTCTGACCAATGGGTGTGGGATGAAAAAAAGGGATGACACAAAGAAGAAGAAGATACCGGAAAGCAAATGCTTCGAATCGGACGTTAAAACATTGCATAACAATAACTAAGAATAGTACTACATTTAAAGGAAGTCTTAATGAAGACTTTTCCTTCTGACACCTCCCCTTTATATTTGGAAACAGATGTTTTAAAGTTTGATTGATCTGTAATTATGTGCACTGACTCAATTTTTGTTATTCCAAACGATCGTGTTATGTGGCCAGATAGACTGACGTTCGGCCGTTTGATGATATTTATGTTCGATTTCATTATCTCAACTATAAATTGAACTAAGTCGATATACCTTTTCTGATATTTTTTGCTGCTAAAAACAGCTTACTCTGATAAAGCTATTGTTTGTTTTCATGACACATACTCTGTATTTTTGTTTATATTTGTACTCAACATTTGTAATGTTAGTGTCTAGGTTTAGCCATTTTTGTCTTTTGAAAAACAGGATTACTGGCTATTTTTTATTATTCGTGTTAAATGTATCAATTAGTTTGCTTTTTAGCAGTCTCGCTTTTCAATGAGCCTTTTGTATGGGTGCATTTGCAAGTCCTCATTTTCGTTCTACTGGTTTACTTTTACATTCCTATTTTGATAAATATTTATGGTTATCTCATAGACGCCTAAAATATTCATTAATCAATTACTAGCGAGGAAATAAGTCAACTATAACTTTACAGTAGCTACTCCAGTACATGTAAAGTTTGAAAACTTGTTAAAATGAACGGACTGATTATTTCTCATAATGTCTCTAGTCTTTCACTGTACTTGTCAGTAAAGGAAAGAGAGGTGAAGAGATTTACTGTCAGTGCAGCTTTATATTTTATGTTTTCTATGTTGATTGTATCAATGTTGCTGGACAGACGTCAGACGAAAAAACTATTTCTAACTTCGCTCAGTTTTGCCGATAGCTATATAATATTAGAGTTCAAATTAAAAAAAATATATATTTGCATAAAACTTTCTAGGGTGACCTTTTAATGCCCGACCCTAATATCGCTCTGAAAGCTCGCAATTAATAATGCTTGAGCTTCCCTCCAGCTCCTGTTTCCCTACCCACGCACCTACCCACTCTTTAACCCCCTCTTCATCGAGGACGACCAGCAAGGGCAGAAGCGGATCTAGTTTTACACAAAACACAATTCAGATACGAAGGAGGCATTAAGGGGCGAGTAGGGTCGACATGTGTCACATCCTGCTTCGTGCCGCTAAGGTTTATGGGGCTTTGCTCGTCCCCACAGACAACACTGAAAAATATTCTTATACACGAAAAGGTCGTTCTCTTGTAAGTTCTACTAACAGTCACATAAAGACACTCCTTTGCGTGTTGCAGCTTGACTTCATTAAAGTCGAACCCAGGCTGACGAGATACGGCGTGCTTTGTCACGTGGTCTGACTTTTTGTTACGATAGTGTTTCTGGTAAAGACGTGCAGTGATGAGAAAACGAAAGGACTTGTAAAATGTTGTGCTCAGTCACCTGTATTTATTTATAAGATAGTTACAGTTTCCATAGTTTAAGATAAGTATTAAGTTTAATAATTTTAGGGTGGGACTGCTTAGTCTCATTGACGTTTGTGTATTTTAAATGCTGAATATCCTGAAAAAAAACTGGAGATCGCTTTTTTTTTGTTTTTGTCAATTTATCAAATTGTTAAATAGTAGTACTTTTGTCGACTTTGTTTGTTAGTAAATACAATTCTTGAAAGTTCATCAATATATATGACTAAAGATGTAAACATGTAAAACAATTTTTTCCACTACATTACATTCGAGCAGGGTCTTTTTCTTGACGAGTCCTTTATAGCATCAGATATTTTTAAATTTTGAACATCTGGATAATCATCATTATAGTTGTAGCGGGATATGGCGGAGATACATCATTTAACAGTGTGATCCAGTCTCTGACTTCTTTCAACATTGTTTTTTTCAACATAATAACTAAGCAGCAGCTATTGTTGTTTGCTTATTATTATCCAGACTGCTTTGCGTGGTAGTTATTGTGTGTCTGAAGGGAAGGTATCAGTTATCTTCTCCTATACTAACCCCTGAATACTTCCCGCTTCTACAGATGACCTGTAATGACAAACTAAATTAGCTAATTAAACACTGACCACAAATCATCGATAGCATGAAGGAAGTGCATTCAATGGCGACACAGTATCACATCCTGGTCCATGACAGGATTTAGGGACAAGTGATATAAGGCCTATACAGACCATCCTGTAACTTCTGGTTAACAGCCACTTAAGCATAAGTACTTGTTAAAGCTATAACATATTTATAACCCTTTAATTTCTGACCTATTACACTTGCATGGATTTTACATTATAGTTCAGTGTTACAGGGACGGGTACGTTAACACCCTTATTTAGCCAGTGGTCTGAGCTGAAATAAATTACATGATCCTAGACTGAATAAAGAGTGAACGATGCTCTAAAACTTTCTTTTTCTCGTTTTTTTTTCTCTAATTTTGTTTGTGAAGAGGGTTAAGCTGTCTACAGGACAAGATAAGGCGCTATGCAAGAAAACACTTAGTATTATTTATTATCGTTAAATCTCTCCTCGCCTGTCAGTATTTCATTTCACACTCAATATCTAAAGGTGGGGCAAGCACTAGGTTGTGCCAAGCACCTAGATACCTGAGTTGGACACCCATGATGACATCGAGAAGAAAAAGAGAATCAGAAGAGAGATGAGAGTGGTTGTATATTTTGCGACTATTGCCATGTGATCAGACGAGCTGAATGTAGGAGACATCTCGACCTCGCCACTAGGAGACTTGTTCACCTACTTGAACTGTGTTTATGAGATCATTGTGTTTGTTCTTTATGGTAAAGCCAACAGGGATATGTGTGTGCCCTCCTCGTGTATCAGACATTGAAAGTCTGTGTCTAGGTTTTTCCTCTCTCGCACATTTTCAATATTTCCTTTACAACTAGAAGGATTGTGTGCAAAATCTGTGTGACTATCAACTGAAATATAAACAAAAAAAAATTAACGCTTACACAATTCAAATACAGCAACATTTATAAGTAACGACTAAACTATTAATTTATATAAAAAATATAGCTAAACAACTTAGAATTTCAATATAATAAAAATATATTTCTAATTCATCTTTAACATAAAAGAGGCGATATTTCACACAATATTTTTTAATTGATTTCGCTAAAGATACCATTTTGTGTTTTTGTTATCTATTACCAGTGTAAACCGCCTTTTTAGTTACTGCTTTTGGTTGAAGACGTTTCACCGATGCCCAGGTAAAGACTTATCACCACCATAAACCGTGAAACCATAGTCACACTCGTAAAAATCACGTTGACCAACCTTAGATTTTTTAAACCAATCAATTCCCTCGCCCACAATCGCTCTGAAGAAATTTCCAGAAACGGATGTAATTTTATGCTAAACAGAACTCAGCTGCATGGGGGGACATTCATGAGGGTGCATGCCTGAACGATACCACATCCTGCTTTGTGTCAAGATTTATGGGGTGTTTCTCGCACCCGGAGGTTCCCACCGAAGCGTAATTTTGCACTCGCTTGAAATGAAACTTCTATAATTTCACATGATTAACAGTCAGTTGAAGAAACACTTGAACCTCTCCTAGCATGAACATAACAGTCGTGCTAACTAGATACAGGGTGTCTAGACACGTGGTGAATCCTGTTTGCCATTTCTGGCAAAGCATTGGGAAAAAAAACTGCTTTCACTCTACTTGCAGTTACGAAAAGCACAGTTCGAAATGTCTTTTTGTTACCTGAGAGTATAAACCTTCAGGTATTTCAATATAAAAATAATTTAATGAACTGAGTTTTTATGGAAGTGCTTGTTAAGTTGGAGAGACGTTTGTGTATTTTATGTGATTGGAGAAAACATCTATAATCTGGATTAAGTCATTTTGCTGTTTTTGACAAGGAACGATACTAATTTCGAATTTCATTTGTCAGTGAAAGAACGCAGACAATCATAAAAGATACGGAGGTGGACTTTTCCAAGATGAGGGCATTTCCATCCACTACAATAAATTAGTTGACCCGTTTACAGTTATCTACAGAAATAGTAAACCAGAGCAACTGGTAACCTGATCAAAGACGGTTTATCGTTCAGGAAATAAATCAAAACAGTCGTATCCTGGTTTCGCAGAAAGGTAATTTCTTGTCTGCGTTGGATGTCAACTTTATAGAGGGCTTTGTTTTAGCATGCATGATAGGAATGATAACAACAAATGTTCCAAAACTGCAGATTGTCCTTGGCATCTTTTAGTAAGATGTTATCGCCTGTTTGTGTGTTTAACACCCCACTATTGTCTTCTAGTCGGCTTAAAGGAAGCCCAAATATTTTGCTGGGCTGAAGGTCGACTCTAGGCATTATTCCTAGACTTTTGTCAGCTCAAAGTTTTTATTTCTTTGTTTTATTTGTCCACCTCAGACAGGATGTACATAACAAGTCTACTAGGACAGACAGCTTGTTTAAAGGGTTTAGAAAGATAATATCACAACTAGCTCTGGTTTCATCTCATGACCTCATCCAGACATTTATAAGGGTAGAAATGGAAAGAGTTAACTGGGATCAACCATCAAATGAAAATAATGAATCCAATATCTGTCAAAATAAGAAACTTTTAACTGATGCATCATGCAATGCCCTTATTTTTAACGATAATTCATGGCTAAGGCGAGAGAAAAAAGAACCAAAAACATATCAAACAAGAATTAAATGTTATCTCTAATAATATCAAATTTGGTAAATTAAACGAAATTAGCTTAGTTGAAGATAAGAATCATCGTGATTGTTAAAAAGGAAAACACTACGGGCAAAAAAAATAAAATCCCAAAAAGGTGATTGTATGCTGCTGGAGCAGTAATACTAATCATGTAAAATGTAAAATCATCAATGAATCATAGTGCAGACTAGCTTGAGAGTAAACAACCATCCTAGAAATAAATCAGACGCACAGGGTCAAGCAGAGTTACTGTCCAACAAATGAACAACACATAAAAGCTACAAATAAACAACACATTACAACTTCTCGGTCTCTGTTCTTCGTCCCCCATAATTTATGACAGGACTCGGATGTCCGTCATGTGGCGGTGACTTCACATTCTTGTCGCAATGGCTCTGCTCTGGTTGTGAGCCCCGGAAGGATGGAAAACAATGCAATAAAGCAATAAAATGCACCACGTGACAGCCACACACACACACTTGTCGCGTGACAAACTAAACAAGTCAATAAATGTGCCTAGAGACATTGTAAAATTTGCAGTTAAAAAAACTCCGTATTTGTATGTGATAAGTCATGAAATACGCTTAAATCAAGCTACTGATAACTAATAAGTATTTCAGTAGTATCTAAACATGTTCTAATAAATACAAGACATTGAATATAAGCCTAATCAATTAAATACGCATACCTTTATTACATTTATTATATGTTGTCATTACTCTTGTACCCTGAAAAATCATAAATTGAATAGCATTTGGGGAATTTTAATATACAAGTAATTATATTGAACTATTATTATAGAGTATGTACTAGTATACGATACTAGTACGACTATTAGTAAATTATACTACTACTTATAAAGCTACATGGGCTATAAAATACACAGCATCTAATAGCTAAAACTAAACTTTTGTGCACGTTCTTTATTATCTTTGTTATTTATATGTTATTTTAATGATATACGTTATTACCTCTGAAAGAGTTGTCTAACGACCATATTTTATTGATACATTCTAAATAATAGAATAATAGAAGTCCCCTTAACCAGCATGATCACGTGACATCGGAAGGTGGAGTAAAGGGTACACACGACTATCTACATAAGACTATGAAATAATAAATTCTGGGGGATTTTCTTTAGAGACGGTTCTTTTACAATATTTCTTAGATTTGTAACCGCAGTAGGGTCTGATTCTGTAAACCTGTGGATAAATAAATGATTACATAAGGGAGAAAACACCGGAATCTTACCAATTGGTCCAATGTGGATTACCTCCCTTAAAAGACTGAACAAGTCAACCAATCAAGTATTTTGCTGTTTGAAAGTAGGCGAAGTAATAGTTGATCAAGCGCCATATTGATGTGCGTTACCGGTTACTGAATTTGACATGTATATGTACTCACACAACAGAAAACGAGAGGAAAACAGTAAGTACTATTTAAATTCTAATGTATATTCTAATAATAAAATATATGCTTGTTTGCTACTTAACTTTTGTATATATTGTGTAAATAATTTTTTTCCTAATGTCTGACTGTTGACCTACTTACTAATTTGTAAATTTTCTATCCCATACAGTTACTATATTTTATTTAATTTTACTACAATAAAACAGAACCTATGGTTCTTAAAATTAACACCATGCAAATATCCTCAAAATGCTTTTTAAAACGGAGTGTCATAGTTCTTTTCTCTTTTTTTGTATGTTAATAGATACACATTTTTAAAAACATCGCTTAAAATTTCCCTCGCAGTCATTCGCCTCTCCGTCAGGCTTGACTAGCAGCCGCTCGGGCTCCACGAAGCGTAGCGAATGAGTGTCGGCGCGTGATTCAGTTTTGACCCACCCTGCGCAGTGGCGTATGGGCCGGTTGTACTGATATTTACTGCCTAGGGGTAGCATCTGAGAACACATTGCTCTGTGCGTGTAATGAATACATAAGGGAGACAAGTACTGCTACCTTTAGGAGTTCTTACACTATAGCTTAAATTACTTCCCTTCAACAGCTGAAGGGGGGGGGGAAAAAAAGTCAACCTACTCGGTAGCGAATTCGTTAACGTTCGTCAAAAATCGATAGCAAATTTTCTAGATGCAAGCGCCAAGTTTTAAATTTTTGTGCTAATCCTCAATAATGGTCGAAATTAGAGCTGAAAAAGGAAATGATTTCATGAAGGTGGCTTGCGTTTGTCGGAATATGTGATGCTACCTTCTAGAACTTACGCGTCAAAAAAGTTTAAATGCAACTCCGTTTATATTGGAAGCCTGTGTATTTCCTTTATTTCTTATGGAAAAAATTGTTTCGGATAACGAACAGCTTTCCAGAATGGATTAAGTTCGTTAACCGAGGTTCCACTGTACTCCAATCCGATTTAGAGTAAGGTGTATCTCTAATAAAAGTCCATACCCTTGGGCACATTTGCAATACGTTATTCATATTTCAGTTATTTCAACTCTTCCCCTTTCTATGTCCACCACCTATCCAAAATTAAATCCTTTAAACGTGCACTGAAAACACACCTCTTCCGTAAACACTACTCCTAACACCACTCCCTCTAACACGAGCCTCTGGCCTAAGCAATAATTTGTCTCTAGCTTTTTATTTTATTTTTAAGTATCCAGTATTTCAGTAGAGAGCAGTTAGTTTCCATTTTCACGCAGGTCATGTCAGAAAAATCTGTAACAGAGCATTTCACTTGTTCCAAATCTCAACTGTCTGATTATCCACCAGTAAGTCAGACGTACATCAACTTTCCTCATCTGGCAAAAAACAAGGTGAAGGTCCTTGTCCACATCAATGAGTCATCATCATCAATACAGTTTGACAGTGTTGTCTGTTCCTATAGGTGAAGGTCATAAATATACAGTGATTTTTTATCTGTTTTTTTGAGACCAATATCCATTCTTATGTTCTTTTCTTTTAAGTAAGCGGTTTCAGCACGCCTTTTATGGTGGGGAAAGTGCTATTTATAAATATAAATACATATAAGTAACATCATTATGATATACAATTAAATGTATAGGGTTCCTATAATGTCATTTAAGCAGCATGTTTGTTTTCTTACATTCGTCTGAATGGTCTATTTGAAAATTCCAAACACAGCTACTTGGAAATCGAAACCGAAAGTTTATTTTTTTCATTTCTCAGTACTAAGTCTAAGTGCAAGAGCTGCACAGACATTTTGTTACAAAGCCCCGGTGATGTTGATATATGATACTCTGTCTTCACTGACTCCTTGCTATTTTTTACAGTTGGTGACAGCTTCCGATCTCTTGAGCTATTCAAGGTAAGTTGTGTTTTGTTACTGGCTAAATCTTTTGTAGCATGAACTTGATAAACACACTTACTGGCATTGATTTTTCAATACAAGCGAATCTGTTTTGGATCTTAGCAATTCACTAGGCTAAGGTACTGAATGCGTTTTAAAAAAAAACTGCTAGCAGGGTGTTATCTCTCTTGAGCAGGCATGCATCCGTAATATATATTTCGGCAAACTCATGAGCAAAAAATTCATTTACACTAAAAATGTCTTATCTTCTTCGTATTCTACTGCTAACATTAAAGCTTAATTTGCAATGATATGAATTGTCTTTACACACAGGCAGTGTTTTATTCAGTGTGAACCTTCTACACCTCTAACATGACCAGTGCAACTCTAGCAAACAGGGCCTTTACCAATATTTGTCTCGGTCTTGGCCAGCAAGTGGATGAAGAAGATTTTTGTGACCTCATTGTGGTGGTTGGGCAGAAAGAGTTTCCTTGCCACAGAGCGGTGCTGGCTTCTGTGTCCTCATTCTTCAAGACCTCACTAAAGCCGTGTTGGAAAGAATCTTCTAGCGGACGAGTTGACATCACCCATGAAGATGTTTCTTCGGAGTCATTCGGATTTTTGATGGATATCATTTACAAGGGACAGAATGTGGTTAGAAATGAAACCGCAAAGGATATTCTCAGAATGTCTGTTTATCTGCAGATTAGATTTTTGGAAGTATACTGTATAGAATTCATTAAAGAAAAGCTTGAACCGGAGAAATGCTTGGGAATGTGGATGTTTGCACAGAAGTACGATTTAGAGACGCTTGAGAAGGAATCGTTCAAGATGGCTGTTGATCAAATATCCGTAGTCACGAAGAGGGACGAGGTACTGACTCTACCCTTACCCAAGCTTCTCGTTCTCTTGTCGGAGCAACAGAAGCTCAGTATGGACGACATCTGTAGGACCATCCTACGTTGGGTGGAGGCGGATCAGGATACAAGACAGATTTACTTGTCAGAGCTACTCACGTTTGTCTGCTTCCCTCTTCTAAGCTCAGTTTATTTGTGCGAGCTTTTCACTTATCACAGCCATCCATTCAAAGAAATACTTTTTGGTAAGTAAATAAGTAGGGCAGCCTTTATTGCTCAAATATCAGTTCCACAGCATTCATTTCATAAAAATAAATTATTGCAGATACCCAAAATATCTCTTAATCATTAATACGGATTTGCCTATTGAAAAGGTGGTTTGGTGTGAAAAATAAAATTATGAAGTAAGTTTTGTCCGTCATCTATTTCTAATTAAATAATTCACGTTAGCATTGACCTTTCCTATTGTATGATTTAGAAACGTTAAAGACGTTCATAGTTATGGCGTTCAACTTTATTTATCGCAACCTTTGTTTTAATTCAGATCGTACATTTATGTATGAAAATTTTAGAAAATGATCATTTGGATAATTTAGGTCCTCTTTCTTTTTTATTATCTTTTTTCTATTTAGAAAAAATTAGCGAGGGTCTGACTTTCCGCTTACATAGTGACGTCAGTGTAAAGCGAAAGATTCTGGCACGACAGTCGGTGTCTCTCAACTTACAAGAAGTCAAGACCCGCGTCGTTATGTTGGGAGGCTACACAGAAGTCGAGAAACCCACCCGAGACACCTACGCTTTCGATTTAAAGAAGAATGCTATGAAGATGTACATTTTAGCATCTCTGCCAGAAGACATTGGACTCGACTTTGCAAGCTGCACGTGGAACAACGCGATTTATGTTAGCGGCGGTTCCCAAATGAGAAACTTCTTCGCCGTTTATAAAGCAGAAGACAACGAGTGGGAGTTGCTGCCCTCTCTACCAGATGATGGACGAGAAAAGCATGCAATGGCTGCCGTCAATTCCAATATCTATGTTCTTGGTGGCCTTATGAAAACCTCAACTGGTGAGAAAACAATTTCATTCAATGTACTGCAGTTTAAAACAAGCACCAAAGAATGGAGCATCTTCTGTCAACTGCCTCTAGCTGTCCAGCAATCTGCTGCGGCAGTTCTGAGTCATCGGATTTACCTATTTGGTGGGATAAATACTACAGGAGACGGTACAGATATAGTACAGTGCGTGGACACACTTAGTGGCAGCGTCTATCAAACCGGAAAACTTCCTTCACCCACTTACGGGGCGCGTGCACTGAGCAATGGAGGACGTATTTACGTCGTCAGACCTGAAGGGGATGTGTTGTCCATGACAGAGAGCTTCGCTTTGGCTGAACGCATTGAAGAATTAATTTCTGAGGTAAAAAACCAAATTGATGACCACTGGTCAGACGTAAGCATTTTTTTGCAACCATCTGTCAACTTCTTTGTAAGCGCAGCTAACACATTCATACAAAAACACACCAGCCCTCAGAGGTGCTTATGTAGTAGACAGCAGCATATGAACATATACTCTACATGTATCATAGTAATCACATGCACAAATGAACTGGATGATGAGACATCATTTCTTTATTGATGTTAGTGCTCCCCACCTGGATGCTAGGCTTATCTAATTTGTATTTTTTAATTTTTATTATTATTATTTCTTCACTCATTTGACTGTAAATAATTGTAATAGAGCTCAAACCCTTTGGTCGCTTTGATATCGAGATAAACAAATAGATACAGAGGAGAGGAGAAAAGATACAAAGAGATCGAGAGAGAGAGGGAAAATAATTATGTGCACCTCTCCCGATCACTTTGTTAATTTTTCTTTTCAGCGATGGACTCACGAAAGCATCTCTATTATTTTACATTCTTTCCTTTTACCTTTTTTAAATCTTTTTATTTCCAGAAAGTGATACATCATCTCAGGAATACCCCACATTTATTCTTTTACTAACCAAAATTGTGTATCTGTCTTGGCTTTACGTGTCATTAGCCGATCCAGTCGACAGTCAGCTTTAAGGATGTGGCCAAGCTCCCAAAGGGACGTCACTTCGGCGCATACCTGAATGCAGGGGAGATAATTGTGTGTGGTGGCGAGACAGAGGACCGACAGCTACTGGACAGATTTGAATCCATTTCATTGGCAGATGGCACTACATCGACAAAATCTTTGACTTTTTATTACGGGGGCAGCAAAGTTTGATCTCCATTTATTAAACATTCCACAGGCGTTCTTAAAAGAAGGTGGAAACATCTATTTATCCTACGCTTTTACCATTGTGCGTGTTTCTAAATAGAATTCTGTCCAAAATATCCACAAACATGAACAAATACATCAACTACATTTTTATGTAGCAGCTTGAAACATTACTGTACAGAGAATGGGGTCAGCGTTTGTTTGCCATGAAGGTCAATAAATACCCGAGGTTTTAATTGACATTTAACCCTAATTAATAATCTAATGCCATATGTAGGCATGCATTTCGAAATAGCAATAGGTTATTTAGTTTGATTTTGAAATAAATATGCCATCGATCGTTCTTTCAGCTCAACCCTTCATTGGTTAAAAAAAAACCTGCACTCTAAAATAACGACAATTAATGAGTAATGGTTCATTATCTGTTTATTGAAAACATCCTCGAAATAAAACCTCATTGAATTAATAAGCTCAAAATTGCTCGTGTGCCCTGTGATGAAATATATACAGACTGGCAAATCTGTTTCGATATAAATATTTCTCACTTTCTCTCTTTCCTTTATGTGTCTCAACTATTTTATCAACTAGAATATTTATATAATAAATGAGTATACTCCATCATGGCTGGATTTTAAAAATAACTTGTGTGACAGCCTTGTCTTAGTGCTGAAAACTTGAAGCAATAAGCAATACCAACGTCTTTCCATCCCCTAGGCATGGGTTTCGACTTTCAGTTACATCTGACATCCATTGCATAATAAACTTTCTTATTCTTGGTTCATCATAATACTTTTTGTGTACATTCATATATATTTCTAATTATGTATCTTTATTAATAACACAGAAACAGCCGTGATACAGCCATTTCGTGTTGGGGACAAAGTGATACTTCCAGAGTATGTGCTCGGTTCTAAAACTCTTTCCGGAATTTGCTCCATCACAGGTATTTCATAGGAATATAAACTTTCACTAATAATATTTAATAATGCAAAGCTTATCTTTACACTCACGTTCAATATATAAAATTAAACAGAAAGAAAGCTGAGATGTAGGATTTTTGTTCTTTTAAAGTAGACGCGATGGGTCTAGAAAGTTCTGAGAACAAATCCAAAACTCAAAAGGCTAACATAGTCTGTTTATCAAAGATTTACAAAGCTGACAAGTTTTTTTTATTTCAGAAATTGACTATGACTCTATGACAGCCACGGTCAAGATGCCAAACTCTCGTGCCTGGAATGGCAATATTACTCAACTGCAGCATGCTTCCTGATCATCTGAACAACTGGATTGATTGCTGCTGCATCATCTGCTATTCTGAGAGAACCTGGTAATCTACTTCCGCTGCTGTTATTTCTGCTCTTACTAAACTCAAGAAAGACTCACTGGTGCGTCTTCGGGTGCTCACCAGTCTACTGCAAATATTTTGGTTCACCGGATTTTTCTTTATGGCCGGAAAGATACCGAAGTAGGCAATATAGATCTGACTTATTGCATGGACACCGCATGTGTTTTCTGTAGTTGATTTTATTCTTCGTTTAGTACTGTTGTTTATTCTTTTATAGTTAATATGTTATTTGTTTGTTTTCCTGTCCCTCGTATGCTGTCCATGTTTCGTTCTTGATCTTAAGCGCTAGGAACATGCTCCTTAGTAGTGTGAGTATGCGCTGTACAAATTTTGCATTTATGATTATTATTATTTACACTGTTTGTAGTACTAATGCCTAGACGCTCCGCCATTATAGTGACGTCATGAACAATCATGTCACGACTTGAGTAGACTGTAGGAGAAAATGAAGAGTTATTTTCCCTGACTTAAGACAGACAACAATTCACATGTCTAGAGGCAAAACTTCTATTGACTTGAAGTCTGCAACGATGGAATCATGGAGAAAAGATGAATCTAGGGGTTTGTGCAACCGTACACTTGTACTGTTACTTTTACATCTTGGCATGGAGTAGCATTTATCTAAGCTCATTAATACAAATTCTTTCATTAGTACATGTTCAGGTATTGACAAAATGCGTGAAGCTTTCCTTACTATTTGTTGATCAAAGAAAGAAGCTAAATCTCTCTGATACTATCTTAAAACAGATGTGGACAATGTTGTTTGGAAGAATGTTTATAAGGACGCGCACAAATTTTTGAAGGCGATAATGATAACATAGTCCTAGTAAGGAAAGACACCACACATTAATAATTCTGATAGTAATAATAAGATAAACCTCATCTGTATACACTAGTAGTCATATAGTTACAGCATCTGTATTAAAAAAAAACAGCAAGCCAAACTTACTTTAAGAAACTCAGTGTATAGAGATAAAAAAATTAAGTAAATAAATAAAATAAAACCAGCTAGTTACCATTAATGAATATAGCAAGTACGAATTTTAAGACATGAATTAGTCATTCGTCCTGTCCATACAGTGTCTTGTAATGTCGGACATCACTGTGTTTCCTGTCATTTTTGTGTAAAATATTTGCCATAAATTTACATCAAAGCATTTGTAAACATTATTGTGCAACTTATTATCAAAGACCGTGTATATTAAAACTGATTTTAATTTGCTGTAATAATCAAAACAATAAAATGTCAGATTTTGTGAAAGTCAATTCTTTCTCTCGTTCATATTTGTCATGGTGTCATCCGTGCGGTAATGCTTGTGTTTCTTTGGTGTATGGTTAACTGTTGATTGTTTTCTTTCTTACATGAATTGCCATCGTGTCCACGCGCGAAATTCCTTCTAGGTTTTTAATAATCATCACATCTTCGTCGTCACTATTATGAATAATGTCCTACAAAGTTAGAAAATGAATAAGATCGTTTTCACGTTTACATTAGTGCCAGATAAAAATTCTTTAAGCACATGGCTAAGTACTCAGTTGAGATGATATGAAGTACATACTTCAGCCTCTCTGGATAGTAATACCACATCCTCAAGCTAGAGTTCCAGGCAACCTAACAGGATGTGAAGTGTGGCAGACTGATAAGAGCACAAAGCGCAGACAGCTTTCAGTCCAGCTATCCTTTGTGTACTCCAAACTTTCCGAAACCACAAAGGCGGTGATAAATTAAGACGAAGATCATTGCCAGGCAGTCCTTGAATCCTTGTTATCTTTATCGTTCCCATGAATCACTCAGGGGGGTCCGTCGGTGGAAGCGAACCGAAGCGTTGGTCTGGTGGCACTGGTGACCCAGTTGCTGTAAGGGGTTACTGATTCTATTGCTCCTCTTTGTTTGCTTGTTCTCAAGTGGTTACCACTTCTATTAATTCCCTTTCTTTGTTATCTCGTACTTAAGTGGTTAGTGCTTCCATTAATCCTCTGCAGTGGGCAAAGTCTGACATGAATGCCTAGATGTGACCCTCACACGAACTCGGACACTTCACAGATAAAGCCTGCCTCGTCTTGCTTGGATATATCATGCTGCTACTGTAGTACCGAGATAGCACTGAACAAATACACTGCTGCTTTACAGAAGGTCTACTACAGTCCAACACCATTCCGAATACATAAATTTTATGGAAATTATTAGTTTCTGTCTAGTCTTTCTTTACAAGAATCAACATACAAGCACAGAAAGAGGTTTAATTCATTACACAATTAAGTTTTATGGACACACCCAACTAATAGGTAAACAAGCTACCCCACTGTCTGTACCTTGCACTCTGACTACATAATCGTATGTATAATTGCATGGTGTAGAGTCTTTCAATGCGTGGTAATCTTTGACCTCGAGAACAGTTCGACTTTTCGAGCACGGTCCAGTCAGTAAGAAATCTTGCTCTAGAGTAGGGCTTTAAATCCACAGGGCTACAGTATGCTGATCATATAAGCATTGTTTTGCGATCTTGTCACGAAGTAGCTGCACCTCAAAAGCTTGTGTTCTTCCTGCAGAAACCTCACTGTGTTTATTTACATTTCATTGGTGAGAGGAAGACGCAGTAACTATAGCTAAGAAGGTAAGCAATAGTCATACCAACAGTAAATTATTGGCCCTATATTCATACTTTTTTCTTATAACGTGCTTCATTGTAAAAAATTAGGAGCAGTGTTAAAAGAATTTTTAGGAGTGCATGTCCCCGGTCTTGTCAGAACTTTCTTCTTTTTTTAAAATCAAAGAATTAACTAACAAGACATTTGGAATAATCTGTTCATGATCTCCCCGGGACAACGAGATACCCTCACTTCATGAATACCGCTCTAGAACTTCTAATTTTCTGACTTTCCTCTAATTCTACTTTTGTTCTTCAGTTCCTCAAATATCGTTTGTGTAATAAAAGTTTTGTCTTATATATTGTTCATATGTCTTAAAGCCTCGTTTCACGTTTCTGCGTCTATTATAAAACATCATGGCATCCGGAAGTTCCGTGATGCGGTGTTTGCCCACACATTCCACGGCCTGGGTCAGCTTCGTGAAGCAGGTCAGTTCTGTGACTTGCATGTGACTGTAAGAGACCAAGACTTCTATTGCCATCGCGTAGTCCTCGCCTCCGTGTCTCAGTTCTTCAAGTCTCGCCTGGCATCAACCACCGAGGAAGGTCTTACTGCGCATGTGCAAGTGGACCACGAGGACGTTTCTCCACAGTTCTTCAGCTCTCTGCTGGACTTTGTGTACAAAGGCAAGGACTTCGTCACCCAGAACAATGCTAAAGATGTTCTGAAGATGTCTGCTTACTTTCAGATGGATTTCCTCACGAACCATTGCGAAGAGTTTATTTTAAGAAATCTTCGTCCTAAAGTGTGTTTAGGAGTCTGGCAGTTTGCGCAAGGATACAAACTTCCTCGCCTCGCTAGCAAAGCCTACAAGATGGCCGTGGACAGCATTGACAGAGTGTCTCACGATGAGTTGCTGACCCTGCCCAAGTCCATGCTCCTCATCCTACTCTCTCTGCAAAGGAAACTCAGCATGGACAACACCTGTAAGCTCATCACAGACTGGGTGGCGGCCGATCAGGATAAAAGAGCTGTTCACCTGACAGAGTTTCTTCCCTTCATCTCTTTCCCACATCTCAGTTCGTCCTATTTAAGCGAGCTTATGATAAGCCAGAGTAATGAAATGAGAAATGTCTTCTTTGGTGAGCAATTTAATATTATAATTAACCTTCTTTTTAAGTTAACCTTTCGTAAAGAGAGTTTAACTTTTTGCAAAGGTGTTATGCTTCAAAGTGTATTCACTAAAGTAGCTTATGAAAATATTTATACAAAATTAGGATTAACTGATGTTAGGATAGTGGGGATACCAAAAGAGCCCTGCAACCTGCTTGTGTGATTTTAAAATAGTATGTCTAAATATCGACGTACATAGCATACACTTCACTTGGTAATGTATGCACTTTGGCAAAAAAATTGTATACACCAAACAAACTGCAGGTTATGTTTATTTAGAGAGAGTCAGCGAAGGTGTGACCTTTCACCTGAGAGGTATCAGAGGAACAGACAGCAACATTCAGCAGCGAATCCTGGCCCAGCAATCCGTGAAGGTCAGCTTGCCCGAGATCCAGTCACGTGCTGTTCTTCTCGGGGGAGTAACAAGGACCGGCCATTCCCTCCAGAGGATTCTCGCTTTTGGACTGCAGGACACTATCCTGACACATCGCGACTTGGAGCCCATTCCAGAAGCTACAGGACCGCACTTTGCAAGCTGCACTTGGAGAAACGAAGTCTACCTCAGTGGCGGCACTTTGATGTCAAAGTTCTTTGCTGTTTACAAACCACGTGACAATCAGTGGCAAGTGTTGCCTGACCTGCCTGGCGAGGGTCTGGAGAAACATGCAATGGCCGCCGTCAACTCGTGCATCTACGTTTTGGGTGGAATGGAGAAGAGGACGACGGAAGAAAAGAGGACGTCACCACAGGTTTCAATGTACAATGTAAGTACCAGCACGTGGAGTGACGTATGCCAACTGTCAACCGGTGTCCGCGAAGCGTCTGCTGCAGTCATTGGTCACAGAGTCTACGTCTTCGGCGGGACGGACTCAAGGGAAGAGAACACAGACTTGGTCCAGTGCGTGGACACGCTGACTGGCCGTGGGTACGTTGCTGGCAGACTTCCATCCGCTACGTGTTGGTCTCGTGCCCTCAGCAATGGCGGCATCATTTACGTCGTACTCACCACGGGAGAAGTGCTGCAGATGTGGGAAGATTTCGACATGGCAGAACAAGCAGAACAGCTTTTAGCTACAGGGAGAGACATCGGCACAGAAGATCAGGTAAGTGTACTCAGGTTCTTTATAAGTATAACAGTTTTTTACAACATACTTTCTTTCAGCATCAACACGTTGATTTAAAGATTTGTTTGTACATAATGAAGTATCCAGATAATTATTGTTACTTCTGTCCCTTGACAACACACATCATTGTTCTACCAAAAAAAAATCGTCCAGTCTTGATTTTCTTGGGCAAGCTATAATAATGCTTACTCATCAAACACACTCCACGCTATAACATCTGGTCAAAGTTCGTGGCCCCTGCGGTCAGGGTGGTTCGTCTGCTGATGATGTGGCCGGTGGTGATGTTGATTCTTTCTACAGAAGACAGCGGATCCCTTCGACCAACCTACATATTTATATAATAAAGCAACAATAAAGCTTTTAAAGTGTAGAAATATGTCTACCGTATGTCTGTGCAGAATTATTTATAAAAATGTTTTCATGCTTGCGTTTAACATCCATATGATTTTTTTTTTATTGAAATCTCAGTCGACAGTTTCATTCAAACAAGTTGCTCAGGTCTCAGCTCGCTATCAGTTCGGTGCGTGCCTGCATGAAGGAGAAATCATTTTATGCGGTGGTCACACTGACACAGGCGATCCGCTGTCTTCTGTAGAAAGAATCAACATCACCACCGGCCACATCATCAGCAGACGAACCACCCTGACCGCAGGGGCCACGAACTTTGACCTCCACGTTTTAAACGTGCCGCAGATGAAGCTCACTAAAAGTAATTGCGTTTGGAACTCTTGTCCTCCTCCTGTTCTTTTTCATCTTTCATCTTCTACGTTTTCAAGATGAATGCAAAAAAATAAATATATTTAACATCATTTTTTTTCTCCCACAGTTCGAAACCCAATCAAGGTTGAAGCACTTTCCCTACTAAACAAACCAATGAATAAATCTCATTTTACTGCTCAGTGAGTGTGTGCATGCTCTGATGCATCTTTCTGTGTATCTGTGTGTAGTAAAAACCAGAAGGCATTCTTTCAAAAGTGGGGACAGAGTGAGACTTCGGTCAGATGTGCTTCAAACGGTCAGACATAAAGCTAATGATAATGTGATCGTCCCTCAGCAGATAACAGAGTCGACTGGTGATGGCGTAATACAAAGTGAGATTTTTCAGTTATTAACAAATTATTTATTTATATTTATTCATATATAGTTATGTATCTTTCAGGGTTTAAGTGACATAACTGTAACTGTGTTTGATTTCCGTCTGTATGAGAAAGGTTGTTTTATGTATGTTTAGATATGCTGTATTTGAGACTGGTACTTACATTGGGTTATGAAAAAGGTGTAAATACTGTTTTAGGATTGTTTGGGAGTTCAGAGGTCATTGTGGATTTTCCTAACCTCAAGGGATGGAGATGCCGTGCAGACACACTGGAGCCTTGTCTAGCGGTGGGTTACAAATGCGATATAAAATAAAATTTGTAAGAAAAAAAGAGACAACAGAGAAATTTATCTAAGAATTATTGACGGCAAGAGTTACTTTATTAATAATCAAACTGGTATACACTACGCAGATACCTACATGTGTCTGAATGTAGTGTATCGTATGTCTGCATGTATGTAGATATGGTTGTATTATTGCCTACACAGGAATAGAAGTATTTAATCACAAAATCATTTTTTTTAATTTAATGACTGTCGGAGGCAAAACTGCTGTAGTATATTTCATGCTTCGTTATAGTTGCAGTAAAATAATTATTAATCGAATATCTCTAAAGAAATAAATGTCTTCTTGTTTTCAGGCTACAAATAGAAAGCATCGAAATCCGTAAACTCATTGAAATTGTCAGCAGAAAGAATGGTTTGAGTGAAGCACCTGAATCCGGACAGACCATATTTGATTCGTACATTGGTGTCACAATTTTTATGTGGAGGATGTGTGTTTAGATGATTTGATGAAGACGAAGTATGTAAAAAAATATAGGTTATGTGATTGGTCTGTAATCAGTGGAATAAATAAAACTGTTCCTTAATAAACATGTGCAGGACTTCAAAACTTGCGCTAGCTCTTTCTTTAATGACCAAAGAAAAACATCTTGTTTAATTACATATCTATATTTTCAGTACTCGGCTATTCGTGGGTTATGTGTTATGATGCTTTTAAGTCATTGGTCTTGTGAAGAATAAATGTTTAGGGATCTGTCTTGGATACCAAGACCGAAATAATAAACTTGAACAATACAATGTTGGTTGAACGGATTGGTCTAACAAAATTTAACATAGAATTTACTGATAATAAGGTAGTCACGCACATTTCACAGGTGCACAGCAGTGACACTTCATCCCCAGACACTTCATCCCCAGACACCATCCCCGCAGAACAACATATCAGAGCTTATATGAACTTTAACTAATGTTGTATGTTCAAATGACGTTGAAGTTAATCATGATTTGAATTTGTTAGTGTAGGGATTAAGTGTCTGGGATGAAGTGTCGTGAAGGGGATTAAATGCTCGCACCTCATGCATTTATGAGAATATAGGCTTGTCATACGAAACACAGCACACAGTTGGTTGTGTTCCTAATTCAAACATGACATGACACGCAATAAATCTGACAACAAATAGGTTTTTTTACAATTTTTTTACTATTCTGAAATTGAGTAAACTCCTTAAAACTACTGATAATAAAAAAAGCAGAACGTAGAGCTAAAAAGAAGTAATAACATAATAATAAGTAATAAAAGTAATAAAATAACAGTTAAGTAAAACAGAATTTATAAAATCTGTAGCATATTTTTTTTGAAAAAGGAACAAATATTAATGTTTTACATAACATTAGAAATACATTGATTAATATGAGTAATATCAAAATGTTACTGTAATATCAAAAAACTGAATTGTAATGATTGTTAATTATAATTTGCATGCGTGCTAAGTGCCCGTTGAAAGGAAAAAAATACAGGTTATGATACAAAATTTCGGACATATGAATGTGCACGCTAAAACTATATACACAAAACTGTGCGACAAGGTAAACTTTTCAAGGTAAACGACCTACAAGTTAAATGGAGAAAATCAAAATACTCTGATGTATGTGATACTCTGTTGTTATGCTCATTCACACTGTTAAAAAAGCAGGATTAGCAAATGTCATTCAATGAGTAACAGAAAATAAGCTCCTTCAATGTCATGTCTTTCACTGCAAAATCATGTCACAAAAACACAGCATAATAACCTGGATACAAAGCAAAAATGTAGTAACTCTAGGGTTGCGTAAACATTGTAAAAGTTAAGAAAAACAAACTAGAAAGCTACCCTAAACGATCAAAAAAACTATAAAAATTCTAAATGCTAAGCTAGTTATATACAGCAATCTATTCTAAACTCTAAACGGGTATTTTTTTAAAAAGAAGTTATTATACAAATAAAAGGGGAGATATAATCTTCATTTAGCAATTGCTACTCACAAACATATAAGACAAGTAAACTATTAGGTTTTATTAAGTGAATTTACTGTAGATAATGAGCAATATAGTTTTTGCAAAAGTTCTTTATAGATGATATGTAATAAAATTGATAATTGTCAGTAAAATATGGATAGCATGCATAAATCATATATATATAAAATGATCGCTTGAGGGTGTATACAAATCTTCGTCTTTAACTGTTCCAAATCTCTTTAATTTGATCGCCGGGTTCATCTTCCTTGTGACTCACGCGCTGTTCAAGTCCCTCAATGGCCTTTCGTGATTCAAGCTAGAAAGTCCATGTTTCAAAGTAGTCGGCTTCATCGTTGTATGTGGAGTCGTCTTTGGAATCGAACTAGCATAATGAGCAAATCAAAGAATGTATTAAAAATCGCAGTATTTATTACCGAGAATTTCCAGTTACTATCAATTGGTATCAATTAGCGATGGAATAGTAAAGTGTTGTGTACATATTTTATTTTTATTTACTTTACTATTACACTGCGTTTATAGATTTTCACATTTCTGACAATGTTTTTCCAATCAAAATATATTTTAAAGCTTTTCTACAGTGACTACCCATCCGTTCTAGCATTCAGTACAAACTGTCCGTGCTGTGTTTTGATTTCTTTGCTGACACCTGCTCTGATTATTTATCTAAACTGCTCTTCCCTTACATCCAAGATAGACAACTTCACTCCTCGTCTGATTATCGTCTCCTAACTGCTCATGTCACCTGAACAATAGCATATGGCCACAAGAGTTTTAGTTATTGTGCAGAAAAACAAAGAAACTTTCTTCCTTTCCATATCCGCCACCTTCCCGCTATTGAATCCTTTAAACGTGCACCCCAAACACACATTATTCCTAACACCAGTTTCCACATTCCTAGCCCTTTTTCACATCCTTCCTCCCTTTTCTGCTTATATCTACTTCCTTACTAGTCCTCCTTTTTGCAAAATAAGGATATTCTCAGTCCTTGTTATTTGGTTCCTTTTAGCATTTTCTGTATTTGTCTTTTATTCGTCATCAGTACTGTTTTTTATCCTCCCGCTGTTCAGATGTTGTTTGCTTATTCTTACGTCCTTCATGTGTTTATTTTATTATTATTATTATTACCTCTTTAAATCTAGAAAAATATTAATTTAGTCTTATCTGAAGTATTACTAAAAATTTCGTGTTATTTTAGCTAAGATAAATAACAAAATAGAGGAAATAAGTCCACCTCATTGCTTTTTATTGTTACCTGTCAACAAAAGAAGAGTGCATTGCTAGCCTTTTTACACATGTTGATTTTGTTTGGTCCGATGGATGTTTTCGCTTGGAAGTCTCCGTTCTCCTGTTTGAATATTCACTGTTTTCGGATGATGTGGGCGACTTGTCACGCTTGTGGGAAGGTCCAGTGATGTCTTCAGTCGTCTGAGTGGACGTGGTCTTCGGGGCAGCGTAAGAAATTCTACAGAAAAAGCCATAATTTACATATTCGGCTTCACATCTAATTTAAATGAATATAATTCTTTTGTTTTCATCGATATTGCAATGAAATGAAACTAAAAGCAGTGGGATTTCTTGGTCAAGCCCATTACAGTTTGCATAAAAAAGAAACAGATCAACTAATAAAGCAATTCTTATTCTTATCAACAATGCAATCATATTACTAATTAAATTTAGACATTACTGGCTCCATTGTCAGCATTTTCTTGAGTGTCTTCTCCTTTAAAAAAATTCAGCCCAGCTTCAGTGTATTAAAGTTCATGCACTTGGTGTACATATTCGTAAAAAAAGAGTCATAAAGGCTGTCAGATTTCTGTCAACAAGTCTTAGAATATCTCTTAGAGGGGTGTTCTAAGCTCACATTTTATGGTAGTTTTCCAGGAACGTTGTGGTTATTTAGTTTTCTTCATACAGAAAGGAGTGAAGGGAACTTACTACTAATTTTTTAGAAAAAAATGCATGCCATGAAGAATCAATTTATGTAAAATCATAAAACGTTAGAAACACTTACCCTGATGCATCGCTAGGCGCTTTGCTTGACTGAAAAACAGTTGTTAAAAAAAAAACGGTTAGGTTCTAAGATGTATCATCTTTCTCTTTCTAATGTGTTTTCTCTCACTTTCTTTCTTTCAACACATTTGCACAGCCTTTATAAAATGATATGATTGTGTTTTTTTCTTGAAATAAGCTGGTTTAATATTTTATCGGTTAATTGAGCACTTATAGATACAGTCTATGAGAGTTAAAAAGTGAGCATTAATTTTAATGAACTGACCTCTAACACTGGCAGATTGACAGTGTGAAGATCGAAGGAAGCCTTTTCATTAACGGCGTTGTCTATTTCTTTTGTGACCCCACTCGAAATATTGATCTTCACAGACTTGCAGACATCTTGTTGCTCCGTCTGACCGCCGTAAACAATGATTTCGTCTTCGTACAAGCACGCACCAAACTTACGGCGAGCAGGGATTTGTGCTATTTTTATAAAGACAAACAGTTGGCTGTAACAAGATATTTGATGACCAATTACCAAAACAAATTCTTGATTTTTAAAAATGAAATATAGTAACTGTTATTTTATTACATAATCAATACAACAATCAAATTGAAAATATTGTGATAATTTCAAAAGGAAAACGACGATTGTAGTATGCTGAACTTCTTTTACATTTCTTCATCTGCGTCTGAGCCTCAATATATTAGTTTTAGTTTGTTGTAAAGAGGAGATAGCGAGGTAAACAAGACATTGACAGACCTTTTTCAAGGGTTGATCCTTCTTCCTAGCGTACTCTAGTTCTCGTTTGTCCGCCAAGTAGAAGTCTTCCCACATTCGTAACACCTCTCCTGTAGGCAGTACGAGGTAAATGATACCCCCGTTGCTGAAGGCCCGTAGCCCGTATGTCGGAAAGGGAAATTTTCCAGCTATGTATGCGATGCCTGTATGTGTGTCCACGCACTGAACCAAGGCTGTCGGTTTTTTATCAGCTTTTTTGCCGCCAAACACGTAAATCCTATGTCCCAAAACGGCTGATGAAGCATCTGCGACATTAACTGGTAAATTGCAAACATCATTCCATTTTCGGTCTCCAATGCTGTATTTCAAAATTGAACATTGTATGTCATTGCCACATTGTCGAACATTGTCACGTCCCCCAAGAACATAAATGTTTGAATTCACAGCCGACATGGAGTGTTTTCGTCTCCTTTTGCCATCAGGCAGATCAGGGAGGACTTCCCACTGATTGTTATCTGGTTTGTACACAATAAAGTGCTTGTCACCACTCAGGTATACCTCGTTACGCCACATGCAGCTTGCGATGTATTTACCTGTCGTAATAGATGGAGATCTCAGGTTGTGGAATTCCAGGCGGTCGTCTTGCAATCCGAACGAATATACCCGCCCTGTTTGGCCCTCGACAACTAAGCCACGAGCCTGTATCTTTAAGTCCGGTTTGGTCAGCTTGAAGGATTGTCTTTTCAGAATCTGTCTTTGAATATTTATGTCCTTTTCCAAGATACCTTCTACGTGATATGTGTTTCCTTCACTTGCGTATTCTGCATGTAAACAAATTACCTTTAAAAATCATGTAAGCTTGTTCGAGAGGTAAATCGTAAACATATATATATATACGCACAAGTGTATGTGTATGCTTTTGTTGCCAAGTATGGAAATAAATTAATTTTTCTTTGATCAATTATTTCTTTTTTAACATTTGTCCAATGATATATATATATTTCTAGGAATTTGAGTATGTTACGCAAAATATATACAGTTTAAGTTTAGTTGTGACATTGTTTCATCTTGCTTATTGCTGTTGCTTAAGAGCAATTATTTAAGTAACTATCTTTCCTCATCAACATTAAGCATTTTTTTAAATTATGCAGCCAATTAAATGCCTTAAAACGTGTTCACTAAGCATTGACTGATTGTAATTTTTACAAAAGGACTGAGACAAATTATTCAACACTTGAAATGAAAACCACAGTGTTCAAGATACATAGTAATTTAATTTTGAAAGTTTGACTAGAATCTCTGTTTTCCTTTTGGTGTTTTTTTTCTAAGATTTGTTACCATTTTGGTCACTAAATACTTTGTAAAAAAACTTGTCAATAATACTGAAACCTGCAGTATGAAAGTGTTTGTATACCAACTCACCAAATAAGATGTCACTGAAATGATGGCTGGTCCCAGTCAGCCGAGAAACATATGTCGGATTCATTAAAGGGAAGGAAAGGAAGGGTAGGAACTCTACCAGATGTTTTTTTCTTACTTTTTCATCCTGCTTAACCCAGGAAAGGATTTTGTTACATATCCTCTCCATGCTCATGTTAGGCTTCTGGCAAAGGAGTATCAAAAGTAAGGACTTAGGCAGAGCCAGCCACTCATCTTCCCGAATATTTTCAATATTGTCAAGAGTCATCTTCATTGCTTTGTCAGAGAGAATCCGTAGTCTGTATTTTTCTGCAGACTTCCAGACTTGTACACTATCTTCAGGCAGCATATTTTTCAGTAGAAAATTTTCACAAAGCTTCGCGAGAAAGTCGATCTTCAGACAACCCGCAATTTTCAGAAATCCTTCGCTGTTTTTTGGGAAATCAAACAATGTCCTTTGTAAAGGATTTTTAGAAGAAGTTCAAACTGTTTTGGAGACACATCCTCATCTTTGACATGGATTACCCGCTTTTTGGGCAAATTTGTTGTTTAACATATTGTGAAGCGGACGCCAGGACAAGACGATGGCAGTGGAATTTTTTTCCTTGAACGATCACGCATAGGTCGCAAAACTCTTTATTCTTATATAACTGACGGATGCCGCTGACAATCTGGCGACTGGCTGCTTTTTCAACATCTTTGTAACCCATGGTGCTTTACACCAGACACCAATCTAAGAAAATTTACACTGGCTTGAAACTGAAACGAAACATTATTAATTCATAAAGCACAAATAGTCATTAAATACATAATATTATTTGCCTTTGATATATTTTTTGTCATTCATTTCACATAGTACGTTAAAAATGGACTAAAACATAGCATGATTATTTAAAAAATTGTGACTATATACATGTGTGTATATTATACTTATTTTATCCCATGTGCAATCAACCGCCATATTATATGTAACACATTGTTATGTATATTTCATTAATGTCTCTAAGATGTTCGTAAATGCATATCTCATGTGTCTAAAAAGAAAAAAACTAGTGTCTACCTACATGCTGAAATAACACTTGGCAATTTAAATAATAATTATATTATCTATTCATCCCAAAAGCCTTCTGTTGGTATTTGAGCAGAATGTACCAGATTATGAAGTTACATGAATAATAAACAATAGGTATCTCTAAATAACCCAATGACGTCTACATTTTAAGGTTATATATTCAGTGGTGTTTAAAGAACTTCTGATGAAATATTAAATGTTGTAAACGAAAGTGTAAAAAGTAGAAAGAAAGCATTTATCTGGTTGGGAATAATGACCGGGCGCAAAAGACCGCGCACAGATAAGCATTTCTAGTCAGACTGAACTTCCCCAAAATGTAGACTAGTAGTGTGTATGAGAGAAAGGGAAAAAAGAGAAAATTTAAGGTGGACTCCAGGTCTTTAGATCCTTGAGAAGTGAGTGAGGTGTTAAAAACCGCGTTTTTTTCCTTACTTTTCCCAACCTCTATAGCCGGTTGAGGTAAATTAATTTTGGGTATCAAGCCTTGCGTGTTCGAGTTTCTGAACGATTCAGACAATGAGCGACCTATTATATTCTACAAATTGTTATGTCTATTTGACTAATCTATCATTGTGCCTAAAATACAAGTAAATTTGTCTGTCTACTGTTTAGGACGCTTGACGTTTTCTAATCACCCTATATCTTTATTGAAATATTCTTTTGGAATTGAATATGCACTCTGGCGGGTATTTGAGCATAACTCGACACTTCAGAAATAATCGTACCTGGAGATGTATAATTCACTCAAATACATTCTACATTTTATAATTACTTATGCAATATATTAATAATAATTTCTGCCCAAACATTAGTTATTCTGTAACATAAATGGTAGAAAGAAAGCATTTACCTGGATGTGCACAACGACCGGGATCAAAAGACCGCGCGCGGGTAAGCAATTCAAATCAAACTGAATTTTCCGGAAAAGTAGACTAATAGCTAACCAATACCTGTCTGAAGCTACAGAGCTAAAAGTTGACACAGGTGAGAGTTACGGGCTTAAGCCAGTTTGGAACAAAAATCCAGTAGTGTGAGTGATTCGGCTTTTGTATGGCGGTGAACTATTTTATATGTTTGAAGATAGTTCATTCACGTACACAAGCTTGCACGGTGTGAAGACTAACCTCGTCTTAATATTACAAAAATGTTGACTTGATTATTTGCAGTCGTCTAGCTAAGAGGTTCAAATAAACGGTGATCATCTGAACAAAATAATTCCGCGTGTAGGAACACTTTTAAGACATATATATATTCAAAGCTAACTTTTCGTACCATGTGATATGAAGACGAGGGCTTTAACCCTGATAAAACTCCACCGAATTCTATTTAGCTCAGTATTTGTAGCCAAGTTTTATTACCTTTTTGTTAAATATACAATTAGCTGTATCATTATCTTACCGCCGAAGCAGTCAAACCTCGACTCTCTGCTTGTGTGTTGTCAAGGATTGAGTGATGTCATTATATTTTAGCTTATCTTTATAAGTTTTTTTCTAGACAGACTTAACAATCAGTAATAATGTTGCTTATCTGCTGATGAGAAAATGTAATGTGAGGTAACATCAGAATGAATCAAGGGTTTCCCTTTTCTTTACTTATTCACTTATACACAGCACGGTGTGCTTTACAGACTGTTCATTGTCAGATGACAGGAATGCTGATAGTATAGCCTGTTAGAACCCTTCATATAACATGTAAAATGAATTAACAATAGGCCATCATCCCAAAATAAGGGATTTTATTGAACTTTACTGTATTCTTCAGACAACAACAAACTTTAATGTTGAGTAGTCATTATTTCTATAAAAACCAAAAATTTTGTCAAATTACTAAACCTAATTGTAATTATAAGCATTCGAAAAATAATTCCAATATTGGATATTGTGTATCGTGCAATTGTAAACTGCCGGATGTATAACATTAATTGTAATACAGCCACACAAACACGCTGAACAGTCGACTCAAGGATCCTGGACACAAATTATCAAGACAGAATTTTAGTTTATTTAAAGAAAAGAGTACAAGCAGCATGCTACAAAAAATCACTCGACATAAAGAAGTATAAACTGTGTCTATATTGTAAAGCGTAGGGTATCGGAGATGATACTTGCGCTGATTAAATAATGATTACATGTGGCAAGCGTGGGTATTACTTGTTCTGTTAGAGTGCAAGAATGTAATAATATTGGTAATGAATTCCTGTGAATATATATACACTATAAAGTAAATAAGTACACTGTATATAGGAAAAAGGAATGTTGGCAAACAAAGCAAGCTGGTGCACATTATCATATTACACTTTTCTGGGTGCTCATGCAGACGACAAAATTCAGCTGTCCAGAAAGAAAACTAATGCTGGGTTGGATGCTTCTGCTGCTGGTGGTGTAATGTCTTGGTGAGAAGTGATGATGTGATTACTTGTGGGGAGAGCGGTGACATGTATGTGCGACCATGCCTATGCTACAATAACACTTCTCTGCCTTCTCCAAAGAACAAAAACGGCTGACCAACACATTACATGTTGTTAATGCTGATAATGAATGTGTCCATCGGCTAGCGATCCGGATCAAGAAGACTGCTGCGTCACTGTCTCTTATTTTGGTTCTTTCTAACACGACTGTCTGAACTATGAGGTTGTTGTAGCAGGGATCTGCTGTTGAAACTCAAGTGACAAAATCCCAAACTGATGTGTGTGTGGACACGAATGCGAAGGAACACGTTGATTGAAGATAGTTGAACCGATGGTTGTTGATACTCGCAGACCATTTAGGATGTTTACAGATGATCGTGGATCACTAGGCAGATCGCTGAATAGACAGCTGGATAAATCACTGGACAGATCGATGGCCTCTTCTGCGAGACAAAAACTTGCAGTAAATTGTAAGTAACAAATAGACAGTAACACGAACAGTTACTCTTCACTTAGGGACTTATAACTTCTGATGACAAAGAAAATTATTTATCTGGTCTCTACAGTCAACTTTTAACCGTTATATGGGATACTACCGTTACTGAAGGTTAACTGCTAGAGTCACTGCTCGTGCTTTGCCGAGAAGCTTCGTCTTCACCGCTGTCCACCGGTTCAGCCCAACGGTAAACATCCGAGTCAATCAAGTCATCATCAATAGTCAGCAACATCTGCACAAACAAAACTACTCCATATTACAAAATTTCATTTTTGAAATAATTTGAATTTAAACATATTATGTTTCTTAAATTGGGTGACTGACCTTGACTACAAAACCTCCTTGAAACAAATCAATTATCAAGTTTGTCGTTTTTTGATACCTAGCATCATGGAGAACAGTTGTATTTCCCATTAATATTATTTTTACATTTAGCTCTCAGTAGGGTAAGCTGCTATATGCAGAATGATATAAAAATAAATCAAATAAATGACATATCACTGGTCAGACATATTTACAAACGCTGCAGAATCTGTATCAAATGTGATTCCAAAAATCGTTATCCCTATTCTCATTCTTCTCACCAGTAAAGAAAGGAAGAGGGCAATAGCAGACAGGAAATGCCAGACATCATGAAAATCAAAGAAACCCAGAAACGCACATGGCTCGTTCTTCTCCGAGAAGTTTCTGGTGATCCTGAAATTATAAGTACACCTTTGTAACCTTTGTGCAGGGTATTGTGTTAAAACTAAGAGAGCAAGAACAGCTAGGAAGTGTAAGCAGCACAACAAATTCTCTAAAAACACTAGCTATTTTCTCAAGAGCATGCCATTTAATGGCTACCAGAAGTGTCTGTCAGAAGTCAGAACTAAGAACTGAAGTCAAAACTGAAGCTACGGTTGAAAAATATTTATAAATATTGAGAGTGGGGGATGGGATTGTGCGTGGGTGTGGGTTTTGTGTGTTTTTGTGTGTGTATGGGTGTGGATGTTTAAGGAGGCGTGCGTGGTGTGGTGTATGTCTGTGCGTAAGGCCTGTTTACCAGATCTGGGTTGTAAATGTGTAATGCTGGCCTACAGAAATTTAGGAGTAGTTTATTTCAACCAGTTATGTCTCTGCTTCTAAGGTGTATCTCCCTATACAGGAATGAAATCGTATCATTAAAATTTTATAACCAGACGATGCACTTATCAAGACGATTTCCGGCTTTGAAATATTAAAATGTTGCCAGTCTAGCTTTCGATAGTACTGCACTTAGAGGAAGGCATTCTCTTTGAATACTCCCCAGTGAGTTTTAATATTTTTTCCCGTTTTAGCTATAAAAAGTTATATGATTTATTTAATTGAACGGCAGTTCTATAGTTCTATGCAGTTTATTTTATTGCTTATCTCTGGAAATAATTATATCGTATATCTATGAAATGCAATTTCTATTACATAATGTATTCTGTATTTATATCAATCGTAAGTATAACTATAGAATACATTCTATAATTAAGGAGAGACCAATTGTTAAGAATAAATATGATATTGAGAAACTGCGATCAATTTTGTATAAGAAAAACAGCCATTGAGTGAACTGAATTTTTTTAGAATTTTATTCAAAATTTAAAGCTAAATTATATTGATAACGCATATGCAGCTCGGTGGGGTTAAATGTCAACCATTAAATCTCGGTTGAATATGTAATATTAATTTTTTAATTAATGCTTTCTTTTATTGAAATTTCCCCTGTGTCTATTTAAAGACTACTATCCTGAAACAAATTATATAATGAAATATAATCCATACTACAATCCAAACCTTTACCTCTGACCTGTATTCTCAGTCAAAAGTGGGGTCAGCTGGAGTGCTGTCTAGTAAAAAGGGAAGAAATAAATGTCATCTCTAATGAACCAGAAAAGATAAAGGCTTTATGAGCGAAAAAAATAGCCTCAAAAGATAAAAAGGCCACTGCTGAGATCCCCCTGTCAACCAGCATGGTCTGAATCCTATCTACAAGAAAATATTGAAATCATGTGAGGAAAGAGCACAATCTACGATGTTCCCTAATAGTAAAGCGACTGAGCAAGGTTTTCTGTTTTATCATGTCGAAGTTGCCGATGATTCTAGCAAGGACACTCGTACTTCATCAAGTGAATTCCTAACATTATTAATTACTTCCACAGGGTGGTTTGTGTGCTAAGATTGAAAAATGCGATAATTAAGATTTTTTTAAAGCTAACAGTTGTTATAAAACAATTTTCTTTAACGTTGAAGAAAAGCTACAATTTCAAAACTTGAAGGTAATTATTCAAGACGCTCACCAGATTGTTTAGAAGGGTTTGAATAAAGTAAGAAACACCTCTGATGTAAAACTTTGATGATTTGAGTCAAGGATAGGAGAACAATATTAATATTGTCACTAAAATGCTTTTGGTGGCTTCTTATCTGGATTTTCGTGTTACTAATATGTAACAATATACCAGAATATTACGGAGTACTAGAAACATAAAAGTACAGGTAACTTTCGTGGACAAAGTCATGCGCATAAATGGCTGGCCTGCCATGGAGCTCTGATGAAACAGCTTCAGAAAGGAAGATAATAAAGCCTATGTAAGCTCTAGTTTGTTTTCAAGAAAAAAGGTAACTCGTCCAAAATATCAAATAAGTCTCACCACTTGTTCTGTCACTAATACTAACGGAACTCACTAGTGTATGACAATGAGATTTACTCTTAGAGTTTGCAGTAAGGCTATAAATCTTACTGCACCCCTTCTAAAAGTCATCCTGACTACAAGTCTCAGGACTGCTTGCAAGCAACTATTATGGAACTTTTTCAAGAGTTATATACAAATGAGCTTTTTGTTTTATAATTACCACACAGAGGGTAGTGACGATGGGAGGTCTTGTGTTAACAGATTCTTTTTTAAATTTCAAGCTTTATGGACGGTTATTTTTCAACGTATTCGATCTAAGCTACATGACCAAGTATATGCAAACAGTAGTATTGACATTGAGAATTTTGCTATGAGCTGGCCTGGCTTTAGATGTTGGCCGTGAAAGGGTTATTAAGAGAGGCTAACCACTAGTCTCGGCATACCGCCATCAGTCCAGGGCATATTAGTGCTTTAACCTACAAACCACCATTCCCTGAGAAACTCGTACAAAGTGCTCGACAGTTACTGAACTGTGTCATACTAATAATGCACAAAATGATCGAGTATCTACCACTGTAAGCTATTACTACAGGATTCTAAGCATAATCATACCTTATAAATATCTTACAAACAAGAAAAAGCATTAAACTGTTGATTTCTTACCTTCCACGAAGACTGGCTGCGAAAGAAACAGTAGCCGGCACCGGCCCATGTGAAAATTGCAAGTGCGAAAATTACGAGCGACACTTTGATCCTCGCGTGTTTCTTGCACTTATGACAGACCAAAGAAAGTCACAACACATGAGCATTACGTGTGAATTCTGACACACACTGACAGACACTCAGATGTTCCAACAACCTTTTTTTTAGAATAAAGCATAATCGTTAATTTTAAAGAATAATAACACGAGCTATTTCTTTGTTTAAGACATAAATGGAAAGGCGGTGACAACAAAAAGCAATTGTGCACAACTCAATACGGCCATAACTAATGTCATATTGAAACTGTTTAAAAACAAATACAAACCTTCATTCTTATGTAAAACAAAAGATAGCAGCCAAAGTTCAGAAGAAGGACGATAAGTACCAATGTCCCAAAGTCAATCTTACAGACAGTAAAACCTATAATTGGACTAAAAAACAAAACAAAAATAATTAGTATGTAACCACAATATCTCACATATTGATAATCATAATCAAATAATTAGTATAACCTACAATGAATTAGGATGCATATTATATGCAATATGTAGAAGAGAATAAAGTGTCATACGTGGATACAAAGAATACTATTTCTTTCTCCAGCAAAGATCTCAGAAGAGTAAATCACTTCAAAAACCTAAGGAAGCTTTGACCTCAGCGACTTGTACACTGCACTAAACAACAATGCAAGGAAAAGCTTTGACATGCCTTCGAAAATCGCTCTACACGAAAATAATGACTTGTCTCCAGCATTCAGATATGCGGTCGCATTAAAGCTTCCCTTGTTCAAACATGGGCTAATAATTGATGATGTTTAATATATTCACTCATGACCTAGAACCTCAAGTGATTGCAGGTGAAACTGTGCTGAGAAAGCCGTAATTTTTTTTTATCTCTTTGCCTGCTATAAAACAATACGAAGATGTATTTAATTAACGATAATTGATATTACACATTCCATTCTCTTTTCCTTTATACTGAGAAATTCGTTTTTCTTTCTTTCAACTTAAATAATTTCCTCTTCATTCACCCTTCCTCTGTCTTCAAACTGTGTAATTAATTTTTCTCATTTTTTTTCCTTTTCCTTATTTTTGTCACGTGCATAAATCATTGTTTTTTCTGATTCCCTCGGTACTAGGAATAATCGGTACTCAACCAGCCTTCCAGAAAGAAGTGTGATAAAGGTACCACTACTTTGTTATGTTACAAGGAGTACACAAACATGGCGTCCCT
This sequence comes from Pomacea canaliculata, assembly GCF_003073045.1. Lineage (NCBI taxonomy): Eukaryota > Metazoa > Mollusca > Gastropoda > Architaenioglossa > Ampullariidae > Pomacea > Pomacea canaliculata. The sequence continues at coordinate 16,781,765 of NC_037596.1, read as the reverse complement.
GAGCTGTGTTTTAGACGCAGCTGTAGGTAGCTAATTCATTTCTACTAAATTTTGATGTGCAATAATTCAAAACATCGTTATTTATAATTTACCCAGCCTGAAAGAGACGCGGGAAGGTCTTGGATCCCCTTAGAGAAGTGAGGCCAACAGGCGGGAGACGAGTAATGCGATCCTAAATTGACGAAAGTTAAGACAGGGTGTATGTGACCTCCGGGCCGTGATAATGACCTGTACGTGTAGCTTTTTCTCCGACAGCCCACTGCAGCACTCGACTTCGAATGTCAGTCAAAACCTGATCATGTCGCAACTCCTCCCCTCCTATTTCCCCCCCCCCCCCGGTGTAGCTGCGACAAGTCAAGGTACAGGATCACATCTGTTCAGTCTTCGCTTTGACTTGTAGTGCTTTTTGTAACCGGCCGGTCTTATTCCCTCACAAACAGTACTTCCACCAGCAACATAACTCTCTTTTTCAGGACATTGTTTTGTACACCTGCTGTAAATAGTTTAAACTAATTAACCATTTACTTTTTGCTGTAAGTAATCAAATAATCTAATCGTATCTCTCTGCCTACTAATATAGTAAGTACATACCGAAGTAGTATAGGCATGTTGTTTTCACCCCCCATTTGGGGAGCCGGTTTGGGGAGCCGTGACGTCACATCCGCCAGCTTGCCGGAGGTCGCATGGGGGTGGACATCTTGATGATGTCACATCCGTGGCGGTCATTTTGTCATACCTCCTCGTCTTGCTATTCCCCGAGTGATTGTTGCTGAGACCCCCACCCTTGTTTTTTGTTTTTTTGGGAAAATGTCTGCATTGAAAGTGGAGCCCATTTCGTCAAAGCTTTAGAAAAGTTATAAACTTTAAATAAACTTGTCACCAGTCGCCACGAGGAGGCAGTGGGGGCTTGTTTGACTGCGCAAAAGATGTGTTTGAGCACAAAGAACAAAAAACTTTATCACAGCTTTGAATGATACCACAAGTCTAAAAACGGAGCAGCCAGTCTTTCAAATATCTAACGGCACGGTAGTCACCCCATCGTCAAGACCTTTCGCTTGATGGGGTACAGATAGGACAAGGAAGTTGCGGTGGCATGATTGTTGGTAGGTAAACATAGATTTACCATCTTTGTGAAACGGTGTTGCATCCAGCGCTGGCTTGCTGTGTCTGTAAACCTGTTGAAATGGCTGTGGTCAAGTTGATTTGTGTTTGTTTAGAGCCCTTGGTGCTGAGTTTTTGCGTGTCGCGCTTAAGACAAATGTAAGTTTTGCTGCAGAGAGCCACGATGCCATCGCCTGTGTACTCTGGTTTAACAAGCCCGGTGTGCGTTTTGTCGTCGCGAGCGCGTTGGAGACAGGCAGGCAGGCAGAGGGATCCAGGGTTTGCTGGTTCGTTTTTGCTGTGACAAAGTCTTGGTGATGTTGGTCGCATGCTTGTCCCGGAACCATTGCGTGTATTTCTTGAAAAAAAATGTTGTTGCAATTCGGGACGGACGGCATTTCGAAGCGTTGTGCAGCCAAGCCATGTAGACGAATCCGTGTCATCTCGCACAGCTGAAAGTTGCTGCGTCACGTACTGTCCACGCAGTCGTAGTAAAACTGAAGCATTCTCAGTTTGGCTACTGTAGACGAAAGAGCCAATTTGCAAGGGAGGCCCCAGTTATGTTCTTTTTGGCATCTCTACCTCGTATCTAGTCTTTCCGTCATCCGTTCAGCTTCCTTGAAAGCGACTGTCGTTTTAATCAGTTTTTCACAGTCAGAGTCACCGAGTAGTAAATGTCGCAGTTCTGCCTGGCGATGTGGTGAGCGTCTTGCCGTATAAGCACTGTTGACCTAACAGTTATTTTGAACGTTTGCTCCAGAATGTTTTGACGGATCGCTGTCTCCTTGCGTCGCGGCGCTGCTGTGACCATGATCGCCCAAAAGCCTTAAACAAGGTTTGAAGTTGGTATCGAAGGTTGTATGCATGTCACCAGGTACACGGCAGTGACTATAGCCCCCAGTTTCAAGATGGAGATTTCCAACAAAGGGGTCGCTAATTAAACTTTGTTGCCGACATAGCTGCCCGAGGAGCGTTTTGGTGGATCCGTCAACAGTTTATATTTTCCGCTACGCTCGCATGAAAGACAATTCGGAGCCTGTTGACGTGAATGTTTTTGAAGATGGGCGTCATCTCGCTAAACCGCTCACGCCAAACGCCTCGGGACTTGTGAGGTCGCACTGTAGCACCAGGCCAAACAAATTCTCTCGTTCTTTCACATCGGCTAAAATGTCTTTTCGGTGTGGATATCGCTTTGGAACTTAGCGAGGGAGCTTTGCAGCGGTATAACTGTGGAGATTTGGGGGTTGGTCTTTTTTTGTCTTTCCCAATCGCACTCCCACATTTCCTGCACAGCAACACCGACGACTTTTTGTAAGTACGCGGTGATCTCGCGCGTTTTTCCCGCAAACTCGACGAGTGGCTTTTTGTTAAAACCGGCGTGATGACGCGACCCGCTGTAAACGTGAGGGAGCAGTTTTCCGTGTGTCCGTGAAGAAAGACAGCCGCCGTGAACTGATAGACGGTCTGCGTTTCCGATATGCCACCGTCGACGCGAATTTCGCCTTTCCCTAACGTGTTTTCTTTTGAATTAAATTTATGCGAATGTTGACTGTTTTTACAAAACATTACCCACTCTCAACCACTCGCGACACTATTGTCCGTAAGGTCTCTTTTTCACCCTTGAAATTATTGTCTTTTTTCCGGATAATGGGGTGTTCCGTCCATGTTTTGGCATATAGCCCAGAGATACAACGCTTGCATCAAAGCCCTCTAGCTTGCCCTTTACGGGTGATGCTGAGGTTGTTGCGTATGCATGTCTGAGATTGTTTCGTGATGCGGTAGATATGAAATGGATGGAGAGGCCGTGATGTATGTCGGCGAAGCAGCGAGTGGATGTCTTCTTGGTGCTTCAAACAGCGAAAAGATAAGGACGCGGAAGACATAGTCTTTGAAGAGAGATAGCGCAGTTAATGCCACCGGAGCCGCAATAGCGTCTTTCATCCATGTCTACACCGAGCAGTAGCGTAGAACGTGATCTGGTTGTCGAGCGCTTGCAGAAAAGACAACGTCGAGTGTTGTACCACATCAGAAAATCTCGCTATCACTCATGTGCGAGTCTCCCAGACCTTGAAGTAGGTCGTTATTGCGTGTCCCGTGTGGATTTGCTCTGTTGAGTGTCGAATAAAACGCGGCTTGGGGAGGGAATTCTCGTTCTTGTAGTGTGTCTGATCCGAGAGTGAATCGTATTCGTAGGAAGAAACTTTTTTGTTCTGTGACGTTGTAGAGCACCAAGTACTTGCGTTCAACTAAACCCGCGCGAGAAAGTTGACGACGTCTAGAAATTCAGCTGTTTTGGTCAGTCCATGCACAAAAATGCGTCTGTGACGCTTCACCACAAACTTAAAAGGGTTTTTGTGTCTCAAGTCAACCATCGTCATCGTGCGTCTTTTTCGCAAAGGACAACGAACCCGCGAACGAGGTGGTTTGATGACATTGATGTCATATTTCCCCGAGTTAAACCCGTATGACCGGTATTTGACGCAAGCGAGTAGTCGTCGAAGTGCTCTGAGGACGGCCGGGTGGAATTTGAATACTGTCAGGGGGTTGTTTTTTTGGAGTTGATCGACAGCATCTAGTTCTCGTAGAGCACGTCACTAAAACACGCTCGCATAATAAAAGATAAAGACACCGGTCCCGAGATTTTTTCTAGTATGATCGACCGGATCGACATCGATCGATCAAGTGTTTGCGAGTTCCGCCGTCGCTGACGAAGCAAACCGGCGACTCAAAATCCGGAACGTTACTGGCTACGTACGACACCGACATCGGGTGGGGAACGTGTTGTGCTGTGTATTCCGCGTCTGTTGCTGTGGTTGGGAAACTAGAGCGATCAAAATAAACTTCGAAATCAAAGGTGAGCCCTATACGGGAAAAAACAAACGACGACCGCGTATCGCCGATTACCCGTGTGCGATTGTAGAACTTTCATAGAAATCAGGAGAGGTGTACCCTGATAGACCCCGCCTTGATTACGTCTTTTACCTTATCCCTGACAGTCTTTCGTGTCGCTCCATCATCCAAATTTTTTTCCAACATGTTTTCCGCACTTGGACATTTGTAACGCGTGGTGTGTGTGCTGTCGATCGTCGATGATGTGCAATGAATGTTGCTTGTATGTAAAGACGGAGAACGTCTGTATACTTGTACGCGCTCCGCTGAGGGGACGAGAACGGCTCGAGAGAGTGACTTTCATCAAACTGAAAAACATCGACATTTACTTTAAATTTATCTTCTAAACTCGGCAGATCTAGCAAGGTCACTCCTGGAAAGTCAGAAAAAAGAAGCAGACGCGACCATTTGGTTGAAGCAGTTCTCCGCGCAGGGTCTGTAACAATGTACGTTGGCGCCACGTTTTGTAATGCAGAGGCTCTAAAAAACAAAGATTGTCACGTACGCCTGCCCGTGTTTGGTCTGTTGAAGTGTATACAGGCCTTGCGTTATTTTTATGTATTCGGGTAAAGCATCCGTCTGCACAACAACCGATAGGAAAGTCGTCGATGGGGGTTGACCATAAAAGAGGGACATGATGGCCTCCCACCGCCAACCTTACTGTCGGACGTTTCGTTTTGGCTGTGGCTCCAACGCGTCGTGTGTCTTAACTTGATTTACAAAGTCCAAAAAAATCTTGTTTGTTAGAAAACAGACGGGGCTTTTAGTGCTCTCTGTTTGTGTTGTTGCAGAGGCAATGAAAAAACGAACAACTCATTAAAGTTATTAATTTTTAACAAAAAGGAGTGGGAAAATTAATTTAAAACGCTTCTTTTGAGAATCAAAAGTATCCACGAGACGTTCTCTTCCAGAGGCCAGGAGTGGACATTGGAGTCCAAAAGAACGTAAAACACGACACTGCTGTTTCTCCGTACCGTTTGTGCGCTTTTGACTGCGCTCCAGTTTTTGCGATACACTTCTTCAAATCAGGGTAACTTGCATAAAAGCTCATCTTCTTCTATCCGACCTGCGCCTGGTTTTTTTGCTTTTAGTTAGGAGAGAGGAGGAGAGAGAGGAGGAGGACCATCAAAGCATCGAAGCTGACGAGCAATGACCTTTATCAAACCATGCGGCCAAGAATTCTCTTTGCGGCGAAAGAGGTTCGAAAACCATCAAATCGAACATGGAAAACCTTTATCTTTCGGTGTGTGCTTCATATGCCGATTTAGGTTCTTGACCGCCGTAAATTGTAAACCCGCACAAAAGAACATTCTGAATAAAAGAAAAAAAAAAAAAATCTGTGATGCATACTCGTTTAAAAAAAAAATATACCATATATATATTTTAAAAAATAAACACGTCCACTTACGATGTTCCATGGTTTGGTGTCCGAGAGAGAGATGAAGAGAGGACAACGTGTTCAATGTACGTGTTTTGCTGCTCATGATTAATAGCTCGAGTGCTCATTTAAAGGACTAAAAGATGGCTCAGCGAGTGATTGGGTATTTTGCCCAAAGGCAGCTTCACCGTGCGTTTGATTGACGGTCTAGAAGCAAGAGCTAGCGAGAAAAGTACAACAGCGGTCTGCACCAATCATCTTACAGCTCTATCCACAGTAGTGCGGCGATAAACGTGTCATCTGATGACGGAAACAGTAAAAGGAGGCCCGGAAGAAGGTGACCTTCGGGCAGCAGGGTCGTGCCAGCATCATCTGACAGCTTATCAACAAGTGATGTTCGGCGATAAACCATATCTCGCAGAGCCAAGCAAGCGTTGACCAATGTCCACTAGGCAATAAACAAGTAAGGTGACAATACAAGCAGACTGGCATATATGGCCCCAAAGAAAAAACCTACCGTAACAGACGATCTGCCCACCAGCCAGCGTAGCCATGCATGAGGCCCAATCTTACAGAGTGAAAACACGATACAAAGCGCTAGTGACTACTAGGCATGTACCACATTTCCCACCCACCCCAACTAACACTTCGGTTTTACAACACTAGCACTAAAAAAACGTGTAATTTTTTTTCCCCAAGCGTGGTATCTGTCCCGAGGACGTCTTTTTAGTGTGAGCTGCTGTGTCTATTTGATCCATATTAGCAGAAATCTGCATTTTACCCACCACCCACTTTTTTGTGATTTGCTCTCGGTATGTTTTCCCCAAAAAGAAGAGAGAGAGAGACTAGTTGTTAAGGTTTTCTTTAGCCTTCTTGTCAAAAGCTCACTGCCAAAAATAATCCTTGCATCAGATATTCAAAGTAGCTTTTCCAGCAGACACACGTGAACGTATCGCTAAATCGACTGCCAAAAAAAAAAAAAAAAAAAAAAAAAAAAAAAAAAAAAAAAGGCGGAAAGAGGAGAGGATAGCTCAAGGGTCCTCAAAATCTTACCTATTTCTTGAGTAAACCATTCGAATCTTCTTTTCACGTCTCGTTAGTTAGTAGTTGAGGGGAAAGCCCATAGGCTCTTTGTTACTTTTTTTGTGTTACCCACCCTCTTCTTCTGACCCTTAGCCGCCTCTTCTCCCGCTTGTTGCACCACGCCGAGGGAAGTGAGTTGAGGGCGACTCAAACAGAAAAACATCGCGGTCCTTTTTTCCTCTGGTGTCACTTATAATGACAGGTTTATTTCGCACGAATTGCTCCTGCGCCTCGAGAGCTTTCTCTTCGCATGGAAAAGACTTCCCCGGCCAAAAAATATGCATGTTCCATTGCCTAAGATGTTTCTAGATACAAAGTCAAACACCCTCCTCAAATCTTTCATGTCACGGGTGCTGTGCTGGAGATTCGATAATCACCCGTTGCAATGTTTCATGATGGTCTCGTTGACCCATACAGGACGAGCGTTTTGAGGAACTGATTCCGACATTGTTTTGCTACGGAAAATCACAGGACTAGCAAAAGCTGTAAAGTTGGTAATATACTACTGCATTCTCAGATAACTTTTTTAAGTTCTTGTTGAGGACTGGTTGCGAGTCAGGGGCGGTTTCAACGCTTCGAGAGGCGCTGGCTCCATGCGCTGCCGCTGGTTCAAGCTAATCACAGTTGGTAGTCAGCAAGGGGAATCCTACAGACGGTCCTGCAGCCATCACCTTACACTTATCACAGTGTGGCGGTGATAAACTCTTCATCTGGGACGTACAGCCGCTCTGCAGCCATCATCTTACAGCTTTCAAGTATAGCGGCCATTAAACTTTAGTCTGGGTACTACACGTGTCCCGTCTCAGCGTCATTAGCAATCTTACAGAGGTGAACTCCGCTGTGGTGTGGTCGGATGGCGAATAATGGCGTGCTTTCCTCTTTCCCTCACGCAAGTCCAACCTTTATCGATCACACTATCACACACACAACACACTACATAAAACCGTGGTAACATGGTGTTTAAGGGAAGTTATGTCTCCTTTTACCTCTTCATGAAGGTAGAGAGCAGCTCTGGAAGCAAGAAGAGATAGATAGTTTTTTGTCAGTATGGTTTTGTGACAACTTGCAAGATAAAGTTTTTGGGAGTATCGGTTGCTTTTTTTGTTTCCCCGTCGTGCTGTTTTTGGCGTCGACGGCGCCTATGAGGTTTAACTCAAGCAACATCAAAGGTTTAGCATGCTGTGTCGTCGCTGGGAGCTTCTTTACAAGGTTGCGGAGGAATAAAAGTCTTTTTGGCATGAGCTACACACACACGAAATAAGTTTTTTTTACGCACCTCTGGGTTTATCTGGAAGGACACATCATTGCTCTTTTTCTTTTCTTCGTATGCGTCGTCGTTAATCTGGGATGCGAAGCTTCTTGGGTCGTTTTCTTTAGGGAAAGATTTTCTTATCTGCTCTGTTCTCCAGGACGATAGTCGTGCCCAGCTTTTTGCTGACCTCAACAAATTCTTTGAAACTGGTCTGAGTCCATTGCCATCTTTTTGTGGCGAAACGTCGTAACGCCTCGTTGCCGTGAATGGAGCACCGTTGGTAGGTGTCGAACGTGAATATGGGTTGACGTATGCCGTTTCCACGTTCGACAAAGCCAAAGAAGACATCTTTGCCGACGGATACACGTTGAAGAAGCATCTGGTCAACAGGAAGACCATGGCGGATGTGTGGTAGAGCTGAGAACGTGCAATACTGGGGTTGTTATTTTTATAGAGCAGGAGAGGGTTGGTCGGCTGGACGTAGGTCCCCGAGAAACATTCTGTAAACGAGTGTAAGTGGCCGATCCATGTGTCGAGTACGATGGCGTGGGAAACGAGCTTAAGAATCCCTGTGGAACTTTCCCCCCGTAGGGGAATGTCGAACTTTTCAAAAACAAAATCTATGAGAGCAACAGATGCGCAATTGGCTGACTCGGGTCAAGTCGCTTTGGGCAAAAGGACGGCATCTGCGTTGGTAGACGGACTTAGGAATTGGGCTGTCTGGTGTATCTGGTTCGAAAAAGGTGGTTATGGCACCGATGACGTGAGAACGAGGAAGCCAAACTGCAAAAGTACTCGGCTTTACCAATCCGGTCAAACCAACACGGCCTACCCAGTGTTCTCCCTTTTAGAGGCTGTGGGTTCTCGGTGTTGATGCAGAACCGGCTACTGGCGGCCTGGATGAAGGTGAGTTGGCTCATTTGCTTTCAGGGTATACCGCCCCTTTAAACACTGCGTCTAGCAGGAATGGTCCGAGCCTCCAAGATATGTTCAATCTCACTGTGGTTCATCTGAATAATCTGTGCAGCACCTTGACCCACTTGCGGCAATTTCATAACATGCCTTGTGAGGTTGTACCGACGAAGAAGACAAGTCCCATGAACTAGGTTGCATCGGTGTCGCTAAATTTAAAGCCATCCGCAAAGCGCAGTACGCTTTTCTATGACGTGGGCAGAGAGTCCTCAAACTGATCTCGGTCGCACGTGGCACACACCTTGATGATGTGGAGTAGGTGCAAGTCAAACGCGTAGAGGTAAGCCACATCGCAAAGTCCCTGAATTCAAAAAGGCAAAACGTGTAGCGCGTCTCTCACGACACCACACAGCTACACAGTCTACACACAGTCACACACACACACACACGACACACACACACACACCCACACACACACATCAGTACCTGTTAACAGTAATTTGCCGATCTGCGTCTGTTTTGACCGGTAAGCCGTGGTGCTCAATCTCATGATAAGTAGGCGACTACTTGAAAGGTCTGGCGATTTATTTATTCAAAGTCGGGCCATCAGCCGGGGTTGGGTGAACGCCACATTTCATGAACGGTCCATCCTGTACAGACAAAGAAAGGAGCGAAGGTTGTTGTTTTAATATGTTTCGAACGGGTGAATGGCATATTTTCCGTTAACGCGGCCGGTGTATATGCGAGCAGATCAGAAACGCCATGATGATTAGCGCGTGGGACGACGTGAATTTGAGGAGACCAGGTTGTCTTAAAGTGTGTACTAGGTTGTCCTCTCTGCGAATATCGGTGAATGTAACAGGTCTCTAAATTGTGGCACGCAACATACGCTTGTTCATGGGGGTACT